>NW_024064829.1:157296-482450 GCF_009727055.1 Benincasa hispida | reverse complement strand
GGGCATGGCGATCTACAGAACTTTTGCGGAAGAAGAAATTCGGTTTGAAGAAATGGTTTTTTCAACAAGACTTGCCCTGCCAGTTGAAGCTTTTCATCCTTCATCCTTGATTCAAAGCTGTTTTGAATTCCCACAAAACTCAATCTCTAGGAGCACCAAAAGAGAATATGCTGGGTGAAGAATCTTGTGGTGCGTCTACAATAAGGATATATGGAGAAGAGATTGCAAAGCTGGAGAAGTAAGCTTTGAAGAAGCTCTATAGAGGATATGTCTTGAATCGCATTTTTTTTTTTTTTTTGGTTAGATGCAAAAGCTGCCTTTAATATGGTGTTAATATAAAATATAAAGACTTACATTATGCGGCGGGGGGGCCCCAAGGTCATCGCAATTATGAGATTTGAATGCCTTTAGATTGAGCATTTGTGGTGTTTCCTTGCGTGCTTGAATTCATGTGGTAGAGTGTGTCGCGCGGTTTTGAGCGATGCTTGGTTTGGCTCTTTCGCTTCCGTTTCCTTGATTTTGCTTTTCGCTGCTCTGTTGATACAATCCTACATCCTCGGCGATTTTCACTCCAATCTCTTCATTATATTGCAGATCAACATGCAAAGAGAAGAGTTGCATGAGTTGCAGCTCATGCTTGGAGAAGACAAAGGCAAGAAGTTGCTTCATGTGTGAGCTACTTCAAAGATGGATAATGGAAAAACTCATTTTTCCATTTTGTGTTTTAGTTTTCCAATTTTTCAATTTTATCTAAAAATAAAATTTTGATTTAAAAAATCTATTTGATTTTAAAAATGAAAAATTAATTAATTTCATAAATTAATTATTAAATAAAACTTAATTAATTTAATATCAAATATTAAATTAATTTTAACACATATCCATCTTTATAAATTTAAATCATAATTAAATATATAAATTCTTCTCTTCCATTTAATTCTAAAATTAAACATAATTATATCTCATAATTATACTAATTTCCTTAATTCTAATTTGAACGTTTCAAATTAACTTATCACGTTATTCTAGAGCTAGTCCATTACGAGCTAGTAGGGGAACCTCGTGAATCTACCAATCATGGGCTCCAACGATCCGAGATTAATTGGCTAAACTCATTAGACCAGATTAATATCCATTCGTTAACTAATGGGTCATTCCACTAAAGCCCATAGTTGCAGTCTCCTTACTGTAGATATATTATGTCCACATCATTTAACCATAATCAGCAAGTTGACCCTTTACAGGTTGTTCGTAATAATGGCTGGGTCAAATATCTGTTTTACCCCCGAGATTACGTCTTATTCCCCAAGTCCCTATTGATCCTCTAATGAACAATTAGATTGTGATCCAATCACCAAACCAAACACTCTCAGCCCAGTGAGAGGGTGGGGCCCCTTGTTCTTGGATTCAATACTTGAGAGAACAACCTTTCTCCTACCTTAAATCGGGTAGGCGTGAACTCTGTCTTGCACCCTATGTCCCCAGCTATCTATCCGGTCTTACCCCTGAAATGCGAGTCTTATTGAGTTGGCGCTGTTCAGCCAACCCTCAACTATGAAAATCTAAGGGCAATCCCGAATAAACAGAAGTTCATAGTTAGCTTAGGATTAAGATCAAGTTACCTAGGTTATCTTGGTGAAATAGTCAGTCCTAAACAGTAAACAACGTTATAAAGTCAGAGTGACTTATTTCTTGATCCTGATCTTATGCAAACTCATTGCATAGGACGCCCCTACTCCTCTGTCATAACATGTACGAATTAGGATCACATCGTATGTAGCACTTTACAACTCTTTGTAACAACTACAGAGCAGGCCGTATCCAAGGGTGTTACCAGAATAAGGTACCTAACCTCATTCATGTACCATAGATTATTTTGACTATTTACTCAAACCCGATCCACTCTTATGTCTCTACATAAAGTTCAAGTAATCATACAATAGTCATGGGTCTTAGTTTATTGGATTTAGACTTCCATACAATTTATGAGATCAATAACAAGTATATTGATAATAGAAAATGTTTACCATTTTACAAACTACGAGTTTTTAGGACATAAAACCAAACAATACTCCCACTTGGACTAAAACTCCAGTGGATCAATTTATACAAATATATACAATGTTGAGTTTACATGGAGAGAATAAATGTACAAATACAATAAACTAGGGCATCACAATATCCATCAATTCTCCCACTTGCCCTAGTGATACAAAACTCGTAGACCTAGTCCTACTAGGTGACCCTCGAACACTTTAGCCAAGAGGGCCTTTGTAAATGGATCAGCTAAGTTGTCTTGGGAAGCAATCTGAGTGACAATGACGTCTCCTCTGTGTACCATCTCCCTGATGAGATGGTACTTCCATTCGATATGTTTTCCCCTTTTATGACTTCTTGGTTTCTTTCAATTTGCAACTGCTCCACTGTTGTCACAATAGAGAGTGACAGGTAGGTGCATGTTAGGAACTACTTCCAGATCTGTCAGGAACTTTCTTAGCCATACTGCTTCTTTTGCTGCTTCGCTTGCAGCTACATACTCAGCTTCCATTGTGGAGTCTGCAATACAACTCTGCTTGATGCTTCTTCACACTCAGCTTCCGTTCAGAGTGAATACTGACCCTGAAGTTGATTTTCTCGAATCAATATCAGTCTGAAAGTCAGAAGTGTATCCAGTAAGGATCAGATCCTTAGGACCATACACAAGCATATAATCTCTCATTCTCTGAAGATACTTGAGAATGTTTTTAACAGCGGATAATGGGCAAAAATGCACGTTATTACAGTGCAAAGATATAAAACAATGCAAGATTGTGACGGTAAAAATATATAGTATTGTGTTCAAAAGCATTAAGTTTACAACATTGCGATCGCATGCGTCCATCGCATTAAAACAACTAACTTATGTATTTTTTGCAGGAAAATCCGTTGACGCAAGGCGAAATTGCGATCCAAAGAAATTAGCGTCCGAGCGCATAAGAGATTACGACTGCAAGGCTATGCGATCGTTTGTGTTCGTGAAAATCTACTCAAGAAGGTGGCCGCATATAGTCGGTGCATCAAGGTGAAAGCTTAATAAATCACGATGGGACAGAAAGCTGATGACGATCGATTCCGAATTAAGTTGACAAGCCGTTAACGACATACTGTAGCAAATACACTCAACTTTTCGGTGACAAATATTCGGCACATCAGACAGAGAATTAATGACATCCTATCAGTGCAATCATTCGAGAGAAAAAGCTTTTCACCCTGAAGCACTATAAATACCGAAGGCCACCTTCATTTAAGGAGTTTGGATAGTTCGGTTCTACTCCTCAGACTTTAGAGTTCTTCTTCACCATATACTTAGATTTTACATACTTAGAAGACGAAAGCGAGTGAAGGGAGATTACGTCGAGAGATCGTCTTGGTGAACTCGAAAGAGTACCGGGAAGCATAGAAAATAGAGAGAGGGCCAACTCTTGCGGAAGCAAAAACATCTTTTGGGCAGAATAGAGATAACTCATTGTAAAAGCCTTGGGAAGTAAGATATTACTATTAGGCTCTCTACCCTTATTTTTCCATTGCCATTTTGTATTATGAACTTATTTATAAAATGAAAATTGCATCTTTATATCTGTCCACTCTCTTTACATTACACATGAGTAGCTAAATCTGTCGAATGGGTTGAGAAACACTTAGCTAGCATAACCTGGGATCTTCACTTTATGCAATCATCTTGTATTATGTATGTGTCATTCGTCCATTAGAGATACTCGAGAGGGTAGTCTAAGGATAGAATCTAGGCTTAGAAAAGTCAAATTAGAATCTAGGCTCGGGAGAGCCAGATTAGAACCCATAATCATGAGATAGAAGCTTAGGAATAAGTTCTGTTTACTATTAACGCATCGCATGCACCCTAGAGATAGGATATGATTGTATGTGGTCACCTTGTACCTGTGTGCATTTTTTATCATCGCATAGGCAAGAAGTAGAGACTTAGGAATAAGATCTACAGACATCATCGCATACATCGCATGCGTACTAAAACTAGGAGCTGTCGCATTTGCATTGGAAAATGAATTGTTGTCGCATGAGTGTAGCATGATTGCATAGCTTGAACGCATTCTCAGGAAACACTAGCTAAAGACCTTCTCAACCCGTTCCTCTGCATACTCATTGTATCTTTTGCATAATTAACTCTTTTCTCAAATCCGCCGCATAAACTTCATACCTTAAACAACAAACTAACCAACACTTTGATTTATTTGTTACCGCAAAGTAATCGAAATCTACCATCGCATACTGTATTCTTAGTCCCTGTGTTCGTCCCTAGGCTTACCAGGCAACTCAGTAGGATTTATACTTGAGTCTTACTGAGAAAACTTGCATGCACAACGCATATTCCACGATCTCATTCTACATCATTATTTCGTCGCATTAAACACACATCAAGTTTTTGGCGCCATTGTCGGGGACTACGGCAATACATTGTGCTAACGGTAATTTTTTTGATTTTCTTTGCAGCTTTCAATCTCTAGCGAATTATGACCCAGAGATTGAAAGAACATTCCGACAAAGATTGAGAAACAACCGCCAATAAAAACAAGACAGAAATCCAAGAATGGCCGAACAACTGGAAGAGAGGGCCGCAAACGCAAATAATATAATGGCCAACCCCATCCTCCTGGCGAATGATTGCAATAGACCCATTCGAGACTATGTGTCCCCAACCTATATGATTTCTCCCCAGGAATCATGAGGCCAGCTCTGGACGGATCGAGGTTTGAAATGAAACCGGTTATGTTGCAGATGATTCAAACGGTCGGACAGTTTAGTGAAAAGCGTGGCGAGGATCCGCATGCCCATCTCTGGAGTTTTATTGAAATCTATAACACTTTTGTGTTCCCAAATATCTCTACTGAGGAGGTTAGTCGGATGAAGGAGAAAAGCTCCATGCAGCAACTTTGTTGAAGAACCATTCTTCAAACTGAATTTTCTCTCAAAATTCTGTAGATTGCATGCCTGATTTTCACTCCAATCTCTTCATTATATTGCAGATCAACATGCAAAGAGAAGAGTTGCATGAGTTGCAGCTCATGCTTGGAGAAGACAAAGGCAAGAAGTTGCTTCATGTGTGAGCTACTTCAAAGATGGGATAATGGAAAAATCATTTTTCCATTTTGTGTTTTAGTTTTCCAATTTTTCAATTTTATCTAAAAATAAAATTTTGATTTAAAAAATCTATTTGATTTTTAAAATGAAAAATTAATTAATTTCATAAATTAATTATTAAATAAAACTTAATTAATTTAATACGAAATATTAAATTAATTTTAACACATATCTATCTTTATATATTTAAATCATATTTAAATATATAAATTCTTCTATTCCGTTTAATTCTAAAATTAAACATAATTATATCTCATATAATTACTAATTCCCTTAATTCTAATTTGAACGTTTCAAATTAACTTATCACGCTATTCTAGAGCTAGTAGGGGGACCTCGCAGACCTACAGATCATGAGCTCCAACGATCCGAGATTAATTGACTAAACTCATTAGACCAGATTAATCTCCATTCGTTAACTAATGGGTCATTCCACTAAAGCCCATAGTTGCATTCCCCTTATTGTAGATATATTATGTACACATAATTTAACCATAATCAGCAAGTCGACCCTTCAAAGGTTGTTCGTAAAAATGGCTAGGTCAAATATCTGTTTTACCCTCGAGATTACGTCTTATTCCTTAAGTCCCTACTGATCCTCTAATGAACAACTGGTTTGTGATCCAATCACCAATCGAAACTCTCTCAGCCCAGTGAGAGGGTCGGGCCCCTTGTTCAAGACCCGGATTCAGTACTTCAAAGAACAACCTTTTTCCTACCCTAAATCGGGTAGGCGTGAACTCCGTCTTGCACCCTATGTCCCCAGCTATCTATCCGGTCTTACCCCTGAAATGCGAGTCTTATTGAGTTGGCACTGTTGAGCCAACCCTCAACTATGAAAATCTAAGGGCAATCCCAAATAAATAGGAGTTCGTAGTTAGTTCAAGATTAAGATCGAGTTACCTAGGACATCTTGGTGAAATAGTCAGGTCATCTTGGTGAAATAGTCAATCTTAAATAGTAAACAGCGTTATACATAAGAGTGAGTTATTTCTTGACCCTAATCTTATGCAAACTCATTGTATAGGACGCCCCCACTCCTCTGCCATAACATATATGAATTAGGATCACATCGTATGTAGCACTTTACAACTCCTTGTAACAACTACAAAGTAGGTTGTATTCAATGGTGTTACCAGAATAAGGTACCCAACCTCATTCATGTACCATAGATTATTTTGACTATTTACTCGAACCTGATCCACTCTTATGTCTCCACATAAAGTTTAAGTACTCATACAATAGTCATGGGTTTTAGTTTATTGGATTTAGACTTTTATACAATTTATGAGATCAATAACAAGTATATTGATAATAGAAAATGTTTATCATTTCACAAACTGCAAGTTTTTAGGACATAAAACCCAACAAGCATTTACTGCCTAATTTAAGTGAACCAACTTAAACATGAATATGCAACAACTTGGCACAAAACACTCCATGAAATTAAATAGTACAAGTCTTAATCACAGTTCCAAAAATAAACATATGTCTACGAAAAAAGATGACCAAAATAACATGTGTCCCAAAAGAAAATAAGTTTCATAAGTCTCTACTCCTTTCCAAATGTGTATACATCAAAACAAGTTTAACCTAAGCTTCTCCCTAAGGTCAGCAAACTTTGGGTGGCAAGCTACACTGGATTTAACCGCAAGGGAACTGACTGCTACCTGAGGAAAAGGAAAACATTTGAAAACTGTGAGCTGGTTGCCCAGTGAGTGACACATAAAAATAAATTTCTTCTCAAACCTTTCATATACTTTAATGTAAAATAAATAACATGTTGGAAAATAACTTCAAGCAACTTGCATAATATCATACATTAATCATAGCATTATAATCAACCATTCTACCAAACCTTAGTTGAGAACGAGCATCCATAGCTCAAGCTCCCAACGTCCATACAAGGCTGTGACACCCATACTTCGGTCCCTTAATAAAGACTATAGCCAGAAGACCCATACTTCAGCCTCTCATAAAGAACTACCTACATGCACATGGAGTATACTAAGTACCGTCAACACCTTAGATACTTCCTCGGATACCTTCTATACCTTCGGTACCCTGTATATTAGAAACATAACATCCATGGAAGATTTAAGCATCATTATAGTCAACATGCATGCTTCACAATTAATAACATGTACTTGCATTACTTTTCGTACATTCTTAACATAAATAGGATTAACAGAACTCATTTAAAACACAAGTATAAACTTTAGTTGCTTGGAAAACCCATGAACATTAGCATGAAATTCATTTGAAATGCATGTCCCTTTTGTGAACATAATTGAAAACATTTAGTCATTCACAAATTCTTGGGCTTGGTTCTTCTCAGCTTTGTAGACCTCCCCAATGGATATAGCTCGTACATATAAAGAATAAGAGTTTAGTTGCTACTTGGCCTTCCATTTGAGACTACTATTTTAACTAAGCTCATACTTGGCAAGGGGTTGCCTAATCGTCCAACATTAAGATACAACTTCTAACGTAAATAACTTGAAAACTAGAACCCATTTTAAGAAAATTCCTTCTCCAAACATGTTCGGAATTTTGTTACCAATGTTATCTCAAAGTTTCAGCATGAAAATCCTTGTGATTTAACTTAGGCCCTTGAATATTTCCCGACAACCCTAACCGCAACTCCCTGCTTGAGTAAACAATATAGGGTTAAATTCCCAAAATATATAACTCGAAGTATAGACCTTTTCTTGCCAAGGTTTTTCTACAAACTTACTTGAAATGGTGTCTATGAGAATACCTTAAAGTCTCAGCTTGAAAATCCAAGTGGTTCGGTCTAGATCTATGTTTCTTCGTCGAGTGCCTGAAAATGCCTGAAAGGAACCTTTGACACTTCCTCCCTTCTCTGGCCCTCTTTTTGATGAGATCTTCTTTCCAAAGGCTTTATTTTAGAAACTAGACTCGAAGATCGTTCCAATGGTACCAATTTTGTCTAGTTTGCTCGAGAAAATCGTTCAAAACGAGCCCTTGAAGTTCTCTTTCTTTTTATACTACGATCCAACCCTTTACATGAAATCTCCTTAAGCCACCTAACCCACTAGTGGAGATCAAGGGCTGAGATCAAACCATCTTTCTAGGTAACTAAAAGAGAAGTCTAAAACTGAGTGTTTAAATCTGAGCATTTCAAACAACTCGATCCTCGCTGGGAAACTCGATGGAGAGATGTCTTTACTCAACGGAAAATTTCAAGACTCTATGTTAAATACTCGATGGGAGGACTCGCTACTCGATGGGGAAACTCAACGCTGGGAGCTCACTCGACACACGTTCCTCACTCGACACTCAGATTTGACACGTGAGCCTTCCTCGCTTACTCTTGACACTCGCCTCCTTCCTCGCTCACTTATACTCGACACTCGCCTCCTTCCTCACTTACTTATACTTAACACTCGGTAGCCTTTACTAGGCTCGACCCTTCTCGATTACTTATACTCGACGCTCGGCAGCATTTACTCGATGTGACCCTTCTCGATTACCCACTAATGGAGATTAAGGGTCCAGATTAAGCCATCTGTCCGAATAACTAAAAGAAAAGTTTAAAGCTGAATGTTTTGAGAAAACTCGATCCTCGATGGAAAAGAGTCATTACTCGATGGAAATTTCGGTAGTTCTCTGTTAAATACTCGATGGGAAGGACTTGATGCTTGACCCTTCCTCAATCGCTAATACTCGACGCTCGACCCTTTCTCGATCGCTTATACTCGATGCTCGGCGGCATTTACTGGATGCCTGCCTTGTGCTTACTTGATGCTCAGCCACCATTTCCACGACCAACACTGAGCCAAAAAATCTTTTTTTTTTTTTTTTTGCAAGGCTAGTTTATTAAACACCCGAGAGCCAAGAAGTTAGAATTAGGGAACATGCAACAGAAGAAAAACGGATCATTAAGCATTCTAATTCATTAATTTTGGCTCAAAATTTAAGCATGCTCATAAATGCAAAGTGGGTTTCATGACATACCTTTGAAGAACACCTTGAATCACGAAGAACAACTGCAATCTGCTTTAATTCAACTTGTGAACCACCTCAAGGCCTTCCCTACTATCTTCTTGTTTCCTTGGATTGAGTTGTGGGACTCAAAATAAGCTTAGATTAAGAGAATTTTGGAGGAAAAAACACTGGTTTAAAGCAACCTGAAGAACCCTTCTTCTTGAGAGATTTTCAGCCAAAATCCACCCTTTTGCATGCCCAATTCCACTGAGATACTTCAGTATATATTGCATGACAATCATGCAAGAAGAAATGCTACATGAATTGCAGCTCATGCTTGGATTTGGCTGAGAATTGGGTGAGTGGAAAGTGTGTAAGCTCCTTGGAAAATTAGTGGAAAACTCCAACTTTTTGGATTTTTCCAATTTTCCAATTTTCTTTTCTTTTTAATTCAAATTTGGTTTTCAAAATCAATTTCGAACATTAATTTTGTTTTCAAAAATGAAATTTGATTAATTTTACAAAATTAATATAATAATTAATTTATCTAATAAAATTAATAATAATTAATTAATTAAACCATTTAATTAATTCAATTAATTTAATATCAAATATTAAATTAATTTAGCACTAATTATACTATCATGAATCCCTATTCATGAATTTAATATTTAAATATTAATCGATTCTCCAATTTCGTTTAATTCCAAAATTAAACGTGTAATTATATCTCATATAATTACTAATTCTCTTAATTCTTATTCGAACATTTCAAATCAACTTATCACACTACTCCAAGGCTAATCCATTTACGAACTAGTAGGGAGACCTCATTGACCTACAGATCATGAGCTCCAACGATCCAAGATTAATTGGCTAAACTCTTTATACCAAATTAACCCTCATTCATTAACTATTGGGTCACTCCACTAAAGCCCATAGTTGCACTCCCTTCACTGTAAATATATTATGTCCACTCAATATAACCATGATGAGTAAGTTAACCCTTCACAAGTTGTTCGTAATAACGGCTGGGTCAAATGTCTATTTTACCCCCGAGATTACCTCTTGTTCCTTAAGTCCCACTGATCCTATAATAAACAATTGATTTGTGATCCGATCAACAAACTGAGTCCCTCTTGGGCCAATGAGAGGGTGGGGCCCCTTGTTTAAGACCCAGAGTTAGCACTTAAGGGAACAACCTCTCTACTATCCCTAAAAACGGGTAGGAGTGAATTCCATCTTGCACTCTATGTCCCCAACTATGTACCCGGTCTTACCCTTGAAATAGAGGTTTATTGAGCCAGCGTTGTTAAGTCAACCCTCATCTATGCAAATCTAAGGATAATCCCGTATAAACAAGAGTTCATAGTTAGCTCAGGATTATGGTCAAGTTATGTAGGTCATCACTTTGTAATAGTCAATCTTAAACAGTAAACAGTGTTAGAAAGTAAGAATGACTGATTTCGCGGTCCAATCTTGTACAAACCCATAGCACAGGACGAATTTAGGATCACATCGTCTGTTGAACTTTACAACTTGTTGTAACAACTACAGAGTGGGCCGCATCCAATAGTGTTATCAGAATAAGGCACCCAACCTCATTCATATACTATAGATTATTTTGATTATTTACTCGAACCTCATCCATTTTTATGTCTCCACATAAAGTTCAAGTACTCATGTAATAGTTATGGATCTTTTTAGTTTATTGGATTTATTTCTAAAACGAAATAAGCAAAGTATTTTCAATAACAACTTATTGAATTTTTAGAAATAAGTTTTATTGTTTACTAACCACGAGTTTTAGGACATAGAACCCAACAAAGATTCTCATACTTAAACGTTTCCTTCTTCACTTCCTTATCCTTAAACATACTTAAGTGAGGTAATTAAAATTCGGGTTTTACATTGAGAATCTTCAAAGGTAAAAATGGTTCTCTCTTAGTTTTCCTTCTCCAAAGCATGTTATTTCATATGTTTATCCTTCACATGTTTTGTTTTAGAACACTTTTTTTGTTTCTTCAAAAATTTATTTTCAAGATGCAAGGCATTCACATGCTTCTACTCGGGATTCGATCCCAACATAAAGAAATTAAAGGCTAAAAAGAAGTAGAGATTAGGAGATATGATGCTTGATTTTGTGGAATAATCCATGGATTTTAAGTTCTGATGGGGGTTAGTTATGTTTAGTTTGAAGTTGATGTTTTAATAATTGAAGATAAAATACTTGAAGGAATTATATTATCAGGGATGTTTAGTTGTGGTATAGAAGTAAGATAGAAAGAGTGGAAGAGAAAAGGTTGATGAAGATGAACATTGATGGTAGAAAAAAAATATTATTAAGTGGTAAAATTACAATCAAACTTAATAAAGAGAGAAGAAAGCATTATGAAAATGGGAAAATGTTGGATTTTGGAAGTGAGTTGGAGATAGAATGAAGCTTACTTAATTGAATCAAGGACAAGGTTTATAGATTTAAAGAGAGTTTATAACTGACTTTTGGGGAATATTTTTATAATTTGATTCAAGTGGTTATTGGAATATCAGGATGAATGAAGTTGGAACTGTGAATGAGTCGAAGCATGGCCGATAATAATTAGGTGAGTGGTGTATTTTCAAAAATTTTGAGCTATGATCTATATATACGTGGTATTATAGGTAGTATGATTGTCGAAACCCTGGCATGATCTGTTTTATGTATGGCTTATGCAAGTTTGAACTGCTTGATTTTGATAAATATGTTTTATCTATGGTTTACAAAGAAACATGTTTTGTGATAGATTTTATTCATTGTTTCTATATGATTTCTATGAACATGACCTATTTTTATTGAAATCTCTAAGCTTTGGTTTTGATTATGAAAAATCATATTTAAGGTGGTTTTGGTGAAAATAAGGTCTTGTGATTGATGGAAATAGATTTCAAACCACTAAATTATGTACCCGAAAAATGTTAGCATGCCTCGTGTGTGTCTGACGAAAAATGTCGTCATGTGCACATAAGATAGGATATCTTAACGTTGTGCACATCTATACCAGTGAGGTAATGGGGTACAAGGTTTGGTGTGGCTTTCTGGAGTATATATGCATGTTCATAGGGATTGGTTAGAGTTTATGGAACTTGGAGGTAATCTATGTACTTTTTAGTTTTGGATATATTTGAGGAAACTATGATCATTCATTCCATTGTTTTTATATGTTGTTTGGTTGGAGAATCGATGTTGTTGATTTGACTCCAAACTGAAATAAAATAAAATTTGTATACACTGAACTACTTCTATTACTACTGAAACGCAGTGACAGTGGTAAGTGCGGGGTCGAACCACAGAGAAACGAAGAATTAATTTCTTTTAAATTAAATTTGACTTTGGGAAAAACAGTAAAAATGGGATGTTGGTTTTTAGTTGAGAATGTAAAAATGCAAGAAAGATAAATTACAAAGGATAAATGAAACAGTAATTGGTTCATCTATTTCTCGGATCAAGTAGCCATTCAATTTAATTTAAATCATCTATTTTCACCAATGAATCATGTCATTGAATTATGCGCGCATAGCTATCCAATTGATGTGAATTAACTAATCTCTACTGAGGCCGACAATCAATTATTTCGAAACCAATCAAGCATTCTAATTAATGATTAAGGTTGGAAAGATCGTGCCCTAACTAATCTACATGCTTCTAAATTCAATTGGGTTCTTAGCGGCCATAAAGAACTAGAAACACAAGCATTAAATTTTATGATTCAACTATGTCGATTAACTGTCAGGAAAAGTCATGTTCAATTAACTAAATATTCTTCAAATCTAAATTAAACATACAATGCAAAGATTCAAGGCCAGCCTATAAACCTAAACATTCACATTTAATCGATGCTATCGGGGTAAACTCAAAGCATGGACAAACTACTAGGATACGTGCAAGCTCGAATTAACTAGTGATAGAATTGCAATCATTATAGGGGCGTTGATGCGTAGTTAATGCGATGAAATAATGGTGTAGAATGTGATGGTGGAAAATGCGTTGTTCATGCAAGTTTTCTTAGCAAGATCCAAGTATAACCCCTACTAAGTTGCCTGGTAAGCCCAGGGTCGAACAAAGGGACTAAGGAAACAGTATGTGACGGTGATTTCTAATAACTTTGCAATGATAAATAAATCAATGTGTTGGTTGGTATGTTTGTTTAATGTATAGATTCTATTCGGCGGAATTGAGAAAAGAGTCAATAACACGAAAGTATAATGAGTATGCAAGGGAACGGGTTGAGAAGGTTTTTAGCTAACACTTCCTAAGATTGTGTTCATGTTATGCGATCATGCTACACACATACAACAACAAGTCATCTCTCAATGCAAATGTTATAGCTCTAGTTTTAGAACGCATGTGATGTATACGATGATGTCTATAGGACTTATGTCTAAGCCTCTATTCTTGTCTATGCGATGATGAATGACACATACATACACAAGGCGATCGCATACTATCATAACCTATTTCTAGGGTGCATGCGATGCATGTTAGCAAACAGAGCTTATCTCTAAGTCTCTATCTCTTGCTTATGCAGATCTAATCTTGTTTTCTCAAGTCTAGATTCTAACCTAGCTCTTTCAAGTCTTAGGTTCTTTCTTTAGACTCTCTCTCGAGTAGCTCTAAAGGGGTGATGGATGCAACATAAGACAAGATGATTGCATGCAATGAAGATCTTAGGTCATGCTAGCTAAGTGCTTCTCAACCCATTCAAAAGTTTAGTTACTCATGCATACTGTACAGAGAGTGAACAGATGTAGAAATGCAAGTTCCATTCTATAAATGAAATCAAAAGACAGAATGACAATGGGAAATAAAGATAGAGAGCCTGGTAGCAATTTCTTGCTTCCCAAGGCTTTTACATTGTTTTCTCTACTCTGCTCAAAGAATAATCTTACTTTCATAAGATTTGGCCCTCTCTCTGTTTTCCACGCTCCCTGGCACTCTCTCGAGCTGACCAGGACGATCTTTCAGTGTATTCTCCCTTCGCTCACCTCCGCCTCCTAAGTATATAAAATTACAGACTAAAGCTATTTAAGTATATGGTAAAGAAGACTCTAAATTCTAAATAGTGGAACCGAACTCCTTTAACGAAGGTGGCCTTCGGTATTTATAGAGCTTCAGGGTGAAGAGCTTTTTCTCTCAAATGATTGCACTGATGAGATGTCATAAATTCTCTATTTGATGCGCCGATAATTGTCATCGAAAAGTTGAGTGTACTTGCTACAGTATGTCGTTAACGGCTTGTCAACTAAATTTGGATTCGACCATCATCAGCTTTCTGTCCCATCAAAATTTATTAAGCTTTCACCTTGATGCGTCGGCTCTATGCGGCTACCTTCTTGAGCAGATCTTCGCGAACGCATATGATCGCATATTCTTGCGGTCTCAATTTCTTAATGTGCTCAGATGCTAAATTCCTTGGATCGCAGTTCCGCCTTGCGCGAACGCATTTTCTGCACAAAATATATAAGTTAGCTGCTTTAATGCGATGGACGCATGCGCTCGCAATATTATAAACTTAATGCTTTTGGACGCAATTTTATATATTTTTATCGTCGCAATCCTTCATTGTTTTATATCTTTGCACTATAATGACATGTATTTCTGCCCGTTATCAGGCATCAATCCAACGCACAAAGACAATTCAAAATCAAGCAAGATTCAAAGAAAACACAATTCTGAATTAAAGCACAAAGTTGGGTAGAAAACTCAATAATTTACATGAATGCTCGATCCAATAACTAAATAAAAGAATTACCTCATTGATTCATAGACAAACCAATGAGGTATAATCCAATACACGTTCATCATACAAAATTAAACTAAAAACTATCCTAATGATACTGAAAATAAAGAGAGCAAGGAAGAAAATGGGGCCTCTCCTCAGCCTCCATCGAAATTCAGCCTATCCTTATTAATTTTTGGCATCCGTTCTAACCTAAATTAGAAGAATATATTTATAGAAAAAGGGACAGCGTCGCAAAGCTATATGGAGCATTGCAACGTTGATATGGCTAGTCTCAAGCATCAGGTACAAAAGTCTAATGCTAGGCTGACGCTCATTTCCGCGCGCATGAGGGTTTCTTCATTTTCAACATCATGGCATTGCAACACTGTGGGTGAGTGTTGCAACACTACCCATTCTGTCTTACAACATTGGGCAAGCGTCAAGCCAATACAAATCATGAGCGTTGCGACGCTGAAATAAGGGCATTTTGGTCTTTTTGACTCCTTTGAAGCCCGAATGCTCAAATCATCTCCAAATTGCTTCAAATTAACCTTGTTCAACTCCAACTCACCAATCCTACCTCTTGGTTGCTTAGTATCTACAAAAATAGGAAAATAAACACAAAAAGTCTAATAACGGGCCCGAATTAAGCTAGAAATAATAGCTCTTTTTTAGAGTTATCAAACACACTCAATTTAATTCTTGCTCATCCTGAGCAAGACAGAAACACACAATAAAACAAAACATAAGACAATCAAAGATATGCTAGCTCTAGATGCAAAGTTGTTACTCCAGTCTCAACAGTCAATTAGAATGAAATTTGTAATCAAGAATGAAAATCAATTATGATCAATCAATGAAGTACAAAGTTAAGAATAGTTCTTAATCTATTCATGCGTGAGTGGGCCTAGAGTTTTGCTAGTTAAGCTTGCATAGCCTGAAAAAGTTTTAAAGGGTCCTCATCCCATTTTCCCCCTACTCTGGTTCAGTTATCAACCTCAGACATACCACACTTGCAAAAAAGAAGGCAACACTTAGACAAGGGTGCCTAAACACACAAAAAAAAAACATAAAGGGCATTTATTTTACCTAGAGGGCTAGCTTTCACACCCAACTTTCGGGAACCTATCCACTCTTTTCTCGCGAGGCCCTAACTAGACACAGCGAGGGTAGCACTTTTCACCTTTATCCATGCACACACAGACACACACACTATTTTTTTCAGGCATGTCAACAAATGCATCTTTTTTTCCTTCTTCTTTTTATTTATTTATTTATTTTTATTTTTTTCAACCGACTTTCTCTTTTTTTTTTTTTTTTTTCTTTATTCATCATAGGTTCTATTTTATCCATTTTGTCTAGCTTTGCTCTAAAACAAGTGTAGTTACTTCTAAGTCAAAGGTGGACCTTTCGGGGTGACAATAAAAGTATAAACCAGGTAACCCAATTCTAAGCATGCAAGACATTAATTTCGCAAAAACAATGACTTAAAGATGCAATATCACCCACATGTACAGGTACTACATCGCAAAGAACCTCATCCTTATATCTTCCCAAAGTAAAAGAAATAAGAACTTGGGAGTTTACCTTCAATTCTTCTTTGTTTGTCAACCATTGAAGTTTATATGGTTTTAGACGTGGATGAGTAGGGAGTTGAAGTCTTTTTACAAGAAAAATACTTACTATATATGTGCAACTTCCACTATCAATCACCAAGCTACGTGGTATTCCTTGAATCAAGCATCTTGTGTGAAACAAGTTCTCCCTTTGATCTTCGACTTTCTCTTCTTTGATTTTTCACATTAAGTACTCGTCTCACAAGTAAGGATATGGAGTGACCTTCTTCAATGTACTCATCATCATATGCTTCGGATTCTTCCTCAAGTTGGGCATCTTATTTATCACATCCATTTTCTTAATCAAGAATTTCATTTCTTATGACCATGACTTTTTTATTGACACAATCTTTGCTCATGTGTCCAAATCCTTTACACTTCCAACATTGAATAGAACTAGATTTCTCTCTTACTTCCTTTAAAGCTTCTTTTTTTTTAGTATTGGTGCTCTTGGCCTCCACTCTTTTGGGAGCCACAAACTTCCCTTTTGCTTCACTCTTGTTCACAAAACCATCATTGCTCCGAACACTAGAATTTGAAAATGTATTATCTTTAGAAGTATACCTCTTGGAATGTTCCTTTTCTTCTTTCAATTGTTCTTTAATTTTGATTGCATAATGATACATATCTTCCAAGTAAAGATGTAGATACCTATCAACAGGATCAACAATTTCTCGATTCAAACCTCTAAGGAATCTAGACGTGGTGTCTTCTTCTTCTTCTTGAATGTTTGTTATTTCCATCAAAGTTTCCATCTCTTGATAATATTCAGACACGTTAACAATTTCCCACGGTACAATCCCAGTTTCCAATGCAAATAACAACAAGTAAAATAACAAGAACCAATAAAATCCAAAAAACACATTTCCCGATCATGCCAATTTTCCAAATTTTATACACATATATATAATAACACACACACACACATATATATATATATATATGAAACATACGAAAATAATTGAAACCCACTCACAATCCTCTTGGTAACTCCTCAAGAATTCTCCTAGAACAGCTCCTGATCCGGATTCCTTGAATTTCACTTCTTTTCAAAGAAATCCAAAATTAGTCAAAAGTTCCTCCATTAATTCCATTTTAGTCTTAAAAAAATCTTAAATTAGAATAACCAGCTTACCCCATTCAAAATACCCAAAAATAGGTTAAAAAAACACAGCTTTTGAGGTTATTTGGGCAATTTAGTGGGTGTGGGCAGCTATCTGTGCAATAGGTTGGGCGTTGCAGCGTACAGATGGCATTGTTGGGCATTAGGTCTCACACAGGGTGGGTGTGACACGGCGTTGGGCGTGGCACGGTGTTGGGCGATTACGCGCACGAGGGTTGGGCAGTGGGATGCTAGGGCACTCAGTCGCACGGTTGTGCTTGCTGACGAGCGTCCGCACGTCTGGCGTTGGACATCTGTGCGTGCCTAGCATTGGGCGTCTGCGTACACCTGACATTAGGTGTCTGCGTGCGCCTGGCCTATGCGATCAGCTGGGCCTCCTATCTTCTAACACAAATTCCTCCCTCCTCACAACTCCAAACTTAATGGCAACCCAGGGTCTTTCTGTACACTCAATTTTTAACATTCTCACACTTATTTCTCCTGATCTGCTTGAATGAATTGTGAGAACTATCAGCCCCAAGTTTCCCTATTTATAGGCATTCAAAGGCCACCAAATCTTGACACATTACCTTCTTTGCATGTCTAGATGCCCTCAGCCCGCCTATGCCAACACCTCATTCTCGATACTACCTCATTGCATGCATTTGAAGTGTTCTCATCTCCTTAAACCAATGAATAGACTCTTTTTACATGTTCTGAGGTGCACCCATCTCATCCTTACTTCAACTTAGACTTCACCAATATCAACCACTTGTCCCAACTTGTTGTCATCTTGAACTTGCTCCCCAAGCCACTCTTTGTCAATGCATAACCCATCTTAAAGTCACATATCCCACTCGATCGCATGGCCTCTTCATCGCATGCCAACATAATCCAATGCCAAGTCTCCTCACCTAGGTCATCCTTGTCGCATGCGTCCATAAGGCTTCCCCAACCTCAAGATGGCTTAGTGATAACTTGTAGAAATACAAGTTATTTATACCGTTTTATTTAGATTATGTGGCAAAAAGAAGAAAAAGTTGCGTCGACAGTATAGAAAATCACTTAGAAACGCAAAAATTGTAAAGTGTCGCAAGCACACCCGCTAATCCCATTGCGATGGCAAAAATGAAATGTCCAAGTCTTTGTTTTGTAGGAAACAGGTCACCGGATACGACAATCGCTCCAAGCACAAAAAAAACAATGCAATTGCAACGCATGCGACGATCGATCATGGACTCAAACGATCAACACATTTCCATCGCATGCGGCAGTTGATAAGAGATCAAAACAATTACACTGCATGCGGTGATCGATCGAAGATATGAAGAGCAACGCATTCGCAAGGACTTCTAACATTGTACAGCTTTTCTGTTGTACGATTCTGACAAATTGAACGTGGAGCAGAGCGGACGTTTCCACTATGCCATGGCAGGAATTATCAGAGCAGAACCACTAATGTAGAAGGAGCCAAGGTCTATAAATAGCTTCATCAAATTCAAAGAAAGGAGGCTGGTCTGAAGTTATAATTTAGAGAAAATCCGGGAGAAAGATGAGACAAGACCGAGAGGTAAGTCTCTAGAGCAAACAATCATTTCCATTCCCAAAGAAGAAGCTCTGTGCAAGAGGTCACTTCTACCTGGAAATCAAGCCTGAAAGGGAAGCTTTCCACTCCATTTCTACCACACACTGGTAAACAAATTGTCTCCGATCGGGATCCGTGTCAAGACATGACACTCTTTCCGTATTTGTTCTTATTTTTCTATTCATCTACTGTGTTCATCTCTAATCTTTCATTCACTATCCGTAACAAACGCTTATCTTTAGATTTCAATGGCATTATCGTATTCATCATCATTTCTTTGTTCTTCACCATACATTCATCATCCATTTCTTTCACCATGTGTAACTCATGCCCTAGGGTAAAAGGGAAGGATTAACCGAGTAAGTTAATCTTTGCTAAGGAAATCGGCTAAGTTTGGCTAAAGCATGCTCAACGGCATCTTCACCTATGAGAGCAGAAGTGAAGATGTTATTCCGCCTCTCGAAAGAAGGTTGGAAGAATGCGTTAACTAAAGCGAGAAGTATTTTCAGAAATGGAAACAACCTTGCGTTCATCACGTTCATCCCTGTTTCACCATAGACATATGGGAACGCAGCCGATCACTGAAAGGTGTAAGCCAAGGGAAAGCAGAACCTTAGTTGCGTCCTCAACAAGATTGACGAACTTGCGATGTCCTTTCTCTCAACCCATTCTTTTTTTATTCATTTCACAAGACTTGCCACCGCATTCATCCGATACTCGTGCATAACTTCACAGCCAGTCCTCAACTTGTATATTTAATTGTTTATTCATTTACTTTATTACCGCAACTTTACTTATTACCGCAATTTATTTCACCACATTTTATTTACTATCGCATTTTATTCTTTACCGCATTTTACGTTTCTGCAAACCCAATTCATTATTCTTTATTTTAATCGGTTGCATATACCACATTAGTATCGCATTAATCATAACAATCCCCGTGTTCGACCTCAGTTCACTCTGAGAAACTTGCGTGGGAATTATACTTGGTTCCAGCGTAAGAAAACTTGTGACACGCACTACACGAACACATACTACGAAGCATATCATTATCATCGCATATACTTAGAACGTAGTATCACATATTTACCATTATCGCAAAGCAACTTGAGTGCATAGAGCATCAACATAGATCAATCAACATCTATTCATTCATTTTAAATCATTACACTTAGCCAATGCATATCTTTCCACCAATGCATGAAAAGCTATTGGCCATCGCACATCAATCAAGCTAGCGCTCGTGTCAACGCCTAAGACACCCTTTCAACTCATGTGCCTTTGCCATCGCTTAGCCATGCCCACGCCTAGCTTAAGGCCAATGCCTCATAGCCCATTGCCTAAGGCCTTGCCTTGCAGCATGCACAATCTAGCCCAACTAACCTCTTATGATCTTTGACTAGTGCATCATCCATGCTAACACATGACACCCTACTCGGCCAACACTTAGTCTAACAATCAAGTTTTTTTTCCACTCCTACATGTGATCTACTAACCTCCATTGAGCATGGCTTCTGCCTACAAAGCCCTATGCACCAACGCATCAAGATCCTAACACATGACCACTTTGGCTTCAACACTTAGCCAATTTTCTTTCACCAAGTGCTTCCTAACCCAACTTAACCACAACTTATGTTTTAGCCCTTAAAGTTTAGTTTTCAACACTTAGTATTTTCCTCCTCTTTTATTCTTTTTCAAGCTTCCTTATTAACCAAGTTCTAACCTAATTCACTAAGGTGAAATTTCGGGGTTTACAACAGTTATTCAAATTTTTAAATTAAAAAAAAAACTAAAAGAAAATTGATTATAAATCTATTTTAGTTATTATATCTAAAATAAGATGTTTTTTGTATTTATTTACCAAATGCTCTCACCTACTTTTTCAAAGTTTAATCTAAATTTTACCAAACACTATTCACAGCTGATTTTTCTAAAAGCGTAGTTGCAAACGATAATTTTAAAAGTCACAGTAATCCCAAACAAACCTTTAGGAAGCCTAAGAATGAAGTGCGGATTTATAAATCTTGAGTTTGGGAAATATTTTCTTGTAATTAATCAATAGTTAGATTTTAGACTAGTTCAAACTTGTCATCTTAATTATTTTAACCTAATTAGGTTTAAGATGAACTAAAAAAATTAGAAGAATATTTGTTTTTTTTTAAAAAAAAATGAAATAGAGATGTGACTAAATTTATAATTTTATTTAATTTATTGTTTTAGTAATTTGGTATTTTTATTTTACTGGGTTTTGATATAACACTTCATAAACTCTTGTCACTTAAACTAATTTGAAAATGATAGTTTTTTTTTTTTTTTTTTACTGTAATATGCTAACTTCAAATTGAAATAGAATAGTATTTTAGTCTTAAATTGAATTATTGAATAATTACATATATATAATCAAATTACATTTGAGGAAAAAAATCAGAAAGTTGAGTTTTACATTTTTATTTGGCACTAAGTTGTTACCAACATTTTAATTCTTTAAGTTTAAAAAATAATCATAAATCTTCGCGCTAGTTAAATTGACCTACAAAAAAAATGTTAAATTAAATTATGGCTTTCTATATGTAAACCTCGAACCCTAGTTTCCCTACTTAAATGTGATAATTAGTATGTAAAGTAAGATTATGAGTAAGTTAATATTATGTATTTGAGGAAAAAGTTCGATAATGAGTGGAAAGGAAGAAAATTCTAAGTGTTGGAAGACTTGTACTCGGGTAGCTTGGTGGTAGGCAAACGAAGAAAAATAATGGCTAAATGTTGGAAAAATGTGTGGAAGCCATGGGTGTTAATGAGGGATGTCTTCTTAGGCGATGGACCATGTCATGGGCATTGATAAGCAAGCTATGGTGTTGGTCTTGTCTTTAGAGGTTAGGCGAGTCCAATTGATGGCTAAGTGTTGGTTGTGAGATGATGCTAGGTGATGTCATGACAATAGGCAATGGAGATGTGCAAGGCAAGGTGATAATGTTGGACGCATGAGGACACCATATGTTGATAAGGGGTGTTGAGGTTAGTAAACTTGCGGCCAATGGTGTTCTATGCGATGACAAAGCGGGCGATGCTAGGAAAGGCGTGGCTTGAGGCGTTGGCATGGACACTATCTAGTTGATGGGCAATGGCCAAGAGCATGTCATGCAATGGTGAGGGACATGCGTTGATTAAGCCTTGCAAGGTCAGAAAACTAAGTTGATGCGATGGTAAGGCAACGCCTTTGGCAATAGGCATGTTGAAGCGTTTGTCACACCCCCTCTCAAACTACTCTCTGAGCCTTAGCAGTTATCAACCCTTTTGCTAACACTTACTGCCTAATAACTCTAGCGGAAATAATCTGATATCAACATGCAATCTCATATGCAGCGGCTGCCTCTATGGCTAAACAACATTAAGTATTAAACACAAAATATTTACAGAGATTACATTACAATTTTCATAAGTTCCAACACCCAAAACCTTAGTCCCTATATGAACAACTATAACATGTGAAAAATATTTACAGTAACCACCTAGCAAACGGGTTACAATAACTTTTGTCTTTGTGTGGCAAGCTACCTCCTGAGGATTTAACCGCTACCTAGGGGAAAGAAAAACATTTGAAAACGGGGTGAGCTTGCTAGCCCCATGAATGACTTAAGAAAGAAAACTGATTCTCATCCATAAGTCTCAATATAGAGATCATACTGAAATTATAAATCTCTACAGTAACCTTGTACTACAATATAAACATTTTCCAGGCATGAAACATGTAAAGATGTTTTCATCATAAAACATTAATCTGTTATTTAGTTGAGAAAATCTTGTTGTGGTTAAATCCCAACATCAACTGCTTAGTCAAGAGAGAACCCTTTTGTTCAATCTCTGACTTAGTCAAGAGAGAACCCTTTTGCTCAATCTCTGACTTTAACTACCTACGTACACGTGGTTAAAATTAAGTACCATCATACCTTGGGTACTCCTGCTCAGATACCTTCTCAAATGTCCCTCAGTATCAAGCTGCTCGGATACCTTCTCAAATGTCCCTCAGTATCGAGCTTCAAGTAAAACTAGTCACACTATGACTTTCTCTTTAAAGCATGTAAAGCAATACACATGGCAAACATGTCTTTAAAGATACTATCACTAAGCACCCTCTCTCTGTACTGTTCGCCTATCGGCTCACCTCCATTCGTCCTCGGAGCTTAAGGAGAATAGCTCAAGCTATAAGATTCAGCTGCCTGATATTTGAAAAAAACTTCCAATCCCGGGAACGGGGAAGGTAAGTGGTACCAGCATACTTCTCCTCTATCTTGCCCATCTTTCTTTAATTAGATTGAGAGACTCGACTCCTTAGGATAGTCTGAGGTCATGAGTTGTGCCTAATCCACTAATCTAATAGGTAATCTTTTCCAGTAGGCATCAGTTATTGGTGCAGTTGAGCATATGCTAGAAAAGGACCCGCCCTCGGAAAAAAGAGCATTTCATGATTCTTGCCCCTTATCTAATTACCTGTACCATAGTTCTTTCTTTAAAACAACTTTCAACAACACAGGTTACTCGTACCGTAGCATTTCATGATTCTTCCTACGCATGCTTTGTGTATTTAAACACACTTAAATAGTTTTTCAATAAACTTTCATACATGGCATGCGTTTAAAACATAACTCATGGTTTTCTTGGAAATTACTTTGTAAAACTAGCTAGCATGAGAATAATCTTTCTTAAAACATAGTTTCTTTTAAACATTGTAAATATTTAGTCACTCACAACTTTTAGAATTACTCCTCAAAGGTCAATATGCTTCTAACACTGGTGTCAATCCTATGGACACAAAATCATATATTTTAGCTACTAAAATTGGTCTCCCTTTTGAGATTAACCCTTAAGTAAGCCTTGCATTTAGCCTTCCTCTAGAAGACTTTCACTCAATACATACCTTGTTGTAGGTTTAGCACTTGGGAATTTCTTTGAGACTTTGGCTCATGCAATATTTCCAACCACTCCTCACAAACACTTCCCACTTGTGCAACCAACACTTTGCTCTAAGTGTTCTTTCAGGTGCACATGGTCATCCTCAAGGCTACTTATGCATCCAAGACTTCAATGTAAGCTCTCCTCAGCTCACACAATAGGTCCAACACATAGAAAAACTCAGCCCTTGGTTTGTCCGAGCGTTTTACTTCGAGCTGTCAGCTTACTCAACCCAAGCAGCTGCTTGCTTGTTCATGAAATTCCAGATTCAACTTACGAAATTGATAACTCGAATTCTAGAGCTCATCCCAAGAAATTTCCTTCTACAAACCTGTTTAAAATTATCCCAGGAAGCTTACCTTAAAATTTCAGCTTCAAAATTCTTGTGATTCATCCTAGAGACTCAATTATTTATTGACGGCTCGGATTCACCCGAGAATAGAACCTCTGGTCCCTTTTTCCCTTCTCCAGCCTTATTCTATTAAGACCTTCTTTAAACAGCATCACCTCTAAAAGTAGACTCTTAGAACTTTCCAACGACACTAAGATCTCTCAATTTGCATGGAGGAAATGATCAAACTGATAGTTTGAAGTTCAGTTTCCCCTTTTTATACTGCTTTCCACCGCTTCCCATTAAAGTTCAGCACGACACCTTCAGCTTTCATGGAGTTAAATCCGGTGCTTAGGATAGTTGTTGCCCTTAATCGGTGGTTAAGACTGATCAACGCATGCTTAATAGTTTAGCTCACTGCCCCATCACGCAGCTCATCGTTCAGTGATCTCTCGCTGATACTTATCACCTAACAATCTCACTTTCGCTCATCGTGTAGCACATAGCCTATCGCATAGCTCTTGTTGTCGCTTATCGTGTAGCTCTCGCTAACGTTCATCGTGTAGCATTGAGGCCTATTGTCTAATGCATCACGCCCATCGTCTAGCACCCATGCCCATCGTGTAGCGCTATCACCCAGCGTCATCATCTAGCGTAATGCTGATCGTGTAGTGCCATCGCCTCATCGTTTAACGCTATCGTCTAGCGCACCACTTTTCATCGTCTAGTGCCGCACATAGCTACACGATTTTCTACCACATCACTTAGCGTCACTCATAGCTACATGATTGTCTACCGCATCGCTTAGTGTCGCTCATAGCTACACGATCGTTCGCGCGCGTAACTCCAATGCCCAACGCCCACGCTCGCACACACCTGAAGCTGCCGCATGCATGCTAACCTCTAAAGACTTTACTACCCATGCCTTGTCCATGCATAGCTTTTCCTCTCAGCCACACTTTGGCTTCCTTAAATGCCCAAATAACCTCTCAAATGAGTAAGGCCAATGCCCTTGACTCAATTCCAACGCCTAGCACAAGGCCAACGCATATGCAAACACTTAGTCAATTTTTTAGCTTCATCCAAGAGTCAAGCTTTCTAACTCAAACTTTTCTTCTAACTTTTTACCCTTTTCTCTACAATTAACATTAATTCTTACATCAAACCTAAAGGAATCGATCTGGAGATTGAAGAATTTGCAGAAAGGAATTTCTAAGTGTTGGACGCATATCCAAGACTTAAACCTTAATGGAATTTCTAAGTGTTGGACGCATGAAAGGTATGCGTTGAGATAAAAGTACCCTATTTTTTACTAAATGTTGAGCTTAAGTATGAAATATAGTTTCAAAAGGGAGACTATTGCTAATAGTTAAAATATATTGTTATGTCAATAGGGTTGACACCAATAGGAGAAACTTATCAACCCATGAAGGATTGCCAAGGCAGTGAGTGACTATAAATGTTTCTAAATGTTTTAATTAAAAGTTTATTCTTATGCTAGCTTATTCTAAAACAAGTTTTCCAAGCAAACCAAGTCTAGAAAAATGTTAACTCATGCTAGTTCTTAAAAGAGAGTTTCTAAAATATGATTAAAGTAATGATGTATTTAGTTATATGAAGCATGCGTTAGTAGCGATGTTTTATGACACCATGGTTTTAGTAAGCCTTTCTATGAAAGTATTTCCTTACAATGTATGAATAGCTCAATACTGGAGTATTCGGAGAAGGTATCTGAGCTTAGTTTTAGTTATGATCCTTGACGTCAGGATCTAGGTTACCTATACGTGCACGTATGACAAGTGTAAAGGTTTAGGATGGAGGGTTGAGCAAAAGGGTCTCTCCCTCAAAAGAAGATCAGCATGGAAGACTAAGCAAAAGGGTCTCTCCCTCACATGAAGATTAGTTGTAAGGTGATGGCAAAAGAGTCCACACCTTAACCTAGGTTATGGTTGGGAATTGAGCAAAAAGGCCTCTCTCTGAACTAAGAATTTGTTTAAATATGTTTTCAGATATGATATGTTTAAAAGGTTTTATGTAAAGCCCAGGTTTACGGTTGGGAATTGAACAAAAGGGTTCTCTCAACTGAGGATCAGATCAGCTATGTTTTATAAAATGTTATGTTTTTTAAGTTATACATACATGTTTGCTTGGCTAATATTCAGTTTTCAGTTACAAGTTTCTAGTTTCTAGTTTAAGCATGAGATTTAAGCTATGTTTAAATTTAGTCACTCATTGGGCTAGTAGCTCACTTCCATTTTTTTTAAATGTTTACCCTCCCCATGTAGCGTTCATCTCCCCAGAAGATAACTACGCTGCTACTTTGCCACTCAAAGACTCCGACTAGAAGTAAACTATAGGTGTTGGTTCTATTAATGTCTATATACATGTTTTGGTCATATAGAGACTAGTTTAGTATGTTGAGGCCCACTGAAACTTGGGTTTGTATATGGTTGTACATATGTTGTAATTGTAAAACCCTATTGATGTTAAAAGTGTTAAAAGTTTTAGTTGCTTAATAAATGTATGATTGTATCCAAGGTTTCCTAAACAGGTTGAGTAGGTTAGTTAGGCAGTAAGTGCTTCAAAAGAGTTGGTAACTACTACTGTCACGTTCTTTTCCAGGATAAAAGGGTAATCTGAGAGGGGGTGTGACATATTGGCATTAGAGCATAACGTTTTTGGAGAAAGAGAGAGTTCATGCATGAGTCTACATCCCTATAGAGAGTCCCTAGCATGTGTACAACATAATTAAGTAAGATGCCGGAAAGAAGTGGCAGGCGGAGCAAGCAGATGACAGATAGAGACCTTGACCTTACCGCTAGAGATCCCAAGGTACAAGGGGATAAAGTTCCAAATAAGAGGACATAAAGAAATCCAGTAGTCCAAGAAACGACTTCGGAAGGTGAGTTGAGTATTCCGTAGGTGGAAGTAGATCCTCAGTTAGAGGATAAAGCATTTGGTAGGATCACCCATAGGTTGGTGACATGTAAGGTCCATACATGTGGATCCAAAGAAGAAGTATGGTATTGAGAGACTCAAAGCCTGAGGCGTAATAATGACTGAAGGTGCCATATATCTAGCAGACGTTGAGGTCTTAGACATTAGAAGGAATAGTTCAAAAGTTATAACCTGGCTAGAGTTCAGAAAAGTCTTTAAAGAAAAGTATTATCCTATTTTATTCAGAAAATTAAGAGAGATGAATTTCTCAAGTTTATAGCGGTTAATGATATAAGAGTAATAATAAAGTAGTAGTTTAAAGAACCAGAGAAGAAAGGATAACATTAGTGTAGGTGGAGGAAAATACCTTTAGTAAGGGTATTATAAAGGAAACATGGAACTGAGGAAGCTAAGTGGAACACTGTAAAAGGAACGAGGAGTAGAAACTCCCATTTATTCAGTTGTTGGACTTGAAATAGAAGATCACTGAGTTGTCAGAGTATGCTCTTCCGATCGTAGCAGAAGAAAAAGATAGATGCAGAAGGTTTTAAAAAAAAGGATTGAGGAAGAAGGAACTAGAGGAACTTAAAGGTTCATTTGTGGACAAGTTGATAAGTTAATATCAGGGTAACATAGTGATAGAAAAGGTTATGAAGTTTTATGGAAAGATTACTATGGAACCTTAACCCGGAGTAGGTTCGGACAAATTTTGAGGACGAAATTTTATAAGGGGGAAGTAATTGTAAACCTCGAACCCTAGTTTCCCTACTTAAGTGTGATAATTAGTAAGTAAAGTAAGATTATGAGTAAGTTAATATTATGTATGTAAGGAAAAAATTTGATAATGAGTGGAAAGGAAGAAAATTCTAAATGTTGGAAGACTTGTACTCGGGCAGCTTGGTGGTAGGCAAAATAAGAAAGATAATGGCTAAGTATTGGAAATATGCATGGAGGCCATAGGTGTTAATGAGGGATGTCTTCTTAGGCGATGGACCTAGTCATGGGCGTTGATAAGGGAGCCATGGGCATTAGTCTTGTCTTTATAGGTTATGCGAGTCCAATTGATGGCTAAGTGTTGGCCGTGAGATGACACTAGGTGATGTCATGACAATAGGTGATGGAGATGTGCAAGCTAAGGTGATAATGTTGAATGCATGAGGACACCATGCATTGATAAGGGGTGTTGAGGTTAGTAAACTTGCGGCCAATGATGTTCTATGCAATGACAAAGCAGGCGATGCTAGGCAAGGCGTGGCTTGAGGCATTGGCATGGGCACTATCTAGTTGATGGGCAACGGCCAAGAGCTTGCCATGCGATGGTGAGGGACATGCATTGAACTATTCACACCCCCTCCTAGATTACCTTTTTAACCTGAACGAGAGTGTGACGACAATAGTTACCAATCCTTTATGTGGCACTTACTGCCTAGCTGACCTATTTAGGAACCCAAACAACATAAATAACATTCAAGAACTAACGAAACTTCGAACATTAAAACAACCTTAGGGTACCATACATAGCAACTTATAATATGTACATACAACAACAAGATTTAATGGGTCCCATACACTCAGAATCAATCCCTAGTATGCAACACATGTGTACAAATAATTACAGAGTAACCACCTAAGTTTCCTTCAACTAAGCTATAAGTGGCAGAGCAGCAACACAGTTAACCTCTGGGAGATGACTACTACCTAGAAAGAAAACATTTAAAAATAGGTGAGCTACTAGCCCAATGAGTGACTTAATTAAAACATAAATCTCATGCTTAACCTGGAAACTGGTAAGTGAAAATTGAAAACTGAATATTGGCCCAAGCAAACATGTATGCATAACTTAAAAACATAACATTTTTTAAAACATAGCTGATCTGATCCTCAGTTGAGAGAGAACCCTTCTGTTCAATTCCCAATCGTAAATTTGGATTTGCAGAAAACTTTTAAACATATCATTTCTGAAAACATATTTAAATAAATCCTTAGTTTTGAGGTTAGAAAACTAAGTTGATGTGATGGCAAGGAAACAACTTTGGCAATAGGCATGTTGAGGCATTGGTCTTGTGGCAAGGTGATGGACAAGGACATGCAACTAAAGGAGTGGGCGATGGTGCAAGCGTCGGTCTTGAGGCATGCGACAATTGGATGGCATGCGTTGATGGGGTTGTCATGCATTGAAGATTGTTGAAGGCAAGAGCTTGCATTGATGGGCAAGGGAAGACGATCAACTTAAACCACCAATTATGTGGCTAGCTGTCATGATTAGGTTTAATAATTCCAAGTAGAGTTTGAGGTGGTAGCCTAGTAATAAAGGTTTAGCATGCAGATTTTAGTATAAATAAAGAGGCTGAATTCAGAATGATGGTTTGAGCAATCTACTCATGCAATTGAAGTGATTCCAAAGCCATCTAAAAGCTGAGTAAGTGTAGTTGTTCAGATAGGGCTGCTGGAAGGAAATCCCAAAGGAATCAAACTAGATATTGAAGAATTTGCAGAAAGGTCGAGTTTTTCGAGTAAGTCTGGGCCAGTGTTGAAGATTTGAAGTTTTTAGCCAAACCATGAAGAAACTTGAGCTCAAATTTTAAGGTATTAAGACAATTCTAAACATGTTTGTAGAATAAAATTTTTTGAGAAAAGGTCTAGAAAATGAGTTATTTGAATTATAAATTGAATTTGGAATTTTGAACAAGCAGGCACCTGTTTAGGTTAAGCAAGCAAGCAGCTTGAATGGCTAGATGGTGACGTTGGTGAATGCGTGTGCGGAGAGCTAAATTGCGTGCAAGGGATGCATTGGGCTAGACGCAAGGATGCATTGGACCATGCAACACATGCTAAGCCATAAGCACAAGAGAGCGCTAAGTGGGCGTTGGACTATGCGATGGAGCGTGTGGAGTTATGCAGGCAAGCACGTGAGGTGCTAGGCGCAGGGTTGCGTTGGAATGTGTTGGCACGCGGCTAGACGAGCGCACAAGGCATATGTTGAGCAAAGCGTTAGGCTGTGTGGGCTTGTGTTGAAGGCTTGGACGTATAAGGCATGCGATGGGCGCGTAGGGTGAGCGTTGGTGATGCAAGATTGTCGCATATCCAAGACTTAAACCTTAAAGGAATTTCTAAGTGTTGGACGCATGGAAGTATGCGTTGAGATGAAAGTACCTTATTTTTGACTAAATGTTGAGCTTAAGTATGAAAGACAGTCTCAAAAGGGAGACCATTGCTAGTAGCTAAAATATGTTGTTATGTCCACAGGGTTGACACTAATAAGAGAAGCTTATCAACCCTAGAAGGATTACCAAGGTAGTGAGTGACTATAAATGTTTCTAAATGTTTTAGTTAAAAGTTTATTTTCATGCTAGCTTATTCTAAAGCAAGTTTTCCAAGCAAACCAAGTCTAGAAAAGATGTTAACATATACTAGTTTTTAAAAGAGAGTTTCTAAAATATGGTTAAAGTAGTGATGTACATAGTTATCTGAAGCATGCGTTAGTAGTGATGTTTTATGATACCATGTTTTCAGTAAGCCTTTCTATGAAAGTATTTCCTTATAATGTGTGAACAACTCAATACTAAAGTACTAGGAGAAGATATCTGAGCTTACTTTTAGTTATGATCCTTGACGTTAGGATCCAAGTTAGTTATACGTGCACGAATGACAAGTGTAAAAGTTTAGGATGGAGGGCTAAACAAAAGGGTCTCACCCTCAAAAGAAGATCAACATGGAGGGCTGAGCAAAATGGTCTCTCCCTCATATGAAGATTAGTTGTAAAGTGATGGCAAAAAGGTCCACACCTTAACCTAGGTTATGGTTAGGAATTAAGCAAAAGGGTCTCTCTCTCAACTAAGAATTTTTTTAAATATATTTTCAGATATGATATGCTTAAAAGGTTTTATGTAAGGCGGGTTTAAGGTTGGGAATTGAACAAAAGGGTTCTCTCTCAACTGAGGATCAAATTAGTTATATTTTAAAAAATGTTATGTTTTTAAGTTATACATACATGTTTGCTTGGCTAGTATTCAATTTTCAGTTACAGTTTTCAGTTTAAGCATGAGTTTATGCTATGTTTAAATTTAGTCACTCACCAGGCTAGTAACTCACCCCATTTTTTTCAAAATGTTTTCCCTGTTAGACTAAGAAAACATGCAACGGAAGTATCAAGAATCCATAAGCATTCAAATTCACTAATTTTGGCAGAAACTAAAGCATGCTTATCTAAATAAGAGGGTTTTAGATCATACCTTTGTAGAACTCTTCAAGAACTTGATTAATCAACAACAGTCTTCATCAAAGATCACCGTGAACCACCTCAAGATCTTTTCCACTATCCTCTTGGAGCTTTAGACCGAGTTGTGGGACTCAAGAACAGCTTGAAGCGATGAAAAACAGAGAAAAGCACACAGTAGCACACTTCCAAAGAACCCTTCTTCCAGCTGAAATTTTCTCTCAAAATTTCTGTGTAATGCATGTCTTCAATTCACTCCAATCTTCTTTATTTATTGCAGATGAACATGCAAAGAAGATATATGCATGGCTTGCAGCTCATGCTTGGAGCTTTAATGAAGAAGAGGAAGTGGGCTTTGTGTGAGCATGAAGAAGATGATAATGGAAAACCAAGTATTTCCATTTTGTGCATGCAAACTGATTTTCCAATTTTTGTTTAAACCCAAAATTTGATTTCAAAATCTATTTTGATTTTTAAAACTGAAAAATTAATTTCATAAATTAATTTAAAATATTAATTAATTTAATATCAAATATTAAATTAATTTTTACATAATAATCATCTTCATATATTTAAATCATATTTAAATATATATTATCCTTAATACTGTTTAATTGAACGTTTCAAATGAATTTTTTCTCAAAGTTACTCTAAAAGCTTAACTATTTACGAGCTAGTAGGGGGACCTCGCGGACCTACATATCATGGGCTCCAACGATTCGAGATTAATCGGCTAAACTCATTTGACTGATCTAACCCCCATTCGTTAACTAATGAGACACTTCACTATAGCCCATAGTTGAACTCCCCTCACTGTAGATATATTATGCCCACTTTATAACCATAATTAGTAAGTCGTCCTTCACAGGTTATTCGTAATCACAGCTAGGTCAAAATTATCGTTTTACCCCTGTAAATACATTTTGTTCCTTAAGTTCCTACGGACCCTCTAATGAATAATTCTGATTCATAATCTCTATGAATCAAATCCTTTCTCTATCATGAGAAGGCGGGATTCTGATTGTTCAAGACTTGAAACCAGTACTTAAGAGAACAACCTATTTGCTAATCCTAAATCGAGTAGAAGTGAATTCCATCTTGCAAGGCTATGTCCCCAGCTATTCATCCAGTCTTATCCCCAAAATGGGAAGCTTATTGGGCAATGTTGTTAGACTACTCTCACCGTTTGTAGATTAAAGGATAATCTCGAACAAATAGGAGTTCATAGCTAGCTCAGGATTAAAATCGAGTTAACCTAGGTTATTTGATAAATGAAATAATTAGTTTTAACAGTAAACAGTCGTTATAAAGAAAAGTGACTATTTTCGTGGTCCAGTCTATATGCAAACTCATTACATTGGATGCCCCCACTCACATGTCTCAACATGAATGATTTATGGGTCACATCGTTTGTAGCACTTTACAACTTCTTGTAACAACTACAAAGTGGGTCACATCTAATAGTGTTACCAGGATGAGATACCCAATTTTATCCATATACTTATTAGACCATTTAGGCTATATACTGTCAACTTGATCTTGTTTATGTCACTACATAAAGTTACTGTATTTAGACTATAACCAAGGATATGTTTATTGGATTTTCATAATAAGATGAAAAATCAACAAATCATTATTATTGATAAATAGAATGTTTAACACGAACTGCGAGTTCTAGGACATTTCCAACAATCTCCCACTTGGACTAAAACTTCAGTGAGAACAAATATATACAATATAATGTTGAGAAACATAATGGAAAAACTACAATAAACTAGGGCATCTCTAATACCATATACATTCTCTCACTTGCCCTATATTACACTATTCAGAGTCCTAGTCTAACTAGGTGGCCCTCGAATACTTTAGCCGAGAGGGCTTTTGTGAATGGATCAACAAGGTTGTCTTTAGAGGCAATCTTTATTACGATCACATCTTCTCTGTGCACTATCTCTCGGATAAGATGGTACTTTTTTTCAATGTGTTTTCCATGTTTGTGACTCCTGGGTTCCTTTGAGTTGACAACAACACCACTATCATCACAATATAGTGTGATAGGCAAGTGCATATCTGGAACGACTTCCAAGTTAGCCAAGAATTTGCTTCTTTAGCAGCTTCGCATGCAGCCACGTATTCTGCTTCCATTGTGGAGTCAGCAATACAACTTTGCTTGATGCTTCTCCAAACTATAGCTCCTCCGTTAAGAGTGAAAACTGATCCTGAGGTAGATTTCCTGGAATCTACGTTAGTCTGAAAATCAGAATCAGTGTATCCTGTAAGGATCAAATCCTTAGGTCCATACATAAGCATATAGTTCTTCGTTCTCCTTAGATACTTGAGGATATTTTTTACAGCGGTCCAATGACTGTGTCTTGGATTGAATTGGAACCTGCTGACGATTCCAACTGCAAAACATATGTCAGGGCGTGTACACAACATAGCGTAGATCAAACTCCCAACTGCAGATGCATTGGAATTTTGTTCATCTCCTCAACTTCTTGAGGTGTCTTAGAACATTGTTCCATTGACAAATGAATTCCATGCCTAAAAGGTAATAAACCTTTCTTGGAATTTTGCATATTATACCTTGACAACATCTTGTCAATATAAGATACCTGAGATAGTGCCAATGTTCTATTCTTTCGGTTATGAAAGATCTGTATTTCTAGAACATACTGAGCATCACCCAAATCTTTCATTTGGAACTCTGTTGCTAACCATCTCTTTATGTCAGCAAGAAAACTTGTCTCATTTCCAATAAGCAAGATATCATCAATATATAGAACTAAGAATTCTACAGTTTTGTTAACTATCTTCTTGTATACACAAAGTTCGTCAAATTTTATGTTCTGTATATGAGTACTTTGTAGAGAATTTATTATGTTTTGAGAATGGAAAAAAATTGGAAGTTTTTTTGTTTTTATCTTAGAAAAGTCAAAAAAATATGTGTATAGTTAAAAATTAAAATCAATAATAGCAAAAAAGAAAAAAGACAAAATCAATTTCATTTACAAAAACAGTACCAGATATCCCAACCCAACTCTCCATCCAAACAGAGACAATAATTACCAACTCAACTCAACTCAACTCTGCACACCAAACACAGACAGACAATATAACTTTCCAGATAATTTAACTCTTCGAATAATAATTATAAGTCAACTCAATTCAATACTCCATTTTTATTGGTATCAAATGCCCCTAAATAAAGTGGTTTAGCCCGCCGAATGGCATTTTTGAAAATAATATTACAACTCTCTCTTTCATCTTCTTCTCAAAATCCCAGAACTCGCCTTTTCTTCTCATCCCCACTCTCTCCGCCATTTTCAGTCCCTCTCCACCGCCATCTCTCTCTCTCTCTTGCTCTCGCCGCTTCTCTTCCGTTCATCTTTACCTATCTCTCTCTCTCTCCTTCGATCTCCGGTCTGCTGCCGTTCGTCTTTCACTTAAGGCTTCTTCTTCGTCCGCCCTTCTCCTGCAAAACCCTAACATCCCCATACCTGGCTGAAGAGGGTAAATCTTAAAACTACAACAAAATGAGGATTATGATAAAAGGTGGTGTGTGGAAGAACACGGAAGATGAGATCCTTAAAGCTGCGGTTATGAAATATGGCAAAAACCAATGGGCTCGAATTTCGTCGCTTCTTGTTAGGAAATCTGCTAAGCAGTGCAAGGCTCGCTGGTATGAGTGGCTTGACCCCTCTATTAAAAAGGTACTTTTCCTTCTTCATTTTACGTGTTTTTCTTATAGATTGGTGTGATACTCGGGTTTCTTTTCAGATTAGTTGGATTTATCTTTTGAAGCTTGGTATGGTTTGATTATAATCGAATTGTTTAGGTCTTATGTTTTTGTTCTTTCATTTTCCTAGTTTTGCAATGTGGAAAGTCACCTCAATTTCTTTGTTGTGGTAGGTCGTTTGGACTGACCATTTGATTTCCATGATTACTTTAGACTGAGTGGACAAGAGAGGAGGATGAGAAACTACTCCATCTTGCTAAGCTCATGCCGACCCAGTGGAGAACTATTGCACCAATTGTCGGGCGTACTCCATCTCAGTGCCTCGAGCGGTATGAGAAGCTTCTTGATGCTGCTTGTGTTAAGGATGACAATTACGAACCAGGTGATGATCCAAGAAAATTGCGCCCTGGAGAAATTGACCCGAACCCAGAGTCAAAGCCTGCACGTCCCGATCCTGTTGATATGGATGAAGATGAAAAGGAAATGCTTTCTGAAGCACGAGCGAGGTTAGCAAATACTAGGGGAAAGAAGGCAAAAAGGAAAGCCCGAGAGAAACAACTTGAGGAGGCTAGAAGGCTTGCTTCGCTACAAAAAAGGAGAGAGCTAAAAGCTGCAGGGATTGATACTCGACAACGGAAGAGAAAGAGAAAAGGAATAGATTACAATGCTGAAATTCCGTTTGAGAAAAGGCCTCCTCCAGGATTTTTTGATGTTGGTGAGGAAGATAGACCAGTGGAACAGCCCAAGTTTCCAACAACAATTGAAGAACTTGAAGGCAAAAGAAGGATTGATGTAGAAGCTCAATTAAGAAAGCAAGATATTGCAAAGAATAAAATTGCTCAGAGACAAGATGCTCCATCAGCTGTACTGCAAGCAAATAAACTGAATGACCCAGAAATGGTGAGGAAAAGATCTAAGCTTATGCTGCCTGCACCTCAAATTTCAGACCATGAATTGGAGGAAATTGCAAAGATGGGATATGCAAGTGATCTTCTAGCTGGTAATGAAGAGCTTGCAGAGGGAAGTGGTGCTACACGAGCTCTGCTTGCAAATTATGCACAGACACCACGACAAGGAATGACACCTTTTCGAACTCCCCAAAGGACGCCGGCTGGGAAGGGTGATGCTATAATGATGGAGGCAGAAAACCTTGCTAGGCTGAGAGAATCTCAGACTCCATTATTGGGAGGAGAGAATCCGGAGCTGCATCCTTCAGATTTTTCAGGGGTCACCCCAAGGAAAAAGGAGATTCAAACACCAAATCCCATGTTAACACCCTCAGCAACTCCTGGTGGTGTTGGTCTCACACCTCGAAGTGGCATGACACCAGCTAGGGATGCTTACTCTTTTGGAATGACTCCAAAAGGGACACCTATTAGAGATGAGTTACATATCAATGAAGATATGGACGCACATGATAGTGCAAAACTTGAATCTCAAAGACAAGCTGATTTGAGAAGGAATCTTAGCCTAGGATTAGGCAATCTTCCACAGCCTAAGAATGAGTACCAGGTAGTTATGCAACCAATACCAGAGGACAAAGAAGAACCCGAGGAGATGATTGAAGAAGACATGTCTGATAGGATTGCTAGAGAACGAGCTGAGGAAGAAGCAAGGCAGCAGGCTTTGCTTAGGAAAAGATCAAAAGTGCTACAGAGGGAGCTTCCTCGGCCTCCTATTGCTTCTTTGGAACTTATTAGAAATTCTTTGATGAGAGCTGATGGAGACAAGAGTTCATTTGTTCCACCTACCCCTATCGAGCAGGCTGATGAAATGATAAGAAAGGAACTTCTTGCTTTGTTAGAGCATGATAATGCAAAGTACCCAATTGATGAAAAGGTCAACAAGGAGAAAAAGAAAGGTTCCAAGCGCATTGGAAATGGACCTACTGCAGCCATCCCCACAATAGATGATTTTGAAGAAACTGAGATGGAAGAGGTAAACTTTTCCCAACCTTTGTTTGATGTTTAATTTGCAATCTTGTTGCCATCATATCTTCGTTTAGAGCAACCAGTTGTGTCATTCTTTGTTTTGTTTTTGAGGAGCTTGCGTGATTGGAGTTGTTTTCTTTGAGATTCTAAAATTTGATCTGTTATGCACATATACAATTGAATTTATTTATTTTTTCTTTTCTTGTTAACAAACCTGTAGAAGGCCAAATAAAATATATTAATAATTGAGCATAGCTCCCTTAAGAATAAATCCCTATTATTCATGCTCATGTCATTAGATTAGTTACTTCTAATATTGGATTCTGGTTATTGGGCGTAGCCACTAGTGGTAGCTGATGGTCTTAGCTCTTCTTTCAGTATTTTTGCCCAAGTATATCTAATAGTGCTATGAAGAGCGGTAGTTTTAGAAGGTTTGGATGGTAGGGTGTTGTTGATGGCAATTCGTGGAGGAAGCTGAGATATGTGAGTACAAATTTGTTGTGTCAGTGTTGGCTCTAGTGATGGTGGTACTGTGGTCGTTACCAGTTACAGCTTTTGGGTGTTTAAACTGTCAGCGTTGGTGTATTAAATAGTACAGTGATGTGCAATACAACCCATTTCTAGCCTGTTTGTATCTTGCGCTCTGTTCTATAGGTTCTAAAAATTTATATTCGAATAGGCTGGAGAATTACTAGTAGGGAGTTAAAATGTTTCTGTTTTTCTTCATTGTTCATGGAAGTAAAGTTTATATAATTGAAGAAAAACTATCACACAGTCGATGCCAAATTAGTTGTTTAATTTTTTTGTCCGAGGGGTGAATAATTGTTTAATATTAATTAGAGTTCAGTATATATTTTTAGTATCAATTTTGAGTTTTTAGACTATAATTAAGTTCTTTTTAACTTTAATTAATCGATCAAGTAGGCCTTGAGAATTGTTCAACTTCCTTAACTCCTTGACCAAGAGGTCAGAGGTCATTTCACTTTTATTTGGTTAATTTCCTCTTTTAGTTCCCCAACACACGGGCTTGGGGAGATTCAAGCCTCTAATCTTTAGATCGAGAGCAAAACTATTAACCAGCGAACTATTCTAGATCAACTTGCTAAAGTTAATAAAAACTTGAAGTTGATACTAAAATGTATACTGAAGTCTAATTAAATTTAACTAGCATGAATTTATTTTTAACTAAGTAAAATAGGTTAAATTACATGTTTAGTCCTTGAACTTTGAGGTTTGTATCTATTTGGTCCTTAAACTTTCAAAATTGTCCAATAGATCCTTGAACTTTCAATTTTTTGTCTAATAGGTACCTGACAAATTCAAAATTTCTAAAGATTAATTTATCTATTAGATATTAATTAGAATTTTATCTTATGGAACTCTAAGCATTCAATTTTGTGTCTGATTTGTGAACTTTAAAAAATTTGGAAGTTTATGGAACAAATTTGATTTTGAAAGTTCAGGGACCAAATAGACACATCTCAAAGTTTAGGCCTATGCTAAGAATAAATTAACTTATAAAAAAGTGTGGGTAACGAATACTAATATGATGTATTAATAAGAGGTAGTCATAAAAATTAGTTTGTACTGTACACTATATTTGCTTGATTAATTTGTTAAATAAAACCAATATCTAGGGTTCAGTTTGATAACCATTTATTTGTTGGTTTTTGGTGTTTGAAAATTAGACTTAGTAACACTAGTTATTGTGAAAACTAAAATATGTAGCTTTTAGAAACTTGTTTTTGTTTTTGAAATTCGGCAAAGGATCCTAATGTTTACTTAGCAAATATGAAAGGTATGGTAATGAAATTGTGAAAAAACAATAACAGGTTTTTAAAACAAAAGATCAAATGGTTATCAAATTGGGTTTAAGTGATAGATTCTTTTTTGTTCACTATTGTTCATCCCGTAGGAACAAAAATTCTATGTGTAGGGTAATATGAAACCTTAATATTTTCTTTAAAATGTACCTTGAATAATTATAACCTGCGTTTGGAAGCTAAAGGTTGTCAAAATTATTAAAAGCTGACTTAATTAATATCATTCTAAAATCTAAATGATGTCTTACATAAAAGGAAATTTATAGTGAAGAATGCTTATGCTTTTAAAAGCTATAATATGAAGTTCGCTTTTCTGCACTCTCAAAATTTGTTGTTTGTCCCTGATATTTTCTTTCTGTTTCCATCAATATTTTCAAATTTATAGTGAATATGCTTCTTTTCTTCTCTTTGCTTCTCTCTTCCCTTTGTTTCTTTTATTCTTTTTTTGTTTTACGTTTTTTTGTTGATGGCTCAAATCTGACCAAACCCGACCAGTCAATTGTATGGATGGTCGATTGGCGATACCAACTCTTAAAAAACATTCTAAACTGACCGACTGATCTGATATGTTGACACTCGGTGCCGATTTTAGCCCAAAGTCGACTTCAACCAACCGATGATCACCTCTAGTTTGTAAGAGTTTGGAGAGATTGATGAGAAACTTTTTGTGGGAAAGGGTTGAGGGGGGTGGTGGTTCACATTTAGTTAAATGGAACGTGGCTCTTAAGCTTGTTACCCGGGTCAATTTGGTATTGGGAGTTTGAGATTACATAATGAGGCTTTTATGGCCAAATAGTTGTGGCATTCTGTCTCTGAGTCTAATGTGACGTGGTTTAGAGTGATAGTGTGTAGGTTTAGCCCTCACCCTTTTAAGTTCTCTTTGAGTGGGGAGTCGAGGAGCCTCCAAAAATCCCTCTTAAATGCCATTTCTTTGGGTTTTCCCTCCTTTTCTCAATTGACCACTTGTTTTCTGGGGGATGGCTTAGACACTTCTTTTTAGGAGGATGAGGATCGGTGGGTGGGAGACAAACCTTTGTGTGACTTACTTCCTCGTTTCTACTTTCTTTCGGATAAGAAATTGCATCAGATCTACTTCAATTTCTTTGGGCTTTCATTGGCTTTTGTCCAATAGAGAGGCAATTGAGGTGGCATATATATATATATATATTGATAAGAAACAAATTTCATTGATCTATGAAATTTACAAGAAAGAACGAAAAAGCCAAAGGAGTTATATAAGAGATCTCCAATTGGGCAAGAGGGAAGAAAAAGGTGTATGATTTAAAGAAGATACTAGGGGTGTTCAAAAAACCCGGTAACCCGACCAACCCGGACTACCCAACCCAAACCGCAAGGGTTGGGTCGAGTTAGATTTTATTTTGGGTTAGGTTGGGTTAAAAAATATTAAATTCGGGTTGGGTCTCGGGTTACCCCGTTTCAGGGTTGACCCGACCCGACCCGAACATATATATAAATAAAAGTTAAAAAAAAGTCAATTTTTTTTTTTTTTAAAAAAAAGAACCGGTGACCCAACCTGGCTCAACCCGGAAATTTTGGGTTGGGTTGGGTTGACCCTCCAAAAAAGAACTAATAGGGTTCATTATTAGCCAACCCGAATTTTTGGGTTGGTCCACAAAAATCTTCCAACCCGGCCCAACCCGGACTATGTACACCCCTAGAAGATACATTTGCACCAACTCATAGCATGAAAGATAATGAGTTCTCAGAAAAAGCAAACAAAAGAGCTTTCCTTGTCATTGAAAAGATGGTTGTTCCTGGCCTTCCAAGTGAGTGAAATCAGAGGGAGAGAGGAAATGTGAGAGAAATTGAGTAAAACCAATTTAATTTTTACATTTATGAGAGTTTGAGGTTTAATTCTAACATCTATCATAGTTTCAGAGTTTGATTCTTAAATTTCTCATAGTTTTGGGGTTTAATTCTTACCCTTGAAAGTTTAAGGGTACAACTTTTATACTTTTGGAAGTTTAAGGGTTTAACTTTTACAATTGAAAGTTTAGAGGTACAATTGTTACCACCACCCCAATTGTTATCACCACCATCCTTGGGGTGTGGTTTTTGCAATTTGCCCTTTTTAAAAGTTTAAGTTGGCTGCACTTGAGGTTTTAGTTTTCTCTTCTTCTGGAAGATAAAAATTCCATAAAATGTCAGATTTTTGCTCGGCGGGTTCTTATAGGGAGAGTCAATACTTGGGATTGTGTCTAAAGCCATTCCTCTTTCGTCGTGCTTTGCAATGGTGCATTCGTTGTACCGCATGCTGAGGATCTGAATCATTTGGTGGGAGCATAATAGTAGAATTTTTAGGGATATGGAGAAATTTAGAGAGGAGATTTTTGGACTTGGTAAGGTTTAATCAGTATTTTCAAAGCGCAAGGTGCACCTCAAGGCGACACGTCCCTTGATTGCCTCAAGGCGAGAGGCGACAAAAATGCGACGCCCGAACAAAGCGAGGTGCAATTAATAAATAAATAAATATATAATATATATAGAAGAAGAACATAAGTTTATATACAAATGTTAAAGCCTCAAAGATTAATAATAGTAATCTAATAAATAAAAATGAACAAAATTCTAAAAGTAAAAGTTCAAGACATGATCAAACGTCAAATTCAATATCATCCCCATCTAAATCTAAGGTTTCATCCATTGCTCCCCCTTGGCCATTGTCCTCAATGTCTAATTCCTCTTCATCGTCGCATCATCTTCATCACTAAACACTTGTATAGTTGGTGTTTGCTTTCGAACTCTAAAAGTGGAGGTAGAGGCAGCTGACTTTCCTTTTGATGGGTTCTGTAACTAGCACGAGCTACATCTCCCCATGTGAGGTCGCCATCATAAAAAACTAGCTCATTGTCAACTTCAGCTTCATTATTTTCTTCATCCAATGTTCCGACCAACCATTCATTACTCACGTCTATGTGATCTAAGGAGATTGGATCAAGTTGATCCTTTAAATCAAAACACTCTTTAAGTGCTTGATTATACTTTATATAAAGCGCTTCTGTTCCAACTTGTTCCTCTTTTTCTTATGAATCTACAAATTATTAACCATTATGGAATTAGAAGTTTGTTTTAAAATTTAAATTAATAATGTAGAAAACAAAATGATCACTTACATGTTCAAAAATACTCCAATTGCACTCACACCCAGAAGTGTTGCACGTTAGGTTAAGGACTCTCATGGCTAACTTTTGTAAAATTGGAGTACTACCACCATAAAGAGCCCACCATGATGCTGTTCGCACGTTTGACATGATTTAGAAGAAATAACATACTTATATACACATACACTATTAACGTAGTAGGGAATGTGAGTCCTTACCTGACGTCTTAACTTTTCTTGTGTTGATTGCTAAGTCAATGCCGAACATGCTTTTAGCTTCAGAATATAACTCTAATTCCACCGTGCATCGATTTTGATCACTAGTAGATGGTATCAATCTTTGTACAACTTTAAGAAGACCACTCATGACTTCAACATCTTGAGTAATTCTATCTTTGTGGTCATAAAAAAGTGATGGATCCAAATAATAACCAACAGTATGTAATGGTCGATGAAGTTGACAATCACATCTTCTATCAATGATTTCCCAAATTGGCATGTACTTCATCTCATTATCATTAAACCCACTCTTAATGGCCTCTTTTGCCCTATCCATCGCCTCATAGATATATCCCATTGCAGGTTTATTACCATCAACAAGTCTAAGTACTCGAACTAATGGTCTGGATGCCTTTAAAGTGTAGACCACTGAGTTCCAAAAGGATGACATCAAACGGTGTCGGCTGCTCTCTTTCCCCTTAGATCTTTTGTCCATTTGGAAGTCGTCCATTTCTTAGGAATAAACATCTTTCTCAAGTTCACTTTATTCCTATGGATACTTGGGAGGGTCAAACATACTTTTTCCAAGAGTTCAAATACTTTTTCTCCAGTTTTGATGCATGAAGATGCATCAATCGATTCCAAAAACAATGTCCCCGCAGCAGAATGCACTAAAAAATTTATCAAGGTTCGATCTCTTCTATCAGTCAACCCATCAGACATCAAAGAACAACCATTTTTTTTCCATTCAACCTCATGGTTGCTCATTAAATTTTTTGTATGTTCTACTTCCTTTTTTAAGCATATCACTCTAGCCTTGTGATAAAAAGGAGGTACCAACCTAGGTCCAAATTGTCCTATGGCTTCAATCATTATTTGAAAACTTTTCAACCGAATTGTATTCAAGGGAATACCTGCTTGATAAATCCAACGTTTAATAAATTGAACTGTAGCATCTCTCCCTTCTTTGTTGTATTTTTTGGTGATGGTTGATTGCTTTAGCTTCTTTAATCTATTTCGCTCATCAACTACCTTGGCTGGATTTGGATATACAAATGTATCCATTGCTCCTTTAGTTTGTGGTGGATGTGCTTGCAGTTGTGATTGTGATTGAATTGCTCGTTTTTTAGATGTTCCGGTACTTGATCCACATCCACCAACTTTCATCTCATCCTCCATCTCATCTCTATCAATTATATTCAAATCATAAGCACCACCATAGTTGGGGGGGGGGGCATTGCTTTCCTCCCTCTTTGCTTTTGTCTTCATTTGGTACTCTTTCAATTCCTCTATTACATTGGTAGGGCACTTCAAGCATGCTTTAACATTTCGGTTTCCATCCACTAAGTGTTGTGTTGCCCGACAAATGCCACCCTTTGTGATTTTTCCACAAAACATACATTTACATGTGTTCGTATCTTTTTTGTTTTCTAAGATGACATATTGCCAATCGGGGTGTTTTCGTTTTTTCTCTCCTTCTCCCATCCTATTATAAAACAATGAAAATAAACCAAAAAACTTAAAAAAAAGGAAGATGCCTATTTTATAAATGTTTCCACTCAAAATTGAATAAAAACTTAAAAGTATACCGAAAAAAGAAAAAAAAGACTAATCTTTTTAAAAACAAGTTGAATATGAAAAACAAGTAGTATACTGAAACAACAAAAATGAAAAAATCGGAAAAAAAACAAGTTGGAAAAAAAAAGTATATTGAAAAAAACTGATCTCGTTCAAAAGAAAGTTAAATATGAAAATAAAAAAAAACAGAAGAAAAAGCATACAAAACAGCATACTGAAAGTCTGGAAAAAAAAATAGTATACTGAGAAAACGAAAATGAAAAAATCGAAAAAAAACAAGTTGAAAAAAAAAAGAAAGTTGAATATGAAAAACAAAAAAGAAAAAAAAGCATACGAAAACTGAAAAAACAAGTCTGGAAAAAAAAAACTTAAACATGAAAAACTACACTACAATAGAAAGAAAAAAGAACTAAAGAGCCTTTACTTTTTTTTTTTTTTTAAGTGAAACTACTCGGAATCTGCTGAGAAGATCTACAGTGGAGAAAAAAAAAACTAACCTTTTTTATTGCTTTTTGCTTTTTCTACCCTTCAAAATTGCAGCCGAAGAACATGAATGGAAAAGTTGTTGAAAACGTTTCCCTTTTTTTGGAAGAATCTCAGAATATTAGGATAAGGAGAACTTTAAACTTGGAAGATTAAAAAATCAAACCAAACGTGGAGAATAGGAAGAGACAATCACGTTTTTCTATATTGATTTTTGCTTTTTCGTATATAGCTGGCTGTATATTTTAATATTAGGTTGCATGGATTTGGTGGGCCTCTTTTACGTGGGCTTACGTTTATAATTAAAAAAAAAAAAAAGAAAGAAGAATTTCACCCAGGCACATGCCTTGGCCAAGGTTCAAGGCGAGCACCTCCTTCAATCTGCACGCCTCAGTGCCACATGAGGCGTAGAGGGCTCCGGTTGCCTTGCCTCTCGCCTCAGGCACGCGCCCGGAGTCGCCTCAATAACACTGGGTTTAATGCTTTCATTTGGGTGCTGTCAAGTTCTTTATGTAGTTAGTTTTGGACTTTGGTCTTTTGAGGACTTGTTTTTTTGTTTGCCTTTTGAATCCTTTCAATTTTTCTCTATGAATGCTCAGTTTCTTATCCCCCCACCCCAAAAAGAAGAGGGAAAAGAAAAGAAAAATAAAGTTCCATAAAATCCCTCATGTGTGGTTTTTGCTGTGTGATATGCACCTTTGTGCCAGCAGCTTAAAAGATTTCCTGATTTTTACTCGTCGACTCTAAATTTTGAGAAGTAGCCTGATTGATCCTACTCTTGTCGTTTATGTGGTTTTGAAAGAGTTAAGTCTTATTTATTTGTATTTTTTTTTTGTGTGTGTGTGTGTTGGGGGGGGGTAATGAAGGGGGAATCACTGGTTGTAATTGACCATTTCTATGAAAATCTTGTGATTGCATTTCATTGATTCTTAATTTTCTAATATAGTGAAGTAGTTTCCTTCTATCTATCTGATGTTTGTTTTTCCCTCTATTTATTTGTACACGAGCATTTAGTAAGTATGTTCTTTGAAACAGGCCGATTATTTGATAAAGGAAGAGGCCCGGTATCTGTGTGCTGCAATGGGGCATGAAAATGAATCCTTAGATGAATTTGTGGAAGCGCACAAAACCTGCTTGAATGATCTTATGTACTTCCCCACTAGGAATGCTTATGGACTTTCAAGCGTTGCTGGAAACCATGAGAAATTAGCCGCCTTGCAGGATGAATTTGAGTATGTTAAGAAGAAAATGGATGATGATACTGAGAAGGCTGTCCGGTTGGAGAAGAAGGTTAAAGTTCTCACACATGGCTATGAGGTATGGATGTTGGAATTCTCACGTTTATGGTATCATACTTTATCTGTTTTGTTTGGTTTAATTTAATTCTTTATCTTGTTCACTATTTATTATTAATTTTTTGTCCTTGCTGGAAAATATTTTCCGGTCCAATTGGCACATATGTTTATCAAGTCTAATATTTCTTGGCCATTTGTTTTATTTTCATAATCTGAATTGTGTAGCCAGATACTTTGTGCTGGAATATGCATTGCCTTGAGTTAAATTACAAATTTAGTTTCTATAGTTTAGAAAAAGTTAAATTCAGTCTCTATGATTTACAATTAGAATTTGGTTCCTCTGATTTGATAAAATTCTCCAAAATAGTTGCTATGGTAGGGACTATTTATGAAAGGTTTATCAAACCAGGGACTATTTATGAGGTTTTATCAAACAAGGACTATTTATGAGGTTTTATCAAACAAGGACTAAATTCTAACTTTTAAATAGGGGCTAAATTCTAACCTTTTCCAAACCATAGGGACCAAATTTGTAATTTAACCATTTCTCATAAGAGAACGTTAATGTTTTTGAGTTATCTTGCAATTACTCTTTCTTTTGTAAATATATCGATGTCATGCCTCGATATATTCTAAATCTCATATTATTATGCTTTATAAAATGTTTATAGAACCATTTTTTATTTCTATCAAACATTGTGGGAACTGGTAATAGTCTATAAATAGCCAAAAAGGGAGTAGGTTCTGAATCCTTCATCGAGAAACCATGGGGGAATAGAGAAAAACTCAATTTTGTAAAATAAAAATGGAATACTCTTTGACGGAGGTCCAGATGAATGCAAAAGAATGATTTTATTTCCAAATGCTTTGATATTTCTATTTTTGCCTTTTATTCTCTTCTTTCATAGGGCTTCCATCCAGATCTCCCTTTAAGTTGGTAAAAAATGATATACAGCCCAAAGCGATCCTGTTTAGAAGTAGTGAAATATGAGAGAAGCCTTCTCACAATAGAAAGTCTACACTTTGTTGACTTCGAATTCTTGTTCTCATTTTTAGCTTTTCCATCTTTTATAAAAAGTTTGTTTCTTGATTCTTTTAGTAGAACATAATATTTCATTGGAAAAAAAAAAGAAAAAGAAAGAATGCACGGACATCCAATTTGTTATTTGTTTTCAACACCTTATGAAACTCGGAAGTGTAATTTGTTATTTGTTTACATTTCAGACACGGTCAAAACAAAGCCTTTGGCCGCAAATTGAGGCCACTTTCAAGCAGATAGACACTGCAGCAACAGAGCTGGAGTGCTTTCAAGCTCTTCAAAAGCAAGAGATATCAGCTGCTTCACACAGGATTAGTGGTATCTGGGAGGAGGTTCAAAAACAAAAAGATCTGGAGAGAACTTTGCAGCTACGTTATGGAAGCCTTATGGGAGACTTGGAAAAGATGCAGAAAATCATGGTTGATCGTAGGGCACAGGCACAAAAGGAAGAAGAAATTGTTGCAGAGAGTCACGCTCTTCAGTTGGCTGAGGCTGAGGCTGAGGCTGTGGCTGAGGCTGAGGCTGAGGCCGAGGCTAATCAAACTGTTGGAGAAAAGGCTGATAGATCTGAACCCATGTCTGCATCAGTAGCAGTTGATAGTGAAAATTCTGTACCTGTTACCTCAACCTCCAATGAATTAATGGGTGAACAACCGAACTCGTCCGTGGGACATGAACATGAAACTTCTAATGCCATGGATATCAACACAGAAAAAGATAGCGTAGCGATGAGCTCAGATATTGTTTTATCTGATAACAAACTACCTTCTGCAGTGGAAGAGAATGCATCACTGCCTGACAATGGCTTTGAAGATTCTAACAGAAGTCAAACCATTGATGTTCCTTCTCAAGAGCCATTGGACCCTGCTGCAAATGGCACTCCAGATGTGACCATTACGGTGGAAAATAAGATCAGTAACGATTTGGTTGATGGTGCAGCTATTGAAAATGCTAAATGTAGTACTGATATTGATGTTGTCGAGGAAGTCAAAGATGTCGAAACTCAGCAGCCTGTGATTGAAACTGAAAACTCAGATCATTCAACTAATCTGGATTCTGCTGCACCTGCATCTTCTAACGAGGATGGCCCTGTGAATGATGGTAATGGGGAACTCCCTCGTGGCGAAGGGGAAGCAACAGAATCGAATGTCTAGATAATGTAGAGATGATTCAGGTTGTTCTGCGGCTTGTTTTTCGGGTGGGATAAGAGAGAGAGAGAGAGAGAGAGAGACGATTCCATGAAATAGTGGTACAGATTTCATGTAAGAAGAGGAGGGGTTGAGATCTGAATTCCCATTTAGAAGGCGGCTTCTTCTTGGAAGTGTATCTCTAAAGGCAGAGATTGATGTGCTGGAACAACCCCTTAGGATGAGGCACAAGATTTGTATTGCTTTCTTTTTGTAGGATTTTCTTTTATGAAATATTTTATTAAAGCTTCATATGGAAGAGTATTGATGACATTTTACTTGTTAATTTCTATCATACTGTTCCTCATTCAACACATCATATGAGTTCTGTGGCTTACTAAAAAAAAGTTGAGTCTATATTATTATTGGTTTGTTTTATTTTATTTTACTTTTTCCAAGAGTTTAATTTCATGGATTATCCAAGTTTTGAAGGTATTTTTTTCTAAAATTTATGAAGAGATAAATTAGTGTCGTGTCTGTTTAAGTAGAGTTTTTAGTAAATAAGGTATCTTTACCAATTTAAACGTCAGAAAAAAGCAAACACTAATATTAATAGAAAGCCAAAGAAGAAATTAAAAAGGAAATAATATGAAAAAAGCCTCATTAATAAGTGAAAGAAGAAGCTTTTGATCCATGTATAACTGAAAATTCTATTTGAAAATGTTTCTTTATCTTCTCAATTTTCAGCCTACGTCAATATATTTTTCAGCCTCTATATATATATATATATATGAATAATCAGTTATATAGTAGTAATTACGCTATCATTGAAAAAAATAGTAAGATATCATGTGAGTCCAACTTTTTGAAATCCTAAAATGCCCTTATTGTCTCTTTTAATTGTAGTGTAATTAATTCGACATCTGCATTAATGAGATTGTAATTAATTGCTCAACTATATATCCCAACAGACTTTCAACGACAACTAACATCATTATTTCAAGCAGATAATTTTTCATAAATCTTGTGATTTAAAAGTTGTTTTGAATTTCTGTATCAAATTTAATAGTTAGTTTGAATATTCTGAAGGAACTCTTAAACAAGAGAACCAACGAGCGGAAGCAGATCATTCCAAATCTCATTATGAAAGAACATCAACATTTACAATCTAACACATAACAGTTATGCATCAAGTCTAAATTACAGCATGCTTCATGAAATTAACACTAAGAGATCGAATGAACATACCCTTGAACAACTTTTCTTCTTGTATCACTCGATCAAACTTAGCAATGCGTTCAACTGCACGAACTCAACGCGAACGAACCAGCAAACTGCACGAACTGGTAGAATCTCGAACATAATCAAGTAACACCCGACCTTCGACTCTCGACCCTCGAACAGCAACTTGACACTACCATGAGGCTTCCTTGGTATTCTTGGTGTGAGAATCCAGGAGGTGTGGGTTCTGTATGGATTTGGTAGAAGGAAGTAGGAACTAAACGATTGTGTAGACGATCGAGTAAGTGGGAGAATACTGAGGTCTATCGTATAGACTTGGGTACTCAATCGTTAAGTAGTGAGTGATTATCGTGTAGTATACTCTTTCTTTGATCGTTTTCTCTCTCAAGGCTATCGCATAACTTTTTTTTTTATGCGCGTTAGATAATGAGAAAATGACAACAATTTTCATTTTATCCATCAATTGCCAAAAACTGATTATAATTTCCCACTCATTCAGTTATTAGGAGAAAAAATCGAAAGAACAATTATCTCATAATTGATTTAATTATAAATAAATATATTAACTAATTTATCATATTATATTTATAACCTATAGTTTTAATATTACATCATATGTAATATATAAACCATAGTTCTTTTTCTCCTTTATGCCATTTAATATAAATTCCTCCAATTAATGTATCTAATACATCAAACCAATTATATCACATATAATTGAATCAATTTAATTATATCATATATAATCAAATTTCTTCAACATGAATCCATTGAGTTACCAAGGGGACCTTATGGACCTGTAGCTTGAAGCTCCAACGGTATGTGAATAACTGACTAAACTCTTTAATCACGATATCCACCATCCATTAACTTCTAGCCATTCTATTAAAGACCGACAACTGCACTCTTCGAACTATAGATATTTTTCTGTGTCCATCGAATATAACCAATCAACAGTATGATGATCCTTCATAAATCGTTCGTAAGTACAGTTGAACCAATTTACTGTTTTGCCCCTGTAGTTACATATAACTCCTTAAGTACCATTGATTCATCTAATGAATAATACGTCATAGTCCTACTATGAGTAAACCCTTCTTGGGCAAAGAGAAGGTGTGGCGCCACATTGTTCAAGCCCCAGAATCAGCTCTTAAGGAAGCAATTTATATACTTACCTGTTCTTCAGGGAAGAGTGAATTCCGTCTTGTGTAGCTGAGTTCCCAGCTCCTCAATTAGACGAATCCCCAAAGTGGTAGGTTTGAGTCGATGATCTGGCTATTTGCACCCATACAAATCAAAGGACTGCCCTCATGAGCAGGAGTTCCCAACTCACTCAGGATTAAGGTCATGTTACCTATGGTCATCCTAGTGAAATGAAGTCTCTGTCATGAACGATGTTATTTAATGAGACTAAACATTTTGTGGTCTGGTCTTATACAAACTCCTTTGTATAGAGTATCTCCGCTCGCATGTCTAATAGACGAATGGTCAGGATCAGACCATTTGTAGCACTTTACAACACTTGTAACATCTACAAAGCGGGCCACACTCGTAGCGTCACCAGGATAAGGTTTCTCTCCTTTATCCATATGCTACAGATTATTTAGGTTATCACTTAAAACACAATCCATTTGTATGTCTCCACATAAATGCTTATGTTACAACGATAACTAGGAATCTTAGTTTATTGGTTTGTGGTTAATGCAACTAAAATATCTCATATTTCATAGATAAAAGTGAATAAAATATCTCATATTATAAATCACCAAATGTTTGTTCATACAAATGTTTACAAACTACAGAACCTACGAGATTTAAGGTATCAACCCTAACATATTCAATCTTCTACAACAACTAATTTTCAAATCTTGGTTTGAAATTTAAAATATCATATTATCTTATTTTTAAATTATTTTTATGATATCTTATTTTGGATTCTTAAACCTTATATTATATTAGTTCTCCTAACTAACTTTTTATATTTATAGTAGATTTTCTCTTAATCATAATTAAACTGTTTTATAAATTATTTTTATGATTATTATTATAAATTTGTTTTAAACGTGGAATATAAAAAAAAATCATCTCATTTTTATTAATTAGTTTTTTTTTATTTTAGTTTGAATCATATTATTTTTTGTTTTAATGATTCCAATGGAAAGAATAGCAAAATAGAAATTTCATCAAATTTATAGCAAATATAGTATCACACGTATTGTCATTTTTCTTTAACCCTAAAATGTCTTCATCTCGATTTTCAATTAGACTGCAACTAATTCTGCCATTTGTGGATCTTTCATAAAATCTTGATTTTCTCCTTTATTATCTCTCTACACTTTTCGATTTTAAAAATCAAATGTAATCCTTTTTAAAAATTGAATGTAATTTTTTTTTTCAATTATCATATTTGATCTTATCTTCAATTTCAAATTTTATTTTATCTAATTTTTCAATTTTCGTCTTTTTCTTTTTGATTTTATTTTTTGTTCTTAATTGACAACAAGCTTACTTTGGAGGCTTGACTTAAACGATCAAATCCACGTGCAGGATGAAAGACTTGACTTAATCGACCACGACCGATACTTTAAGTTGCAAAGTCTCTTCTTTCCAAAGTGTTTTCTATCGAGTCACTGTAAAAATGTAGGCCAAGCATATAGATTGTGTTGGTATTAACCTGGTTGCCTTGGGGGTCTTATACCCACCTTGACCTATTCGATCAAAGAAGGATGTACCATCGTCGAACATTGTTTGTTTCTTTTCTACTCATGAGATCTCCACGATTGACATCAACGCCACATCATGATTGATTAGTAATTTCAATTGACAATTTTTAATTGTGATTTTCATCCTCCAATCTAAATCGGCTTCTTTCTTCATGAATCTAATTATTTAGACAAAGTTTTTATCAATCAAACCCTCACTTTTTAAACTAATATTTTAGTCTAGAACTAAGAAAAAGTATTATTATAGAATTTTGGGTAAGATCAAAAGCGATATAGATGATTTGGTTAGGTGGTTTTCAATTACAATGTTTTTAAGTTTATTGTATTTGTTGGGCGGAGGTTGGAAACTCATTACACTGTATTTGTAAGTCACATAAATATCTCATCTATTGCAAAAAAACTTTCAAAAGATCTTTGATGACTACAAAATCATCGTCAGAATTATAGTGTAATTAATTTTTAACTAAAAAATGCCCCCATCTAGATTTTCAGTTACACTACAACTAATTTTGGCATTTGCATATTTTTTTAGCACAAATCCTTATTTTCTCCTAAATTATCTCTCTACACTTTCGAACTTTAAAAATCGAATGTAAGCTTTTTTAAAAATGGAATATAATTTTTTTTTTTCAAATATCATGTTTGATCTTATCTTCAATTTCAAATTTTTAATTTTATCTAATTTTTCAATTTTCATCTATTTCTTACTGATTTTATTTTTTGTTCTCAATTGACGACAAGTCTAATTTAGAGGCTTGACTTAACCAATCAAATCCATTGGTGCATAGATGAAAAACTCGACTTAATCGACCAAGAGTTCAAGTCCCAAAGTATCTTCTTTCCAAAGTGATTCCTATCGAACCATTGTGAAAAGGTATGCTACGCATATGGAAGATGTTGACATTAACCAGTGTGCTTTGGAGGATTCTATTCATGATCGCACCATTGTTGGCGGAGGAACCGATTTTGGAGAGAAAAATGGCGGCAACTTGGTTGGTAAAAAGGTCAGTGCAGTGCTAGAGTATAACCAATTGATAGTATGTAGATGTTTGTTTTGATTACAATGTAATTACAAATATTTCTTAATAAGTCTTTTGCAATTTTATTTGTATGGCTGGGTAGCTTAGACTTTTATAAATTCGTTTATATTTTATTTTAAAGTTCTTTTGCTATTTTTATGAATGAAATGATGATTTGCTATTTTTACAAATGAAAAGTTAAAAGTCTCTTATTCTTCTCGTTAATCTTTTTTTTATGTGTTATCTTATACTAGAATTACTACTATATTACAAATGAATGTTAAAAGTTGATTTCTAGACTTATATTTTTTATATGTTATCATTACTTTTTGCAAACCACTTTCATTTATGACAAGTTATCCAATAACATAGACGAAACTCAAAACACAATATAAATTGCAGAGAGGACAAAACAAGTAGAAGTTTATGTCTCACGTAATATTAGTTTTGCAATATTTGGATCTTTAATCCGGTTCATACAAAAATACAATTGCTCATGTAAATGTGTTCTAGATTATAGATGAAAAATCTTTGATTAAAAAGTATCAAAAGAGAACTCTCAAGCCTAAATCAAGAACTTGATGGGCTGAAGATAGACATGCTTGTTGGTGTCAATCATGAACAAATTATGAACTTAATGAAGAAAATCGGAAACGAGATTTCCATAGCAGCGGAAGAAAGATTATTCCAAATTACAATCATGAATGAACAATATATTTACAGTCGACTTCAAACATAAACGGTTATACAATTCATACATAAATTATAGCATGAAAAACTACAAATGCTCAAAGAGAACTATACAAATATTTGCAGATGCGTCTCTACGCTCCATTGCATGACCGCTCGAACAACAGCAACCTCGAACGCTCGATCTACACGACCACAACACAACACATACTCTTCGCACTCATCCTCAACGATCACTTCGGTCACGAACTCCTCCGCAACACGAACAACCTCTACAACACAACGAATGGCCTCCAGAAAACCTCGACGGTGTCGAGTTGAGTTTGACACCACCAACAAGGCTACCTTGGTATTCTCGGTGTGAGAATCCAGAGGGTGGGCTCTGTTCGGATTTGGAATGAAGTAGACAAAGGAGGAAACACCGATCGCGTACACGATTGGGCAAGTGGGAGATGGCAGAGACCTATCGTATAGGTCGATGCTCAATCATTTAGATAAAGCTAAGCGATCGTCTAGCAAAAGCTATGCGATCATTTAGCTCATCACTTTGATCGGTCTCGCCTACAGACTCTACATGATTGTTTATTTTGGGCAAGCGCTCGTCTAGCAAAACTATGCGATCGTTTAGTAAATACTGCACGATCGTTTAGCTCGCCACTGCACGATCGTGTAACTTGCCCAATCGTCGTTTAGTAAATTCGTATTTACTTGACGACTACGTGAATTTCTTTTTTGTCGAGAGAGAAAACTCAAAATCCTTTTCAATCGTTTTGTTAAAAACTTCTTAAAATTAGGAAAACCATTTTCCTTTTAAACTCACGTTTACCATGAATCCAACAACCACCCACTAACTTGGTTATTAAAGAAAAAGAATTAATTATCCAATAATTAATATATTATAAATATAAATGATAACCAACTTATCATACTATATTTATAACCTATAGTTTTAGTATTTCATCTCATGAAACATATAAACCATAGTTCTTTTTCTATTCCATGGTACTTAATGTAAATCTCATTTATATCAATCCTCCACTAGATGTATCTCATATCAAACCGATCATATCATATATAATCAAAATACTTTATGACAATTCGAACATTTCAAATCAACACCAAGAATTGATCCTCAACTGAATCCATTGAGCTACCAAAGGGACCTCATGGACCTGTAGCTCGAAGCTCTAACGGTACGTGAATAACTGACTGAACTCTTTAGTCACGAGATCTACCATTCGTTAGCTGCCAGACACTCCACTAAAGATCGATAACTGAACTCTTCTTACTACAGATATATTATATGTCCATCTTAACCAATCAGCAGTGTGACAACCCTTCAGAGATCGCTCGTAAGTACAGCTGGGCTAATAACCATTATGCCCCTGTAGTTACATCTGTCTCCTTAAGTACCACTGATCCCTCTAATGAACATAAATCATAGTCTTACTATCTTCCAAAGAGAAGCTGTGACCACTATGTTTAAGCCTCGGAATCAGCCCTTAAGGGAGCAATCTCTCTACTTATCCCTGCTTCGGGAAATGAGTGAATTCCATCTTGTGGATTGAGTTTCTAGCTCCCAGATCAGACAAGTCCCCAAAAAGGTAGGCATGTTGATTTGGTAATCTGGCTACTCTCACCGATACTAATCAAAGAACCACCCTTAAAGGCAGAAGTTCTCAAAATACTTAGGATTGAGGTCGTGTCACCTATGATTGTTTAGGTGAGATGTAAGTCTCTAGTATCAACGACGTTATATATAGAGTCTAGTCATCTCGTGGTCCAGGTCTTATACAAACTCTTTGTATAGGACACCCCCGCTCCACGTGTCCACATAAATAGTCAGGATCTACCATTTGTAGTAGTTTACAACACTTGCAAAATTCTATAAAGGGACCGTTTCCGTAGTATCACCAGGATCAGGTATCCCACCTTAATCCTTATACTACAGACCTATTTAGGTTATCACTTAATGCATGATCCATTTGTATATCACATATACATGCTTAAATTCACATAAGATAACCAAGGAGCTTTGTTTATTGGATATGAGTAAATGCCAGAATTAAATAACACTTATTTTATTCATTGAACAATGTGTATCTTTACAGAACAATGAGACTCTGGGAGAAATAGGACACCAATCCCAATACTTAAGACAACAGGTTTCTTTTAGTTCCTCCTATCTCACTAAAACATGTAGACTAGGGGTAGAATCGATTTGGTTTGGTTGGGTTTGGAGGTCAAACCGAACAGAATCAAAATCATTTATATGTAGAACCAAATCGCACTGTTTGTGTGGTTCGAACCGAACCAAACCGAACCGGTTCCATTTGGTTCGGTTCGATTTCGCGAATTGGTTTCTTTTTTTTTTCCCTATTTTTAAACATTTTTTTGTTTCTTCTACTTTTTATTTTCCTTCTTCCTTCCCCATTGTAGACAAACTTAAAATTTTTATTTCGGTAAAACCTTTCTTCTAGTACTTAATACTAATAGACTTATAAAGTAAGCTTTGACAATATAGTTTTATCTTTGGAATGATCTTTTTTTTTTTTTTGGTAGGCTGACATAGCTAAATCCTTCAATCATATTGAACTTTGCAAGTACATATTGAACTTTGCAAGTACATATTGAATCATGTTCAAGCGTTAGAAAGTATCCAAGGAATTTAGCTTTAAATACTCACCAAGGGCTGTCTTTTATGAGAAAATTCTATTTTAGGTTATTTTCTTTTCTTCACTACTATTTTATATGATTGTGATTTTTGCTAAATATCTTTCTTTCTAAAGTCTTGAAGAATGGTGTTGGATAATTTAGATAATCTTGAGTTTTTATCTTGTGTCTCAAAGCCACGTTAAATGAAGTTTATTCTTTTAGTTTGAGAAATCTATAGATTATATATATTTGTTTGGTGGGATTTTTTTAAAAATAAAAAATATTTAAAAATATTTATATTTTATATAAAAAAGTTCAAAAAATACATAACACTTTTAGAACTTTTGCTATAAAGTATAAATATTTTTGAAAATTTTCTATTGATAAGAATTTCCCTTTATTGTTTGGCATAATATGCTGTAGTGAGAATTATTTAAAAATAGATTACGGGTACTTCTAGGTTCATCAAGTTACTAAGCATTTTACATGCAAACGGATTGACATCATTTATTATCATTTTTGTAGTTTGAATTTGTACCATTTGTTTATAAGTACAAAAACTATTTTGAACTTATGATTTATAGTGATCTATAATGCTTTTAGAAGTTTATTTCATTTAAATATCTCATATTATTTCTTACACTCTTTAGAAAATTTGTTCCCCAAATTTCAATTTCATGTATTTTGAGTGGGTTATATATATATATAACTTTGGAATTTGTATTTACAATTAAGTGAGCAAGAATCTGATATGATAAAGACAACCTATTTTGTCGGATGGATATCCAAGTTGTCAAGTCCAAAATGCAAGCCCAGGTTCTCCCTTCTTATTCCTCCTAGTATATCTATTATAAAATTTTTTAGGTAGCTAATCAAACTTCTGACTTCAAAGTCGATAATATAAGTACTATGTCATTTGAGCTACGCTCAAGTTGGCACCTTTAATAAAAATTTCCCATCAATCTCTAGATTTCTTTAATTTTGACCCATTAGAAATTCAAATATCAACTCAAACTTTTCCATGTCCTTTCGGTCTATTTCACAAAGTTCGATAATCTGTTTTTGTTTTTGTTTTCTTTAGGAACATTTGGGTAAGTTTTAGAATGCTTGGATTGTGAGAAAAAAGATGTTATAGCTATTAAGTGAATTAACGAGCACCACTGCTAAGTAAGTAAAAAGAGGTCTCTTTCTTATTTTTTATTTGTTATAATGTTGCTCTATATTAAGTTTTTGTGATGAAAAGAAAGTAAAATCAATAAATTTCTACAATTTACTTCACCTTTTCCTTCCCATCACAAAATTTGGTGGAGTGTCACTTAATATTTAGACAATAGAAAGGAAATAGTTAGTATTAGTAGGCTTTAGATTTCTATTTATAGTTGTTTTTCACTTCATTACTGTACAAATATGCTAAGACCATTGTAGTTGGAAGTTTTTAAATGACAGTTTTTTCTATTTATGGGGTTCTCTTTTTTCCATTTTTTTCCTTCTGATATTTTTATTTGGTATATATAATGGTATGCAAGTGTAAGAGAGAAAGCAGTTAATGTGTTTTACATTGTTGTGCTTTGCAAAGTTGGTGCAATAGGTTCAAATATTTAGGATGTTCTTAATAAAAGTATATTTCTTTTAGTATTGAATTTGGAAGTTGGCTACAATTATTTTAGAACATATTTGGATTGACTTTCTAAGTACTTAAGAATACTTTCTTTGGACTTTGAATAAGCAGTTAGAAAGTCAGTCCACATAACGCCTTAATTTATGAGTAGAAATGTGCATAATTCATTATTTATAGCCTATAACACTTCTAGATCACCTCATGGTTTCTCGAATTTGTCTTCCGTATTAGTTCTCAATGTTAAAGTAAAGTTTATGTCCCAAACTCCTATTTCCGACCTTCATATCTTAGTTAGATGTTGGATTTTTGCAAGACTTGCATTCGGTCAAGGAGGAACGCTAAGCTTCAATGGAGATGCACATATCACTCAAATATTTGTGTAAGTTTAATTTTGTATTCGTTTTTATTCTTAATGTTGGAAATTCTTAATTTTGCATTTAGATTTGTAAATTGTTCACTTGACCAAATGTCTAGTGCTAAAGGCTGACTACAAGAATTTTGGCCTATAATATCGGTTAGAAAAAGTGAAACTGGAGATACAATGTCGGTTTTTTTAAAAAAAAACACGGATCTTTAATGTCGGTTTAAAACTGACATTAAAATTCTGATTTATTATTTATTTTTCTCACTTTAATGAAAAAGCCCTAATTTTTCTATTTCCATTCTCACGCCGCTAAAACATTTCATTTCTCTCTTACCCTAAGCCTTGGTCATGCGAAAGGCTGTCCGTCGTCCAAGTTTGACTGTGCAATCAGGTTGCCCGTCGTCCGTCTGTGGTTGTCCGCCGTCCGTCTGTGGTTGTCCGCCGTCCGTCCGTGGTCGTTCGTTCATGGTGCCATCCGCCCGTGGTCGTCCAGTTGTGGTGCCGTCCATCCGTGGTCTGTTTGTAGCAGAAGCACGTTATTTTTTATATTCATAAACCATCTGAAGATCATCCACTGCGGGTGGTGTTCATCCGCTACAGCTGTCGTTCGGTCGTGTTGTCCACCACCGCTGCCACTGAGGTCGTCAACTGTTGCCGGTTGAAACGTAAGTTTACTCTTAGATTTCTTTTTTTTTTTTTTTTCCTTTTTTAATTTAAAAAACTGGGTTACATATGACTTTGTTGACTTGTTGAGAATGTTTGGTTGTGCAAATGAATGTGTTTTGACACTGTCTCTTATACACATCTAGATGTGTATAAGAGACAGGAGATATGGTTTAGGATTATATGGTAGAAATCATGCATTGGTGAGATTTTGTGAGAAGGGGGTTGAGAACCTTGTGAACAAGAAAATGTCTCAATGTTAGAGGTATGTTGTTACCTTATGTGTTTTGGCATGAAATTTTTGTTCTTATGTTTACACCTCTCAACTGTTTGTGTAAATGTATCAATGAAAGCCAGCTATGGTTTCACTCCAATATGTCTCTCTGCTCTTAGATTTTGGCCTTTTTATGTGTCTATGGCCTTTGAAATTCGATTTGATTAATAGTTTTGTTGTATATGATACATTTGTTGAATTATTTGAAGTTCTAGTGCATAATTACTTGCTACCTTTTGTGATAACATCCTTAAGAAAGGTAGGAGTGAGAAGCTGAGTGATGAAACAATTAAGGAGACACTTGAGAAGGTAATTTTTACTGTGGTTTGGTGTATCTCATTTGGATGTGTTTTTACTGGAAGATTGCTGCTGTATTTGGGAGAAATCTAGCAATTTGGATGTGGGTAGTTGTTAGCCTAAGCACACTCGAAAATAATAAGTGTTATCTCCTGGACTGTGGTGCTGAAATATTTGTTTGGGTTGGAAGAGTGACGCAAGTAGAGGAGCGAAAAACAACAATTCAAGTAGTTGAGGTAACCTTCTGTGCCAAAATTTCAAGTAATTAAAGTTATGGACATGATTTATCAAACAATACTTTATATTCAGGAATTTATTTATCAAACAATACTTTATACTGCACTGCAAAAGATGGCGGCTTTGGCCACTGAAGCCATAGGAGGAAAGTCACCATCTTTAAAATTGGGCATTCTTATACCTTCAAGAACTGAATTATATTGTAACATTTTTACTTTTGAGGAAAATGGACCTTCTACTGATGAGTTATTCTGTAAGAAATTGGTCCCCTACAGTGGTGAGGTAGGGAAAATTTCTGTCAACGGTATGAAATGTGGAGAAGTGGTCCATTGACTTTGCCAAACAATCACAAAAGCAGTTTTGTTATGAAGGTATTGAGATGGTCGTTCAATGATGTGATACACGCATGTGCACATACTAGGAACTGTGGTCTTGCAAAGCAGCTAATGCAACAGGATTTGTTTCGTTCCTTTGAGATCATTTTTATTTAATGATATAGCCAATTGGTACAAAAAATCTTGAGTTAAGATAATATTTTTCAAAATGACATCTCTTAATACCAAAAAATTTTGTTCTATAAACATTTTTTTTTATTAAATAATGGGTTTCAAATGCTTTAAATAGTTGCCACTTTAAGTTATTCGGATTTTCATGTTCTTGAAATAATGTGTTATTTTATGCATTATACCTTGTTCATATTTTTACCCTTCATTTAGTTTAGTGTTTCATGTGTACTGACGGCACTAGGAACCATGTCTTTGAAGATGTATGAACTCGGAGTGCAACCTTCACGCCACACATTTGATGGTTTTGTTAGATCAGTTGTTTCAGAGAGAGGTTTCAGCAACGACATGAAAATAGTAAGTTATTTTGGCTTTGATTAGATCTTGATTATCATTACAAGCTAATCTTTTGCGTTTATTTCTTATTTATTTTATTTTTTAATGAGTTTTTGATTTTCATTCTAAAGCCAAATATGTATTAATTCCCTAAATAAAAAATCCCCTCTTTTCCAGTTGAAAATAATGCAACAGAGGGAATTGAAACCATATGATTCAACTGTTGCTGCTGTTTCAATAAGTTGTAGCAAGGCGCTAGAACTTGACTTGGCTGAAGCCCTGCTCGAATGAATTTCAGCTTGTCCTTACCCACACCCCTTCAATGCATTTCTTTCTGCGTGTGACACGATGGTAAGTTGTAGCAAGGCGCTAGAACTTGACTTGGCTGAAGCTCTGCTCGAACGAATTTCAACTTGTCCTTACCCACACCCCTTCAATGCATTTCTTTCTGCGTGTGACACGATGGTAAGTTGACAATTTTTTTAAAGTAAGAAGTCAAGCTGTAATGGAAAGAAGTGAAAGAATGTTCCAGGGCATACAAAAAATATGTCTACTAAAGGAGTCTTCAACTACAAGAAAAGACTTCATCAAAAGAATGATATCAAGCTCATAAGGGGGTGTTAACCTAGTTGAGAGGGTGCGCCTATTAATCCTTAGGTTTTATGCTTTATGCTCTCTGTACATATCTCTTGTACTTTGAGCATTAGTCTCTTTTAATTATATTAATAAAGATTTTTGTTTATTAATATAATTAATAAACAAACAGCTCTAGATGAGTTTTTTATTCTCTAATTAATAATAGCCAGTTGGATCAGTGACTACAGGTGCTGAGGAAGGAAGAGGAAAGTAGCTGGTAGTTACCACATCTAATTAATAAAATGAGTTTTTTTTTTTTTTATTCTGCTTGCTTTAATTATTATTCAAAATGGTACTCTTTTTGTAAACAGCTCTATTGAAGCAACGAGGTCTCGATCTCAAGGGATTAACAAAAAGTGCACTAGTGAATGAGGAAGTTCCACAGCTGCTGGAGGGAGGCGAGAAAATGAGGTTTAGATGATACCAGTTTTGGTTGTTTGAAATGGTTAGATTAGTTTTGATTGTTTAATCGGGGTCCTGATGGTTTTCATTCTCTAGGTATGGCAAATCAATGGCAGTACCAAAACTCCAATGCTTGTAGAGGATATTGGTAAATTTTATAGTGGAGACTGCTACATCATTCTTTACACCTACCACTCTGGTGAGAGGAAAGAAGATTATTTCTTGTGCTCTTAGTTTGGAAAGGATAACATCGAGGTTAGTTAGCATTTAGGGTTTATTTTGAGAAAATCTAACTATTGTAAGTTACATACTTAAACTTGGAATGTGGTAGTACACTTGCCAATTTAGTTGAATAATTAGTGCTGATTCTCTAAGAAAAGGAATAATGGAAGATGGTTTCCTTGATCTAATGAAAGTACTCTTGATTCTTGTAAAGAATAATTGCTTGTAAACAAGCGTAGGGATGTTTTCTCATTCCTTACATTTTCATATCATGACATATTTAAGTGCATTTGTATATAAACATCTGTGTTTATTGCCGTTAAACCATTTTCTATTATTTCAAACCTCAGGAAGATCAAGAGATAGCTACATGATTGATTAATACAATTTCTAACTCGCTGAAAGGGTTATGAAAATTACAAGATCAAAAGATGGCACACAAGTAAAAAAAATAATGTTATAAAATTTTCATTGGGTCATGTTTCATGTTTATACTGAAATCCTATACTAATTTCAGCCATTGCAAGTCTTATGGTAACGTCTCAACTTATGATTATCTAGGTTGCAACCTCACTGAACTTTACTAAGTGTTTTGTCCTGCAATCCGGCTTTTCTATTTTCTTTTGGCATGGAAACCAAAGTACATTCGAGCAGCAACAGTTAGCTGGCAAAAGTTTCAGAGTTTCTAAGGGTAAGGTCTCAAACATTTTATCAATTTATATATATATTTGAATGGATACAATCTTTCGTTGCATGTGTTACGCTTACGCCTAAACCTTTATTGTTTGTGATCCCTGTCTCTTATACACATCTAGATGTGTATATATATATATATATATATTTGAATGGATACAATCTTTCGTTGCATGTGTTACGCTTACGCCCAAACGTTTATTGTTTGTGATCCTTTGAACAACAATGGTCAGATAAAGATGCCTATAACCAGACACTGTTGAAGCTAGGGGGTCTGTTATCCTTGTTTTTAATGAAAGTGCATATGAGCTCCTACAATTAAAAAATTATGTTGTGCTATATTGCTTCTTTGCTTTTGATCCTTTTCTTTGGTCATGTTGGTATCTACTTTTCTGTGATCCTGTCAAAGTTAATTAAATTATTATCATGTGATTTAATGAAAATTATGTTGCTTGTAAATTTACAAGAAGAAGGTAGATGGGGATGGTTAACTGTTGTTGCAGCAACAGCAACAACAACAACAACAACAACAACAACAACAACAACAACAGATGTTTCCATTACAAGATACTTACATGCAGAGCAGAGCTGAAGCTCTTCAAAATGTTGAATCCACCATTCATGAATTGAGCAATAACTTCAACCAGCTGGCAACTCTGGTTTCTGAACAAGGAGAGATTGCTATCAGGTTCTACCCTTATGCACCTATTTCAGAATTGCTGATAATATAATTACTTTTCTGTTACAAACAAAGCATGAAAGGTATATGTTTACAGTATGTCCATTACATTCAGGTTGATCTTGAACCTTAAAGAGTTTAATGTACTACACAAGATTGAATGGGTCTAATATAGCCTTCATTAAAACTGGATAAGTAGTTAATCAGTCATAGCTTCTAGATGTATTGGGTTTATTTATCATATATTTTTTCAGAAACGTATGATTCGATGGTTGTTGTGATTGTGAAACTTGGTTCCATCTGATGATGATTTTTCCAAGGGGTTTCCCCCAAGCATGCTTTTATTAGAAAATTGGCTTGTGAGATTTCACTTCTGTTATTAACTTGCTATGGTTTAAATTTTCCATTTTTGTTGTGTATATGCGTTTGTGTTTTTCTTTTATAAGAAAAGAGAGATGTCATTTAAAGAATACTCTAACAAAGAGAGATATCATTGACAGAGGACTCAAAGAAAGAAAAATCTGTAGGCTTTGGGGATGAGGAATCGTGAATCCCCAAGCCTAAAAAGAGGAGTAAAACAAGTTCTTCAACCTAAATTATTGATTTTTGTAAAAGAAAAAAATCTATTTTAAAAAAAGTCAATTAAATAGACAAAAGAGAGTAGCCTGACAAAGATATTACACTTCTTGTGCTTAGTAATAAATGGGAGGAACAAGCTCCGACGTTACTTATATATTTTGATGCGGAGAAATAGGATAAAAATGTTGGATATTCTTGCTACTTTTTGTTCATTTTTGTTTATGATTGTTAAAACTGGAGCACAAGAGGTGAGGCTTTATTAGTTGTATATTTCTGATGAATGATTTGGTAATCTGCTGGTATGGTGTATCAGAATAACCGATGGATCTAGAAACTGGAAAGTACATATAGGCATTTCCATCTTAAAACTGAAATTGAAACTTTAAATTTGATTGATGAAAATTATAAGCGAGAGAGAAATAATGTTCTAACATTGTCATTGGGTCATGTTTCATGTTTATGCTGAAAACCTGTACTAATTTCAGCCATTGCAAGTCTTATGGTAACGTCTCAACTTATGATTATCTAGGTTGCAACCTCACTGAACTTTACTGAGTGTTTTGTCCTGCAATCCAGCTCTTCTATTTTCTCTTGGCATGGAAACCAAAGTACATTCGAGCAGCAACAGTTAGCTGGCAAAAGTTTCAGAGTTTCTAAGGGTAAGGTCTCAAACATTTTATCCATTTATATCTATATATATATATTTGAGTGGATACAATCTTCCGTTGCATATGTTACGCTTACGCCTAAACCTTTATTGTTTGTGATCCTTTGAACAACAGTGGTCAGACAAAGATGCCTATAACCAGACACTGCTGAAGCTGGGAGTCTGTTCAAGAAGAATTATGAAGGGATCTATACTTACCAAGTGGAGAGGGACAGTAAACTCATAATGTTTGTAAAATCATAATCTTTGTATTACTTGTAATTTGTGTTTTCAAGGCCTGAATTATTGACGTCTTTTAAATTATAATTCTATAGCAGAATTTGTGGATTAAATGTAATAGATTTAATACATAAATGAATAATATGTCATAGCCATAACGTTAGATGATGATGTGTCATGTTATACTTTTTTACCGCAAAAATGAATTTGGCAAGGGAACTTTAAAAAACGGACAATAATTGATAAAACGAACAGACTCGGGCTTCAATGTCGGTTAAGAATTAAAAAAAAAAAGAAGACAGACTTTAATGTCGGTTACAACCAATAGGCTTTAATCACTAAAGACCTTTAATGTCGGTTGCAACCGACATTGAAGGAGGCTGTGTTATTGGTGTTATTGAAGCCCTTTAATGTCTGTTTAAAATTGATATTAAAGGCAACCAACATTAAAGGGATTTAATAACACTATCTTTAATGTCGGTTGCCAACTGACATTAAAGCCCTTTAATGTCAGTTTAAAACTGACATAAAAGCCCGAATTTCTTCTAGTGGCTTTGACTTTTCTTTAGGTATTGATCTATGTTTTCAAGAATACATCTTTAAAGTAAGTGTTTGCTTCAATCTTCTTGTTTATGTCAAATAACTATGCAAACCTTTGATATTATAGGTTTCTTGAAATGAAGGTAAAGGTTGTGATTTCTCTATTTTTGAACTTTGGTATATGGTCTCTTTAGTTGTATGCCGTATTTTTTCCCCTCATATTTATGTTCTATAATTTTAATTTTATATCATATTCAATACTCTATGGTAGAAAAATAGTCACATTTGATGAATGAGTTTTGAGTTTGATGGTAAGTATATGTTATTTTTGTAACAAGGATAAGAGACTTATCAAAATTTTTTATGTTTTTACTCATGGATGTACCATTCTGAAAAGGTGGAGACTAAAGGATACTTACGCTTTTTGAGGAAACTCGAGGTGAGGTTGCATTGTTTTTTTCTTTATCTTAATGTAATTTGTACAATATATCGACCCCATAAAAAATATGATTATTTTTATGGAATGTTGTATTGATTGAAGCATCTCATTATGAGCGATATTTATACTATTGAAAACTTATTTTGATGTAAATGTACTTGCATACAATATTAAAGATTTATATGATTACAGTTGATCTTACAACTTCATTTGTAATATTTGTTACTAGTATAAAGTGTTATGTTTACTATATACAATTTGATCAAAATCAACTATCAAGGCAAGATTCAACTATAATATGGTTTTTTAGCAATTTTTTTACGATTGTAAAAACTATAATCAAAAGTCAATTATAGCATTTTTTTAATGCTATGAAAACTTTCCAGAACATTAAAATTATGTAATAGAAAATGAATATTTTATAACATTGAAAAAACGCTATGGAAAGTTAGAGACTTTCTAATAAGCTACAACATCATTCCTAGAATGCTATAGAAAGTCTTTTATAGCGTTTTTTATCGCTATAAAAAACGCTACAGAAAGTCATTGATAGAGTTTTTTTTATCGTTATAAAAAATGCTATAAAAGACCTTCTACAACGATTTTTGCGAATGGTATGAAATCGTTTTCGTAACATTAAATATGTGCTATCAAAAGTTGATTTTTTATAGTATTTTTATAGAGTTAAAAAAATGCTATGAAAAGTTGTGGACTTCAACAACATGGGCTAAAAACGCTATCCCAATCCTCAACTAGATGCGAAAACGGTCCAATTTAGTTTAGTAGTTAAACCGGACCGTACCAAAAATTTTGGAAAAAATTATGATAGAAACCGGACCGAACCACAAAAAGCGATTTGGTTCGATTTTGTTTATCATTTGTTTTTGTTTTCTTGTGGCTATAGGTTTAAAGCACCTTTTTTTGTAGTTTTTTTCACTCTTTTTTTTTTTACAATTTTTTGTAACTATCATTTAAATACCAATCCAATCAAACAATCCATTTAAATTATATTATGCAAAAAAATATTTTTCCAACCATCAATTTTAAAATTCCAAGACACAGTTAAAAAAAATCTTAAGTAAAAGAATAGCAATGATCAAATAGTACTAGTTCACAATAAACTTAGAAATTCCAAACCACAATAAAATGTTTTAACTAATAACAAATAGCATGCAACCAACTACCAAGCACTATAAAGTAAAAATTCTACATTAAAAACATAGAAATTCCAAACAACCACCTTCAAAGATCTGAGTTACATAAAAGCAAGTAGTAAGCCAAGCACTACAAATTTTGTTAATTTGTTTACTCAAATTCTCAATGTTTTCATTTGTCTTTCACATCATTCTCCTTCTCATTGTTATCCTTCTTTCTCATTGCCACCTCCGCTAAACCTGCTTTGAAGTCTAAAAAAACATAAATTTGTTAACATAATAAATATATAAATGAATAGTAGAAAATATATAAATAAGTATGCTTTAAAGTTTAAAGATACAAACCTTCCTCATTATGTACAATTTCCTCCAAATATTGTTGAAAATCAATACTTTCTTTTTCTAAATGCAATCAATTTTGTATACATACAAGTGTTTCAATTGTGATTGAAGCTAATGAGGTACGAGAAGGACAAATTACTCTTCCACTAGTACTGAATAAGTCAAAAGCAATTGTGGATACCGAAATTGCTAAAAGATCACTGATATTTTGTTAAGAACCTCATATTTAGAAGAATTTCCCTTCTACCAATCCAATATACCAAAGTTCACCTCACGTTTAATATGAGGCTCCAGTAAGTAATCAACTTTAGTACCCATATTATAGTTATCCTCTTGTTCCATATCTTCAAAGTCAAAACGAAAAGCTTGTCAAGTAGTTGTACTAGTGGTAATAATAGTAGATGTAGAGCTAGTATCATATTGACTCATACTCGGACGATTCTTTGGCATGTGAGATGATGAAGATCAACCATTCTTACTAACTGGTAATGACAAACAATATTCATTGAACAATTTTCTCAAAACACCTTGCATTTTATTTCCTACCTATTCTGCCACATCAACAACAAATAACTGATTGAGACAATACGTACGAAATTTCATCTTATAATGAGAGTCCAAAATGAAAGCAATATACAAAAATATTTTTATTTTCTCATTTTCCCCCGTACTTATCAAACTTCTCTTGCATTCTCATTGTCATTTCATGCAAAATCATTAGGACTAATTACACTTGGTATTTTCTTATACAATTCTAAACATATTAATCTCATGGAAGATCAGGAAGTAGCATAAAGAGACCATGAAAGTTTAACAGTTACTTCATAAAACATAAACAAGAATTTTCTTTCCAATCTTTTGTGGTTGGTTTACTCTCCTCGTCCTCATTCATGTAGACTATGTCGTGGTCTTCTATCCGCTCAAATGCCTCTTCAAACTTTATAGCTGCATCAAGCATCAAGTATGTGGAATTCCATCTAGTTCAAACATTAAGACAGAACATACTATTACTAGATATGTTCTCCTCTTTAATACACTTCTTAAATTTAGCAAGTCGAACAGGAGAAGATCTAACAAACGACATGATATTTCGAATTCAAATAATTGAATCATTGAAATCTTTCAAGCCATCACATACAATCAAATCAATATATGTGCATAACATCTAACATGCAAGAAATCACCATCCAATACTAGCTCATATTTAAAACGCTTCTTTAAGTAAGCAATGACAGTATCATTTGACGAAGCATTATCTACAGTCAATATCATAAACCTTTCAATATCCCACTCTTTTAAACATTTCTCAACCTCTTTTCCTATTGTCTCCCCTATATGGTTCTCAATTTTAGTGAAATTAATTAAGAATCTACTTCTATAACTTTCAATTTCTATCATTAAAGTGTGTAGTCAAAACCAAATAATTCATATTTTGGATTAATGTCCAAGCACAGTTGTAAATGAGACTCTATATCTTTGATCCAGAACATGTTTTTCTTTGTATCTTTCATGCTAGTATAGATTCCCAAAATATCCTTAACAATTGTTTTTCTAGAAGGAAAGAGCAAATTTTGGTTCTACTAACATCAAAGTTCCTCCCACAAAACTTTTAAATCCCTCGTTCTCCACAAATTTAAATGATAACCCATCAATTATTATCATATCGGTAATTAGTTTTCGAGCACTCTCAATAGTAAACATCTTATAGTTGATGGGTGCAGATGAACTATCTCTCATACTCTCTTTCTTCTTAAATATCAACTTGCTTTTGTTACACCCAACTTATTCTTCTTGATCGGAGATCTGATAAGTTTTTTTTTTTTTTTTTTTTTTTTTGACAGTAATGTTCAATATGCTTTTTCATAGTTGAAATTCCATTTTTTCTAAGATTACATGCATACACCATATCACAATAATTATAATTAGCTATGTAAATCATCATCACTATATTAAGAGCATTTAGTAAAGTGATCCTATACCATAGACAAATTTTTCCTCTTTTCCATTTGAAACAGTCTCACTTCGAACTTGTGGTGGTAGTGGAGGCATCTCAACAACATCATCATTAAAATTGTTATTATTGTTGTCGCTCATGGTGATGGGGCCTATAATATATAAAACATAGGTTTGGTCATATTAAAAAGAAATGACAAGTATACTTCTTAAATTAAAATTTAACACACAAAAATAATTAATAAAATGATCAATATTATAATGAGTTAAAACTAATAGATACATTTTTTCCAAACATGTATTCTCAATTTTGGATCATGTTGGTTAAAATTTTCTATGTCATGTTTAAAATAAATAGTGACATATACAAATGCTCAAAATCAACTCTAACATACATGCATAAACACACTCTACAATTTGACATAAGATGCCAAAAGACTATCATTATTTTTGTATATAATCCATTCATATATTGCACTAACGCCAAATTATATTCTCATTTTGTTTTTCGTATAGAACATTAGTATTTTATCTCTCAAATATGACAGTTACAAGCGTAAATTTATAAAATAAATGTTAAAATAAATGTGAAGTTTTTAAGTTGACATTTCAAATGAGTGTTGAGTTTTTGAAAAAATATGTTTTACTTGGAATTGAATAATTGACAAAAAAAAATTGAGTACACAAAAATAGTCAACAGAAAATCAAATTTCTTTAGGGTACGAATCATATACAACTGACTTAGTAACTCAATTTTGCATCTCAGACATAATTTTTTCAGCTCAATTCACTTCTAGACCCAAAATATAGATTTATTAACTCTACAGAAATCTTTTACCAACTCAACTCGATTCACCAAATGCACCTGGGTAAAGTATACACAAAGTTTTAAGGTCATGCTTCTAGTCTTTTTATCCCTTTTCCATCCTTTCATGAACTTATCAATTGTTCTTTTAGATAATATGAATTTATTAAAATCAAAGCACTAGCTTTTGTCCTTCCCGAATCCATCAAAAGAGAGTCCAAGTTTTTGTTTTTATTTTTTTTAAAAAAACGTTATTAGTTCAGAAATTATAATTATAATTTTCACTTGGTCCTAAATTTCAAAACGTTATCTTTTTACACCTATAAGTCTTGAGTAAGTTTTGTTTTGTTCTAAATTTCAAAGTGTTAAAATTTTATTTTTAAATTTTGAGTTTATTTTTCTTTGTGCGTAGATTTATAGATTTTACATGTAACTATGGATCATTGCTTTTGGTCATTGATGCTACTTTTCAATTAAATAGTTTAAAACACTCGTGATATTAATTTTTCAATTAGTTTTAGTAGTGACAAAAAATTAATGAAATTTATTTGTTTTTAAAATTAAAAAAATAGAGAATGAACATAAATAACTAATTAAAAGTAGCTATTAATGTGAATTAAATAGAAACTAAACTTGAAATTTAATGCTAAAATATATTATTTGGAAGCCTAGAGGAATCAAATAAAATCTAAACTTAAAACCTACATATGAAAGTGTAACATTGAGATGGAATGAAAATCATGCTTAAAAATCAAAATGGTATATTACTTTTTTTTTTAATAATATTTGAGTGCAACATCTCCATGCATTCCTTCAATAAAAAAGAGAGAAGAAATAAAAAAATATATATTAAAGAGGAAAAATTTTCACAGATAGAAAAATGTCAAACTATTTACAAAAATAATAAAAAGAAAAAAAATACTGATAGACTTCTATGAGCATTTATCACATAGTATCTATGATAGACTTCTATCAGTTTCTATCACCGATAGACTTCTTTCACCCTCTATCAAAGAAGATTAAGTTTTGCTATTTTGTGTAAATAATTTTCTTATTTTTCTATTTTTGAAAATTTTCATTTTAAAAAGCAAAATCACGTGACGTAGCACCTTGAGCCGACAACACATAGATAGGTATAATTGAAATGCATCGAAATATTTTTATTTTTTATATTTTCACTTTAATAACTTGGTGGAGAAATTTCATTGAATTTTCTAGGAGAAACCCTTTATTCCTCTCCCAATTCCTCAGGGAATTTTCTTCTATATATACAAACACTCTTTCTTTATTATATGTTTGTTTCTTTCCTAAAGATTATTTGGTATGGGCCACCAATTCTTCAATATATTTCTTTTGTTAGAATCCGAATTTGCCTTTTAATTTAGCCTTTCCCAAAGAATGAAGACAATCATTTCGTATCTTTTTCATTGGAATCCAATCATTTTCCACTTATAAGTTCTAAATAAGCTTTGATTATTATTCCTTCTCATGAAGTCTTAGTCACATGAATCAAATCAACTTTATATTAAATTGAATCTTTATACACTTTCTTCTTAACCATTAACTCTTGAATCATCATTTTTGTCGTCCATATTTATTTGTCACGGATATAAAACGTCAATGAAAATATATAGATGACATATTTTAGTCGTCAATTAAATCGAAAAAAAGTTAATATTGTTTAATAGTTGTCATGGACATTGTTGACGGCTAAAATGTGTCAATTATCACTGCAGTTGACGTTTTTTAAGGATCAACCAGATCCACCATAATCAAATCAAATAAATCGATAAAAAAAATGAACCGGCATATATAATTGTTGTGATGATCAATTTTGTTGGTTAGGGAATAGAGAAGCTAAAAAAACCAAAAAAAAAAAAAAGCATTTTTTTTGGGAAAAAAGTCCTCCAAATACTTCCACAACAAAAATAAACAAAAAAATTAACCAAAAAAAACCCCACAATTCACTAGAAAGAAATTCTAGTTTGGAAAAGATTATCAAATAAAATTTTATCAGCACTTTCTTGGATTTTTCTCACGTGAAATTGCTCTCTTCTAAAATTTGGTCAAAATTTTACAATTACAACGACCACATAAAATAATAATTTTTTTTTCAAATGAAACCTACTTTAAACTAGATTTTAACTAGATATTTGGTAAAGCACCAAGGACCAATTATTCAAAACTCTATTTTTATAAACTCTCATTTTTTTTTCTTCTTTTTGGATCGAAATAATGATGATGATCATTCTTGAGGTTCTTTGATAGATTGAACCAAACAAAAATGGACAAAAATGTAATTTGATTTTCAAAACAAAGCTTTATAATCTTTTTAAATTTCCTTTAAAAAATATTTCCTTTTCTTTCTTTCTCTTATAAATCTCATTCTATTTCTCTCTAAATCTCTCTTCCTCTCTATAGATCCCATATATATATTTCACCTCCGACACGAACAATGCTCTCTTGTGTATTTTGTCTCTAGCAATGACAACAACGACAATGAGCGAAATTATTTAATTCCTTTTAATTTTGGCAATGTGCAACAACCATAAACAACAAATGAGAACAATATTATTTGAGAGAATATTTTCAGAAATTACATCAAAATGGCGCCTCTAGGTTTAGAGAGTTTATATAGCGCACTACTCTAAACTCTAGGGTCATAATCGTAAAAAATTGCAAATAAACAAAATATGTTGAATACGAATTCTGAATAGGTTTCAACCTGATCAGCGAGACCCCCGTACTTAGTTGTTCGAAACGCTAACAAATAAATTCAAGGTATTTCAACAGTACGTTTGAGTAAGATTTTTCAAAGAATTAGAATAACCTTAACCTTATACGATAACTTGTGGATATAAAATTTTGACGAACAAAAAAAAAAATTAAGGTTATTATTAAGACTCACCATGGACATCTTTTGAAACATCGAATTCGATACTTTTTTAAAATAATAATAATAATAATTAGAGCATTTCTTTAGATAAATTAAAAATACATTCTCTCATACCATATATATTTTTTTTTTTTTTTGTTTAAATGTAGTTCTTAGTGTTATAAGTGATGGGATAAGATAACAAGCAACGAAAACAAACAGAATCAATAAACACTCTAATTATATTTAATTTGAGTTCTAAAAGCATGCTTAAACAAAAATTTAAGGAGAAGGTTTCTCAACAACATACTTTTGATGAATTCTCCTAATTCTAAGCCGCTCTTCATGTAATCCCAGCTCTAATTCAACAGTGAACAACCAAGAGATCTTCTCTACTATTTTCAACCTTGAATTTGGGTGGTGAAACTCCAAATTGAAGTGAATCTGGTGAAGGGAAAGGGATGAGTTTTTAGGTGAATGAGAAGAACTTAGCTCGAACTTTTTCCTCTAATTCTTCCAACTTTCCTTTTTTGATCATCAGAAATTGAAGTGTTTTATCCACTCTTTTCATGCAGGTACTGAAGGAGACATCTCAAGGCCACCTCAATTGCATGTATATGGGAGGAACACCTCAATTTGGTGAAAATGTGGGAAGATCCCACTCAAATCAAAATTCCAATTTTTTGTATTTTTAAATTCAAATTTTAATTAATTAAAAAATTAACTAAAATTTAATTTATTTAATTCATAATTAATTCAATTTAAAACATCAAAATTCAATTTCTTAAATAGAATTGAAATTGAAAATTAATTTGATTTTTAATTAATTAAACATATTTAATTAATTAAATAACAATTTAATATCAAAATATTAAATTAATCACACGCCTAATTTTAAACATGAATCCTATTCATGTAATTAATATTCAAATCAATATTTCAATATTATAAACTCTCCAATTTTGTTTAATTTCGATATATTAAACGTTTAATATATCAAATATAATTATACAAACCCTAATTTGAATTTGAACTTATTCAAATTCAACAAATTCAAACCCTAATTTCAATTTGAGCATTTCAATATGAAATTCAATTTGAACACTTCAAATTGATATCATTCCAAATTCACTCAATTTATTAATTCAAGATGTTCATGTTTTATGAGCTAGTAAAGGGACCTTATGAACCTACAGATCATGAGCTCCAACGATTTAAGATTAATTGGCTAAAACAGTTTAAACCAAATTAATCAGTATTCGTTAACTATTAAGTCAAACCACTATAGCTCGATAGTTGCACTTTCCTCACCGTAGATATATTTATGTCCACTTGTTTAACCATATTCAGTAAGTCGACCATTCACAAGTTGTTTGTAATAACGGCTGGGTCAATATGCTGTTTTACCCCAATATTACATCTTGCTCCTTAAGTTCCACTGATCCTCTAATGAACAATTGGTTTGTGATCCAATCACTTAACCGGATCCCTCTGGGGCCAATGAGAGGGTGGGACCCGTTGTTTAAGACCTGGATTCAGTACTTAAGAGAACAACCTTTCTCCTATCCCTAAATCGGGTAGGCATGAATTTCTTATTACACCTTCTGTCCTCAACTATCTACCTAGTCTTACCCCTGCAATGGGAGGTTTATTGAGCCAGCGCTGTTGAGCCCACCCTCACCTATACAAATCTAAGGATAATCCTGAATAAATAGAAGTTCATAGTTAGCTTAGGACTAAGATCGAGCTACCTAGGTCATCTAAGTGAAATAATTAGTCTTAAATAGTAAACAACGTTATAAAGTAAAAATGACTTATTTCTTTGTCCGATCTTATGCAAACTCATTGCATAAGACACCCTCATTCCTTATGTCAATACATGAACGAAACATGATCACTTCATTTGTAGCACCTTACAATAAATTGTAACAACTACAGAGTGGACCGCATCTGATAGTATTACCAGAATAAGGTACCCAACCTTATTCGTATACTATAGATCATTTTGACTATTTACTCGAACTTGATCCACTTTTATGTCTCCACATAAAGTTCAAGTATACATATAATAGCCATGGTTCTTAGTTTATTGGATTTATACTTTATAAGTGCAATTTATAGATTCAATAACAACTTTATTGAAGTAATGTCAAATAACATCTTTATTGATTGAATATGTTTAACTTTACAAACTTCGAATTTTAGTTTGCAACTGCTCCACGTTATCACAATACAGGGTGACTGGCAGGTGCATATTTGGAACCATTTCCAAATTAGATAAGAATTTTCTGAGTCATACTACTTCTTTTGCTGTTTCACTTACAGCTACATACTCAACTTACATTGTGGAGTCACCAATACAGCTTTGCTTGATACTCCTCCACACTTAACTCCTCTATTCAGAGTGAATATTGACCCCGAAGTTGATTTCCTTGAATCAATATCGGTCTGGAAGTCAGAATCAGTGTATCCAGTAAGGATTAGATTCTTAGAACCATATACGAGTATATAATTCCTCGTTCTCCCAAGATATTTGAGGGTGTTTTTAACGACAGTCCAATAATCATATCTTGGATCGGACTGAAATCTAGTGAATGTTCCGACTGCATAACATATGTCGGGAAGAGTACACAACATGGCATACATTAAGCTCCCTACTGCTCATGCATATGGAATTCGTTTCATAACCTCAACATCTTAAGGTGTCTTAGGACTTTGTTCCTTAGACAGATGAATTCCATGTCTGAAAGGCAACATTCCTTTCTTGGAGTTTTTCATTTTATATCTAGACAACATCTTGTCTACATAAGATGCCTGAGATAATGCTAAAGTTCTATTATTTCGGTTCCGAATTATTTGGATCCCAAGAACATATTGCGTTTCACCCAAATCTTTCATTTGGAATTGCGTAGCAAGCCATCTCTTGACGTCAGCCGGAAATTCTACTTCATTTCCTATGAGTAGAATATATCAACATATAGAACCAGAAAAGTGACAGTTTGTTAACGATTTTCTTGTAAACACGAGGTTCATCAACATTTTGGTCAAAGCCATAAGATTTGATCGTAGTTTCAAATCTTATATTCGATTGAGATACTTGTTTCAATCCATAAATGGATCGATTAAGCTTGCTAACCTTTTGCTCTTGATCCCGTTCAATAAATTCTTCTGGTTGAGACATATAAATACTCTCCTCAAGATAGCCATTCAGGAAGGCTGTCTTGACATCCATTTGCTAGATTTCATAATCATAAAATGCAGCTATGGACAAGAGTATTCTAATTGACTTTATCATAGCAACCGGAGAGAAGGTTTCTTCATAGTCGACCCCTTCTCTTTGGGTAAACCTTTTTGCCACAAGCCTAGCTTTGTAGGTCTGTACCTTTTTAGGTTGGTCTCATTTTCTTTTGTAGATCCACTTACAATAGATGGGTTTTATCCTTTTTGGTTGATCTATAAGATCCCAAACTGAACTGAAGTACATTGTCTCCATTTCAAGATCCATGGCTTTAACCCACTGTTCTTTGTCCACATCTTTCATTACTTGTTTGGAAGTTAATGGATCCTCTAAGCCATCATCAGGTATGATGACTTGAGTTTCAGTTAGACCCATGTACTGGTCAGGCTGTTGCACAATCCTCCCACTACGTTGAGGCACTCTCAACTCTTGAGAAGGACGTGGAGTACCAGTTTCATCAACAACTCTTGTTGATGGACCTATGCGATCTACAACTCTTGTTGATGCATTTTTCGTTTCTCTGGTCATTTCATCTATTACTAGCCTACTGTGAGGTTAGCGATTCTTGATGTGGTCTTTCTCTAGGAAAGTTGCATTTATCGATACAAATACTTTATCTTTCTGAAGATCATAAAAGAAACCACATTTTGTCTCTTTAGGGTAACCTACAAATAGGCGTACATTTGAACGATGTTCCAGTTTCTTAGGATTTTGCACCAACACGTGTGCTGGGCATCCCTAGATTCTGAAGTGATGTAAATTGCCTTTACGCCCTCTCCAGAGCTCGTAAAGTGTTTCAGAAACACTTTTTGAGGGAACTACGTTCAAAATATATATTGCAGTCTGAACTGCATAACCCTAAAAAAATCTTGATAACTGAACATAACTCATCATAGAACGAACCATGTCTAACAAGGTTCTATTTCTCCTTTTCGCCACACCATTTTGTGGATGTGTGCCAGGTGCTGTGAGTTGTTACTGGATTCCGTGTTCTATCAAATAATCCTAGAATTTCAAGTCCATATACTCACCACCTCGATCTGATCTATGTGTTTTAAGCCTTTTACCTAATTAGTTCTCAACCTCAGCCTTATATTCCTTGAACTTTTCAAGTGTTTTTGATTTATGATGCATTAGGTAAATATGGCCATACCTTGAATAGTCATCAACAAAGCTGATGAATTATTCATATCCTCCTCTAGCTCTAACATTCATAGGACCACAAAGGTCTGAATGTACCAACTCTAAGGGTTCTTTGGCTCTAAGACCTTTTCCAGAAAAAGATATTTTAGTCATTTTTTCCTTAAGACAAGATTCACACGGTGGTAATGAACTGTCTTTTAACTAATTTAGATGACCATTTTTAACCAATCTCTCAATTTTGTTGAGATTTATGTGACCAAGTTTCAAGTGCCAAAGATAGGCATTTGGAGAAACATTCCTTTTCTTATTTTGAGTTTCAGTTGTTTTAAAAATCTCTATGTTCAAAACGGCTTTTACCTCATTCGATTTTAACATGTACAAGTTATTTTCTAATTTTGCGAAACAAATATTAGTGTCTTTTGAAGTAATGAGCACTTCATTATTTTCAAAAGAAACTTTGTAATTTCGATCCAGCAAACATGAGACGGATATTAAATTCCTTTTCATAGAAGAAATATAATAAACATTTTGAAGTAAAATGTACCCATCTCCTATAAATAACTTCATATCTCTCATTGCTTTAGCTGAAACAACCTCCCCGATTCCTACCATAAAGGTTTCTTTGCCTTCTATAAGTTGTCTCTAGGAACTAGTTTCCTGAGAGAAAAAATAGATATGACTAGCGGCACCTGAATCTATTGTCCAGGTCTTTTTATCATTCTTCACTAAGCATGTTTCGATGACTAGTAAATCACATTTACTCTATTGTTCGAATTTTTCATTCTCATCTATATTGTTCAAAACTTTAGATGAGTTGGGAGGTAAGGACAGTCCTTTATTAAAACTTATTTTGAATCATCGTTTGCTGTAATTTGCATGTTGAATTGTTATTATCGTTAATTAAAGAGGAAGTGAGTATTTTAGAAGAATTCGTTATTTAATGTACCCATAATCATTATTTATTTGGAACGATTCTATAGTGATCAAAATAAGTGCTACCGAGGGGGCAGCCAAATACTCCTTGACTAAAGCAAGACATTCTTAACTAAATACTATCTCCTGAATAACTCATATTCCGATAGTCATTTAGCTACCATTTTCTGTTAGATATTACTAACACTTTAGTAATTTTGTAAGTGTAACCCTCAATTTTTAGACCTCAGAGGTCAGTCCCAACGATGTTACCGAATTGGAAAGTCAAGGTTGGAAAACGGCCTAAGAAATCTTATTCATTTCTGGAGTTTAAGTTATTCCGAATCCCATGTTACAACCCATCGAGGGAATAGCCGTCATTAATGACTAGCAAGGCCGACTTAAAGACGACAAGCAGGTGCAACATAGAAATCTTACGGTTCAAACAAACAGAAGAGACCGCAGGATGTGTTGACACATATCCTTCACCCACTTACTATGAGCTACTTCCCCCGTTCACCTTGATCTTGACTCTATGCAAAAACTTTCCGAATGGAGCAGTCGAGGTTCATAATCGACACAAAGTGTTGCACGGATCTCATGGTGTGAACTTTCTAGGGACGTGAGAGTTGAAATAAATATGTCGTATAATTGATTTTACATTGAACATCTTCATTTCATTCACCTTGATCTTGATCCCATTCAAACTCTTTCCGAATGAAGCAATCGAGGTTCATAATTGACACGAAGCATTGCACGAATCCCATGGTGTGAACATCCTAAGACGTGAGATTTAAAATTAAAACATCACTTTTGATTTTACTATGAACAACTTCTCCTATTCACTTGATCTTGATTCATGCCAACACTTTCGAATGAAGCAGTTGAGGTTCATAAGACACGAAGCGAAACATGAATCTCGATGTGGACTCTTAGGGATGCGAGAGCTAAAAATAACATATCATATATATTATTACTCTCTCACTGAAGCATTCTAATAAATTCCCACTGATGTGTTCTAATAGCATATCATATATGTTATTAAACTCTCACTAAAGTGTCCTAACATTTGTTTTGGGTATATCTTCACTTAGAAATGTCCTAACCAATTAAACAACCTAAGTCTAGATTTTAAGTATAATATTTATATTTGGATTTAACCTACGATCTAGGTGATAAACAAGTTTTAAAACCTCACACCACTCACGTATTGCTCATAAAATTGATTAACAATGCTAAATTATTCGGCCATAATCCCCAGGTAGGAGGTGTTCCGTAGACTGTCAACTTAAGAACCCACAGCCTTAGACAAGATTATATACTGGTTGAGTTTGTAACCATATTTTACAAGATATCAACCTATTTTAACTATTAAAACAGGTGATTAACCTATATGAGCATGTAACTTATCTTTATTATGAATTTTAAATGTCTTTACAAAATTTTAGACATGCTAAGCATCCATAACATATATCAAAGGCATTCAACATTTAATATAACATTTATATTAAAACATTTGACACCCTATACATGCATACTATATATTATAACATTTTATAACATACTTTCAATGCATGTAACATGCTTCTAGTGGTGGGATTTTAAATCTACATGGCATACTTTATGCACATACAAGATTTATTTAATTATAACATATGCCACATGCATAAATAATCAAACATAGACTAATATGGTTTTAGTTTTAGCATTATCAAACAAACAAAACCCTAATTATTACAAAATTTAGCAAAAATCGGCTCTAAAATGCTTATGGATCGCTCGAACCGCCTTGAACCGGACCCAAACCTCTCGAACCGGACCACCAATGCTCAAAATTGCGCTGAATCGGGCAAAAACCATTGAGTACCATCAATCATCGAGTATGCCATCAAGCATCGAGTATGCCCTTAAGCATCAAATATGCCATTGTACATCGAGTATTTCACTAAATATCATCGAGTATTCCATTGAGTGCCATTGAGTGCCATTGATTATGGCACATGCATCAAGTATTTCACAAAATACGATAGAGTATAAGCATCAAGTACCATCGAGTATGGCATCGTGCATTGAGTATTTCACAAAATACCATTGAGTATGAGCATCGAGTACCATCGAGTATGACATCGTGCATCGAGTATCTCACAAAATACCATCGAGTATGAGCATCAAGTACCATCGAGTATGGCATCGTGCATCGAGTATTTCACAAAATACCATTGAGTATGAGCATCGAGTACCATCGAGTATGGCATTGTGCATCGAGTATTTCACTGAATATCATCGAGTATGGGGCACCGAGTATCGAGTATTGGGCAGTGGCTGAAAATTCAGTTTTTGCTGCTCGACCTTATTCACTTCTTTCTTCAATTACATCCTAATTGCAACTCTAATGACTCCAATCAGTTTATAGACACTTAAACACATATTAAGGCCCATCAAACAAGAGCCAATTACAAGTACAATATATTGAAGAGAAAACAATGCTAAAACTCAGAAAATCCATATAAGTTCATCATTTTCATATAACTTATGAAAAACACCCACCAAAACTCAAATTAACGCTAATCGAGTACTTAAATCACACTCTGATACCAATTAATGAGATAAGATAACAAGCAAAGGAAGCAAACAGAATCAATAAGCACTCTAATTACATTTGATTTGAGTTCTAAAAGCATGCTTAACAACATACCTTTGATTAGTTCTCCCAATTCCAAGATACTCTTCACGTGATCCTAGCTCTAATTCAACAGTGAACAACCAAGAGATCTTCTCTACTATTCTCAGCCTTGAATTTGAGTGGTGGAACTCCAAATTGAAGTCAATTTGGTGAAGAGAAAGAGATGAGTTTTCAGGTGAAGGAGAAGAACTCAGCTGGAACTTTTCCCTGTAATTCTTCCAACTTCCCCTTTTTCGATCCTCACAAATCGAAGTGTTTTATCCACCCTTTTCTTGCAGGCACTGAAGGAGAAATATCAAGGACACCTCAATTGGATGTATGAAAATGAGATTTGTGTCATAAGGGAGGAACATCTCAATTTGGTGAAAATGTGGAAAGATCCCACTCAAATCAAATTTCCAATTTTTTGTATTTTTAATTTCAAATTTTAATTAATTAAAAAAATTAACTAAAATTTGATTTAATTAATTCATAGTTAATAAATTTAAAACATCAAATTCAATTTCTCAAATTGAATTGAAATTGAAAATTAATTTGATTTTTTAATTAATTAAACATATTTAATTAATTAAATAACAATTCAATATCAAAATATTAAATTAATCACACCCCTAATTTTAAATATGAATTCTATTCATGTAATATATTTAAATATTATAAACTCTCCAATTTTATTTAATTTTGATAAATTAAATGTTTAATTATATCAAATATAATTATACAAACCCTAATTTGAATTTAAACTTATTCAAATTTAAACCCTAATTTCCATTTGAACATTTCAATATGAAATTCAACTTGAACATATCAAATTGATATCATTCCAAATTCACGCAATTTATTAATTCAAGGTGTTCATGTTTTACAAGCTAGTAGAGAGACCTTATGGACCTACAGATCATGAGCTCCAACGAATTAAGATTAATTGGCTAAAAATCTTTAGATCAACTTAATCAGTATTCGTTAACTATCAAGTTACACCACTATAGTTTGATAGTTGCACTATCCTCACTGTAGATATATTTGTGTCCATTTGATTTAACCATAATCAGTAAGTCCGCCCTTCACAGGTTGTTCGTAATAACGGCTGGGTCAATATGTTGTTTTACCCTTCGATATTACATCTTGCTCTTTAAGTTCCACTGATCCTCTAATGAACAATTGGTTTGTGATCCAATCACTAAACTGGATCCCTCTCGGGCCAATGAGAGGGTGGGCTCCCTTGTTTAAGACCTGGATTCAATACTTGAAAGAACAACCTTTCTCCTATCCCTAAATCGAGTAGGCATGAATTTCTTATTGCACCCTATGTCCCCAGCTATCTATCTGGTCTTACTCTTGAAATGGGAGGCTTATTGAACCAGCGTTGTTGAGCCAACCCTTACCTATGCAAATCTAAGTATAATAAATAGGAGTTCATAGTTAGTTTAGAATTAAGATCGAGTTACCTAGGTCATATAAGCGAAATAATCAATCTTAAACAGTAAACAACGTTATAAAGTAAGAGTGACTTATTTCTTGATCCGATCTTATGCAAACTCATTGCATAGGACACCCTCACTCCTCATGTCAATACATGAACGAATCAGGATCACTTCGTTTGTAGCACCTTACAACAAATTGTAACAACTATAGAGTAGGCCACATCCGATTGACCTTATTCGTATACTATAGATCATTTTGACTATTTACTCGAATTTGATCCACTGTTATGTCTCCACGTATAGTTCAAATATTCATATAACAGCCATGGATATTAGTTTATTGGATTTAGACTTTATAAGTGCAATTTATAGATTCAATAACAACTTTATTGAAGTAATGTCGAATAACATCTTATTGATAATAGAATATGTTTAACTTTACAAAATGCGAGTTTTAGGACATACAACCCAACATTAAGTAGATTCTGTCTCCTTTATCTTAAGACTTAATATGATCACAATGAAAAGGTAGCTGTCCAAGTCTGAACTCTTAACAAATCATATTCCTTGTAATCACGTTCTTGGTTAATTTTTATTATTATTATTGTTATATATAAAAGAAAAGTTACTCTTTTGGGTCCTGAAACAGAAAAAATAGCTATCACGCCATTTTTGACAAAATAGAGAGTTCTATCATCAATTAATAAGGTTATTAGTTGAGTTGTAATGACAACTAAAATGACTGAAAAATTTATATGCGTTAATATATGTATGCAATGTTATGTACTAGACCTAATATTTTCTATGCTGTAGGGATTGTCAGTCGATATCAGTCCAATCCAGGATTAGATAACTAGACGGTGGTCAAAACGATTCTCAAGTATCTTCGGAGAACGAGAGACTATATGCTCGTGTATGGAGATAAAGATTTGATCCTTATAGGATACACATACTTTGACTTTCAAACTGATAGAGATTCTCAGAAATCGACATCAGAGTCAGTGTTCACTTTGAATGCAGAAGTTGTAGTTTGGTAAAGCATCAAGCAAGGATGCATCACGAACTCCACTATAGAAGCCAAATATGTAGCCACTTGTGAAGCTGCTAAAGAGGCTATTTGGCTTAGGAAATTCCTTACAAATATGGAAGTTGTTCCAAATATATCTTTGTCGATCACTCTTTGTTGTGATAATAGCGGGGTTGTGGCAAATTCTAAGGAACCTCGGAGTCACCAAAGAGGCAAGCACATAGAACAAAAGTATCATTTGATTAGAGAGATTGTGCATCACGAGGATTTAATAGTCACGAAGATCGTGTCAGAGCATAACATTGTTGATCCGTTTACAAAAGCTCTCACGGCTAAAGTATTCGAGGCTCATCTAGAGAGTTTGGGTTTACGGGACATGCTGCACCTTGTCTAGGACAAGTGAGAGATGATACTGGGGTATAGAGTATACCCTAGTTTATTGTACATTGTACTATTTTATGTATTGTACATTAGTCTCCTGAGGCATTAGGATAAGTGGCAGATTGTTGAGATTGGTGTCCTAATTCTTCTGGTGGTCTCGTAGTTTGTAAACATTTTATACACATATTGCTATTGATAAAATAAATGATATTTTTGAGCATTTACTCAAATCCAATAAACTAAGATCTGAGGTTATTTTATATAACTTAAGCATGTATGTGAGACATACAAGTGGATCATGACTTATGTAATAATCTAAATGGTCTATAGTAGATGGATAAAGGAGAGATACTTTATCCTGTTAACACTACGGATACAACTCGCTTTGTAGATATTTACAAGTGTTGTAAAGTGCTACAAATGATCTGATCCTAACCATTCATGTGAAGACATGCGAGTGGGGGTATCCTATACAAAGAGTTTGTGTAAGATCGAACCATGAGATTATTAGTCTCTTTATATAACGTTGTTGATAATTGAGACTTACATGTCACTAAAATGAATATAGGTGACATGACCTTAATCCTGATTGAGTTGGAAACTCTTGTCTATAAGGGCGGTCATTTGATTTGTATTGGTGAGAGTGGCCAGATTGCCAATTTAATAAGCCTACCATTTAAAAAGTTTAATCAGTTATTCATGTATCGTTGGAGTTTCAAGCTACAGGTCTATGAGGTCCCCTTGGTAGCTCAATGGGTTCAAGTTGAGAATCATATTTTGGGTTAATTTGAAGTGTTCAGATTAACAAGAGGAAATTCTATTATATGTGATATAATTGATATGATGTATTAGATACATTAATTGGAGAAATTAAGATAAATATGATTTATATTAAATACCATAAAATAGAAAAAGAACTATGGTTTATATGTTTCATATGATGAAATATTAAAACTATAGGTTTTAAATATAATATGATAAGTTGGTTATTATATTTATTTATAACATATTAATTATATGATAATTAATTATTCTTTTTCTTTAATAACCAAATTAAGTAGGAGGTTATTGGAAGTTTTATGGTAACTGTGAGATAAAAAGACAATTGGTTTTCCAAAATTATGGTGATGATTCATTCGGAATTAATCTCACGAATAAGGCTATCAAGTAAAAATGTTTTACTAAGCGTTACATCGAGAGCATACACGATTGAGCTACGAGTTTACTATACGATAGTTTCTCTCTTAATCGTTGCTACATCAATAAGTAGCAAAGTCTAAACGATAGGCTTCCATCTTCTAAACGATCGACTATTTCGTTTATACGATAGACAATCTTCATCTCCCACTTACTCGATCGTCTACTCGATCATATACCTTCTGCTTTCCTCAATCCAAGATCATACAGAGCCCACAACTTTTAGATTCTCACACCGAAAATACCAAGGTAACCATTGTGGTGGTGTTCTAAATTTGTTCGTGGATCGAGTTGGACTCCATTGGATTCAAGGTTCATTTGGACGTTTGTTGTATTCGAGTTCATGCTGTGAACAATTTGTTGAACGATCGAGAAATACTTGAAAAATAGTTCTTCAAAGCTTCACATACTGTATCCCTTGTATATTCTTTGTAGGATGTTGTAATTTATAATTATGCATAATCTGTTTTCGTTTAGACTGTAATTGTTGTGCTCATTCTAAATGGGATTTGGAACGATCCACTTCCGCTTTTCAAAGAGTCTCTATTTAGATTTCCTTCATTTGGTATCAAAGCTAGGTTGTTTTGTATTTCAAATTCTATTGCTGTATTGAACTTTTTCTACAGTCATGGTGGGTTTTAAGTTTTCTTCAATGCGTTTAAGAGTTAAATGTGTTCGCAGATGTGTTAATGAATGTTTAAGGGATGATTTCCTACCAAGAGGTAATCCTCTATATTCTCTGTACGAGATGAGAATCATAGAAGGTGTGGGCTCTATAATCTTTTGTGTAGAAGGAGTGTATTTTTAGGAGAGAGAAATTCCATTCTTTTACAGGGAAATCTTGAAGAACACACAGAGACCCTCTTTGTAATCTTCTGTGAAGAAAATGAAAACATGGAAACTAAACAACCACCTCTTACACGTCTAATGAGAGAAAATTAAGGGGAGGGAGTTAACTCCCTCCCTTTATTTTTTAAAATAAATTTAAATTTAAATAATTCAATTTAATTAACTATATGTTTTCATAATGTATCAAATACAATATAACATATATTTTTATTTCTCTCAATAATACTTAGTATTTAATATAAATTCCATTTATACTAAATTTAATTATATGAATCTCATTCATATAATTAGTATTTGAATCATATTCAAAGACTTAATTCCCCTCAAAATAAACTTTATATTATAATGTATCAAATATATTATATTAATTATATCACATATAATTAATGTTGGGTTGTATGTCCTAAAACTCGTAGTTTTGTAAACAGTAAACATTTATGAAGTTTAATCATACAAGTGTTGTTGATTGTTTAATAACTCTAAATCCAATAAACTACGAACCCTTGGCATTGCCATGAATACTTGGACTTTATATGGAGACATAAACTTGATCAAGTTCGAGTAAAATAGCCTAAACCATCTATAGTACTTGGATTAGGTTAGCCTAAAATAGAACACTTCAGTGGGAGATTAATAGTATATGAAATATATTATTTCTAGCTCTCACATGCCTAAGAGTTCATATTGTGAGATCCATGCTCGGCTTCGAGTTGCTATTAGCGGCAACCTCCCTTCGGAAAGTTTTTGCATGGGTCAATATCAAGGTGAATAGGGAAAGTAGTTCATAGTAAGTGGGTGAAGAATGTGTGTTAACACGTCCTATGGTCTCTTCCATTAGGTCACATCGTGAGATTCCTATGTTGCGCCTACTGGTTGGCTTTATGCGACCCTTTGCTAGTCGTTTAGCAACGGTTGTCCCTTCGGAGGGTTGTAACATAGGATTCGAAACACCTAAACTCTAGAAATGGATAGGGTTGCTTAGGTCCGTTTTCAAATAATTGTTTCTCCTTCGAGGGCTTGTTTGATTCCGATCTCTGTAATTCGAAAGTGGCAGGTATACACTTACAAGACTTACTAAGTGTTAGTAAAGATCTTGACCAAATAAATGGTAACTAAGTACTATAAGGATATGAATTATTTTGGTATGTATTTAGTCAAGAATGTCTTGATTTAGTGAAGGAGTAGTCAACTACTCTTCGGTGGGGGCTATTCTGACTCATTGAAGTATCGTAGCAAAAGAATAATGAGAACGAGTACATTATTTTTGCTAAATAAATTGAATTAAAAAGAGTTAAATCATTTCTCTAATAATTTTTTTATGTTTTCAGTAATGTCATCATCCTTTATACAACTACTAGCTTCGGAAAAACTTAACGACGATAATTACGAAACATGGAAATCGAATATCAACACAATACTAGTAAAATGATCCCCAATTCATTTTAATGCAAGAATGTCCTCTATCCCCTAGTCACAATGCAAACCGAACAGTTCGGGATGCGTATGACAGATGGGTCAAAGCTAATAAGAAGGCTCGGGTTTATATCTTAGCCAGTATATCTGATGTATTATCTAAGAAACATGAAAGGTTAGCTACTGCAAGAGAGATCATGGACTCTTTGCAATGCCTTTTTGGATAACAGTCCACATTTGTCAACAGACTCCAGACTTACAAATCTTTCTTGAAAAATAAAGGTTCAGAGGCAGAAGCAAATGTTGTTTCCACCTTAAAGGGAAAACCCCAGAAAGAATCGTCTCATGGGAGTAAATCTAGCCGTTCTTTCCAAGAATAGAGGTATTCAAAAGAAAAAGAAGAAAACTGGGAAGGGGAAGGCTCTAACTGCACAAAAAGCTGAAAAAGAAAAACAATGTAAATTAGATTTACTAGTTATTGAAACATGTATAGTGGAGAATGAAGATTCTACCTGGATATTGGATTCAGGGGCCATTAATCATGTTTATTTTTCTTCTCAGGAAACTAGTTCCTAGAGGCAACTTGAAGAAGATGAGATTACTCTCCGGGTTGGATCAGGGGAGCGCATCTCAGCTAAAGCAGTGGGAGCTGTTAAGTTAACTTTTGGAAATAGATATCTGTATTTAGAAAATTTTCTTTATGTTCCTTCTTGTAAAAGAAATTTGATATCTATTTCCTGTTTGTTGGAAGATTCGTACAAAGTAAATTTTTATCTTAATGAAACATTCATTAGAAAACCAGGTATATAAATCTGTTATGCAAACCTAGAAAGTAACTTATATAAGTTAAAACTATCTAAAGTTGAAGTTATATATAACACAGAAATGTTTAAAACAGTTGAAACTCAAAGAAAAAGGCAACACATTTCTCAGTACCTATCTTTGGAACTTGAGACTTTGCCACATTAATCTCAATAGGATTGAGAGACTGGCTAAAAGTGGTCTTATAAGCTAGAAGATGTCTTTTTACCGCTATGTGAGTCATGTGTCGAAGGAAAAATGACAAAAAGATCTTTTTCTAGAAAAGGTCTTTGAGCCAAAGAAACCTTAGAGCTCGTGCATTCAGACCTCTATAGTCTGATAAGTGTTAAAGCATGGGGAGCTTATGAATATTTCATTAGATTTATAGATGATTATTCAACGTACGGTTACATTTACCTAATTCATTTTAAGTCTGAAGCTCTTGAAAAGTTCAAGGAATTTAAGATCGAGGTTGAGAACCAATTAGGTAAATCTATCATGACACTTCGATTAGATCGAGTGGGGAGTATTTGGACTTGAATTTCCAGGACTATATAATAGAACATGGTATCAGTCACAACTCTCTGCACTGGGAATGCCTCAGCAGAATTGTGCATCTGAACGGAGAAACAGAACCTTGTTGAACATGAGTCAGTCCATGATGAGTTATGCTTGGTTGCCTAACTCGTTCTGGGGGTATGCAGTAGAGACTACAACTTACATTTTGAATAACGTTCCCTCTAAGAGTTTTTCAGAAACACTTTATGAGTTATGGACAGAACGTAAAGCTAGTTTATGTCATTTTCGGATTTGGGGTTGCTCGACACATGTGTTGGTACAAAATCCTAAGAAATTGGAACATCGTTCAAAATTATGCCTATTTGTAAGTTGCCCTAAAGGAACGCAAGGTGGTCAGTTTTATGATCCTCAGGATGATAAGGTAATTGTATCGAAAAATGCCATATTCCTAGAGGAATATCACATTTGAGATCATAAACCCTGCAGTAAACTAGTGTTGGAAGAGATTTCAAATAATGCTACAGACGAATCAACAAAAGTTGTTGATCAGCCTTGCTCATCAATAAGAGTTGTAGATAGATCAAGGACGTCTGGTCCATCACATCTTACTCAAGAGTGGAGAGAGCCCCAATGTAGTGGGAGGGTTGTGAGACAGCCTGACCACTATATGAGTTTAATTGAAATCGAAGTCAACATACCTGATGATGACTTAGAGGATACATTAACATATATACAGGCAATGAATGATGTTGATCAAGATCAGTGGATCAAAGCTATGGACCTTGAAATAGAGTCTATGTACTTTAACTCAGTCTGGGAACTTGTAGATAAACTGGATGAAGTAAGACCTATCGATTGTAAATGGATCTACAAGCGTAAAAGAGACCATACGGGGAAGGTACAGACCTATAAAGCTCGATTAGTAGCAAAGGGTGATACCCAGGTTGAGGGAGTGGACTGAAACAAGCATCCAGATCCTGAAATATAAGATTTGATTATGCAATCAAATCTTATAGCTTTGAACAGAACATTGATGAACTATGTGTATACAAAAAGATCATCAACTCCACTGTAGCATTTGTAGTTTTGTATATAGATAATATCCTACTTATTGGAAATAATGTAGGATACCTAATTGACATTAAAAAATTTTTAGCAACCCAATTTCAAATGATAGATATGGGAAAGGCGCAGTATGTTCTTAGGATTCAAATAGATCGAAACCGAAAGAGCAGAATACTAGCCATGTCTCAAACATCTTATATGGATAAGGTGTTGTCTAAGTTTAAAATGCAAGATTCCACAAGAGGTCTTATACCTTCTAGGAATGGTATACATTTTTCAAAGGAACAATGACCTAAGATACCTAATGAAGTTGAGGATATGAGACGAGTTCCCTATGCAACAGCGATTGGAAGTCTCATGTATACAATGTTATGTACTCGTCCAGACATATGCTTTGCAGTAGGGATTGTTAGTAGGTATCAATCCAATCCTGGTTATGAACATTGAACTGCTGTTAAGAATGAGAAGAATATTGTTGATCCGTTTACAAAGGCCCCTTGTCGAAGGAACAATGTCCTAAGACACCTTAAGAAGTTGAGGATATGAGGCGAGTTCTCTATGCATTAGCAGTCGGAAGTCTGATGTATACAATGTTATGTACTTGTCCATACATATGCTTTGCAGTAGGGATTGTTAGTAGGTATCAGTCCAATCCTGGTTATGAACATTGGACTGCTATTAAGAATGAGGAGAATATTATTGATTCGTTTACAAAGGCCCTCCCAGCTAAGTTTTTCGAGGGTCACCTAAAGAGTTTAGGACTACGTGAAGAATAAATAGGGCAAGTGGGAGAAAATGTGGGTATGATATGCCCTAATTTATTGTATTTAGTTTTCTCTCACACCACTCAACTTTGTTGTAACCCACTAAGAGTTTTAGTCCAAGTGGGAGTTTGTTGGGTTGTATGTCCTAAAACTCGTAGTTTTGTAAACAATAAACATTTATAAAGTTTATTCAGACAAGTGTTGTTGATTGTTTAATAACTTTAAATCCAATAAACTATGGACCCTTGGCTATTGTCATTAATACTTAGACTTTATGTGGAGACGTAAACTTGATCAAGTTCGAGTAAAATAGCCTAAACCATCTATAGTACTTGAATTAGGTTGGGTACCTATTTTTGGAGATACTATTGAATACGACCCGCTTTATGATTGTTACAAATATTGTAAAGTGTCATAAACGATGTGATCGGTTCGCTCATGTAGAGATATGTGAGCGGGGGTATTCTACACGATGAGATTGTGTAAGACAGATCACGAAATAATCACTGTTACGTATTAACACCGTTTACTGTTAACACTGATTAATTTCACTTCTTGATGACCTAGATAACTTGATCTGAATTCTGAGCTGTCTATGAACTCTTGTTTATTCGCGATTGTCCCTTGATTTGCATAGGTGAGGGTAAGCCCAATGTCGCTACTCAATATGCCTCCCATTTCAGGGATAAGACTGGGTAGATGGCTAGGGACATAGAATTTGCAACATGGAATTCACTCCTATCCATTTTATGGATAGTAGAAAAGTTGTTCCCTTAAAGGCTGATCTGGGGTCTTGAACAAGGGGCCCTATCCTCTCGTTGGCCTGAGAAGGAATGGATTTAGTGATTATGATCCTAAATCAATTGTTCATTAGAGGGACAGTGGTACTTAAGGAGAAAAGATGTAACTCAGGGGTATTTCGGTATTTGACCTAGCTGAGGTTACAAACAACTTGTGAAGGATCAACTTATTGATGACAGTTATATCAAATGGATACATAATATATCTATAGTGAGAGGAGTGCAACTATAGACTATAGTGGACAGTCCTGTTAGTTAACGAATGTTGATTAACTAGGTTAAAGAGTTTGACCAGCTAGTTTTGGATCGTTGGAGCCCATGATCTGTAGGTCCATCAGGTCTCTTTGATAGCTCAATATGGACAAAATTGAAGAATTAGGTGAAGTGAGAATTTGAAGTGTTCAAATTCGGTCTTAAGGGAATATTGTATTTTGTATAATATATAATTTACAATTAAATAATTAAATAGTTAATTAATTATTTTTTAGAGTATACTTGATCATTAGCATGAAAGTATTTTTTAAACTTGATTAATGTGATTAGTCAAAGCTAAGTGTCTTAAACAAATTAATATGTGATATTAAATTTGTTTATTTTTATTTAATTGAAAATTTTTTAATTAAATAATTTCCATTGAAAATTGTTTTTCATTTTTTATTAAAAAATTAGTTAGTGGAAAAATTGGATTTTCTCACTAACTAAGTGGACTTTGGAGTGGCATTTCCCAAGCTTGACACCTAGAGATTACATGCTAATGGAGTTTGAAGTGGAAGACATGAAAGATGAGATTTTGCATGGAATTTGTCTATAAATTGTCTTGTTTTTGAAATTGAAAAAAACTAATGCTTCCTTGATAATTAAGTTAAACTCTTCCACCAAATTCTCTTTACTCTCCTACTTAATATAGTGAAATTCCCTTATTTTCACTAATATAATGGCCCCACAACCGTGTTCTTCAACTGGAGAATAGTGGGATTTACCGTTGGTGGTGTTGATCGAGCTCAGGAGAGGAAGATTGTGGCAGAGTTTTCAAAAGTTGTATTCTCTAACCCTTTGCATGCTTATTCTTGTTTTTAATGCAATTAGAATGTTGTCGATTTCATCGCTTCCGCTGTGCATGCTTCGTTTTAATTCCAACAATTAATTCTTTCAATTAGTTTGCACAACTCAAATTTGTCCAAAATTAATTCCCAATAATCCCTATTGAGCTACAGAAGGGACCTTATGGACTTGTAGATTGAAGCTCCAATGATACTTGAGTAATTAACTAAACTCGTTTAATTAAATTATTCAATATCCATTAACTGTCGGTCACTCCACTAAATCGACAGTTGTACTCTTCGCACTATAGATTTATTTGTGTGTCCATTGAATATAACTAGTTAACAGAGCGATGACCCTTCACAAATTTCTCGTAAGTACAGCTGGGCCAAAATTATTGTTTGGCTCCTGTAGTTACATCTAACTTCTTAAATACCATTGTTCCCTCTAATGAACAATAAGTCATAGTCCAACTATGACCAAAAACCTCTTGGGCCAAGAGAGACCGTGACGCCACATTATTCAAGTCCCGAAATTAGTTCTTAAGAGAGTAATTTATCTACTTACCTCAACAATAGGAAAGGAGTGAATTCTGTCTTGTGTAGCTGCGTTTCCAGCTCCCTAATAAGATGAATCTCCAAAATGGTATGCTTATTAAGTCAACGATCGGAACACTTTCGCCCATATAAATCAAAGGATTGCCTTTATAGGCTCAGTTCACAACTCACTCAGGATTCAGGACTTGTCACCTATGGTCATCCTAGTGAAATATAAGTCTCGACTATTAACGACGTTATATAATGAGACTATTCATTTCGTGGTTCGGTCTTATACAAACCTTTTTGTATAGAATACCCGTGCCCACATGTCTCCACATGAATGATCAGGATCATATCATTTGTAGCACTTTACAACAATTTTAATATTTACAAAGCAGGTCGTATTCATAGTGTCACAAGGATAATTATCCAGCCTTATCCATCTACTACAGACCATTTTGGTTATCACTTAAACATGATCGACATGTATGTCTCTACATACATGTTTAAACTATAGAAGATAACCTTGGATGTTAGTTTATTGGTTTTATGGGTTAATTCAATTAAATGTTGAATAAAAATATCTCATATTTTATTCAATAAATAAATCATTTGTACATTACAATTACAAACTATAGGACCTAGAAGATTTAACACATCAACCCCAACAGTGATTCCATATTCTATCATATAGTCTTGGATTCTCAAGTCCATATATTCTTCACAACGATCAGATCGAAGTATTTTAATAGTTTTACCTAAGAAGTTTTCAACTTTAATGTTATACTCTTTAAAATTTTCAAGAGCTTCAAACTTATGTTGATTATGTTTTTCTCAAGTAGCGTAGTTTTCACCAGCTAATTTCTTAGCAGATTGTATCATCATGACAACATTAGACATATTTAATTGTTGTAATAAAGAAATTTGAAATTAATTAGAAAACTATATAACTCTTTGGAAAACCCAATCAAATTTAGCAAAGGAAATTATGAAAACCCTTAAATTCATTAATATTTGCAATAATACTTAAGTGATTCAGAACTAAAAGTTATCGAAGGGCAGTCAATTATTCCTTTATTTAATTGAGATGTTCTCAACTAAATAATACACTAGAATAACTCTTATACCTATAGTGTTTAGTTCTCATTATTTTGGTCAAGAAAGCACTAACTTACTTAATGATTCTTGGAAGTGTAACATTACTGGAAAAACTAAGACGACCCTATCCATTTTTGGAGTTTGCCCTGATATTGATTCCATACAAACACCTTCCAAAGAGAGAGTGTGCCCAGGACACCACGAGACCGAGTATGAAATCTGACGATACAAGCTAATAAAGAAGACCGTAGGGTATGTTGATACATATCCTTCTCCTACTTACTATAAATACTTTCTTCATTCACCTTAATATTAACCCATACAAACACTTTCCAAAGGGAGGATGCATGATGCATTATTTTATGATGTGAAATTATGGATGAAATGCGATATTGGAGTTGCGTTGAGCACTCAAGTTTTCTCAGTGGAATCCAAATGTAAACCCCACTGAGTTTCCTGTTAAGTCTAGGGTTGAACTCAGGGACTTGGGAAAACGGTATGCGGTGATAATTTTTCAAAAGACTTTGCGGTAACAGGTAACTCAAATAGTTGTTTAGTTTGTTGTTTGCGGTAATATAAATAAACAAATGCGGCGGAGTTTCGAAAAGAGTTGATAATACGGGAGATGCGATGAGTATGCGGTGAATGGGTTGAGAAGGGTTGCGGCAAACACTTCCTAGGATGCGTTCATGCTATGCGATCATGCAACACACATACAATAGTAAACCACCTCTCGATGCGAATGCTATGGCTTCTAATGCTAGAATGCATGCGATATATGCGATAAGTCTATAGGACCTACACATAAGCCTCTATTCTTTTTTATGCGATGACAAAATGACACACACACAAATAAGGTGACCACATAATATCATACCTATCTCTAGGTTGCATGCGATGTAGGTTGACAAACAGAGCTTATCTCTAAGTCTCTATCTCTTGTTTATGCAAATTTAATCTTGCTCTCTCGAATCTAGATTCTAACCTAGCTCTCTTGAGTCTTTAGGTTCTTTCTTTAGACTCTCTCTCGAGTAGCTCTAAAGGGGTGTTGGGCACAACATAAAACAAGATAACCGCATGCGATGAAGATCCTAGGTCATGTTAGCTTAGTTCTTCTCAACCCATTCGATTAGTTTAGCTATTTATGCGTGCTAAGAGAGTAAAAAGATGTAGAATAAGAACTTCCATTGTATAAATATAAAGTTAAAGTACAAAATAACAATGCAAGAAGAGAATAAAGAGCCTGGTAGCAATCTCTTGCTTCCCAGGCTTTTACACCGTCTTTCTACTCGTGTTCAAAAGATAATCTTGCTCTCGCGAGAGTCGGCCCACTCTTTTCTTTTATGCCTCCGGGTTCTCTCTCAAGTTGCCCTGAGCGATCTTCTGGCGTCTCGGCTCTTCTCTTGCTCCGCCTTAAAATAAAAAGGGAAACTATGGACAAGGCTAAACTATGAGAAAATTCTCTAAGTGTTCCAACTCTTTTTCGGAAGGTTGCCTTCGGTATTTATAGAGCCAGACGGCTTCTCTCTTATGATTGCACGGATGGGATGGCTTGAATTCTCTGACTGATGCACCAGATATTTGTCACCGAAAAGCTGAGTGTAATTGTTATCATTAGTGGCTTGTCAACTTAATTCGGATTCGACCGTCATCAGCTTTCTGTCCCATTGTGATTAATTATGCCTTTCACCAAATGCGCCCACCAAGTTGCGGCGACTCTATGCGGAAATCCTTCTTGAGCAGATGTTTGCGAACACAAATCACCGCAAAGCCTTACGTTGATGCTGCGCCCGATCGTTGATTTCTTGTGATGGCGCTTTTCGCCTTGCGTCAATGCATATTCTGCATAAAAATACAAAAATTAACTGTTTCTATGCGATGGATGCATGCGACCGCAATGTTATAAACTTAATGCTTTTTGGACGCAATCTAACATATTTTATCAACGCAAACCTTCATTGTTTAATAACTTAGCACTGTAATAAAGTACATTTCTGCCCGTTATCAATGCACCCAGGGCATCACGATACGGAGTATGGATCTCACAATGTAAATTTTACGAAGAACGTGAAAGTAAATGTATATCAAATATACTTTTTCCCCACTAAATATTTTACAAACTAAAGTTCTTTACTTAGTTAAACTTAGGCTAAGTTATTAATCTAAGTGATGATTATTTGACCCAACATTAAATTTATATTGGATATTTTAATAAATATTCAAAGGATCCTTTTCCTGAACCCGTACAAGTTTTTGTGGGTCTTAGTGAACGGATTTGTCTAGAAATATATGTACCCATACTTTTCCGCCACGTCATGCATTTCCCGTCATTGCCCTTCTTCTCGCTTCAATTTGTCTAGATGTGATCCAAGAAGGTTCAAGTGCATGAATAGCATATCTACTGAAGCAAATATGATTGTCTCGATAAGATATTCCGTTCATTCTTCCCGGTGTTTACGAATGTGTGTGTACATACATATATATATCTCTTGAAAAATATAGGGATATATATTAATGATATTCCTTCTTAAGAAAAAGAAAAAGAAAGAAACATATTCCTTCTATTTTTTATTTTTTATTTTTTTAAAAAACAATTTTTTTTTCAAAAAGAAAAAAGAAAAAAAGAAAAAAAAAAAGAGGCTTTGGAGGTTAAATATGGGGTATTCAATGCTCTATTTTTGTTATGTTCTTGGAGGATATATGCATTTGTGATTTGTTAAAAAATAAACGATATATGCTTTGTTTTGGTAATTACTACCTTAAGTTTGGAATATCTCTTTACCAAAAAAAAAAAAAAAAATGGTGCGACTTTTCTTAATGGTCGAATGGTATATTTTATTGAGTAGACGTATCTTTGACTTGATTTATGTAATATTAAAATCTTCTACCTATTCGAAACCTTAAAATAAATAAATATTTTCAAAAGTATTTTTGACACTTTCTGCAACCATCCCTAAATAATAAGAGTCAGTGAGAATCCATGAGTAATAAAATATTCCAAAATTTAAACTTATTAATAATAATATACGTTTTAAAACTTGATTGAAATTTATTTTCCACAGAGACGAACTTGCCTTTCTTTAATCAAAACGTGGTTTTTATTTATTTATTTATTTTTAATTTTGTGATCATTCATTTCCTTCTTCCATCGTTTTTTTCCCTTCCTAATTTGTTTCCTCTCCTATGTAAACCACATATATATTTTCTTACTTTTACATAATAAGCACTTATAATATTTTTTTATTTTTACATAATAAGCACTTATAATATTGTTTATTTTCATCCATTTATGGTAGCATATAAAAACGAGGGGACAATCTTCTATTGACATGCGATATTGAGAGACCAAGGACCAATCTAAGAAATATAATAGTGTGAATCAAGGGTTGACATCGTAATCATTAGTGTTAGAACTAGCACCATTGATTTGCATCTATGTTTTTGTGATAAAAGGCACATCTTTGACGTAATGGTGAGCCTTGTTATGTACAACTGAGCGTTTAGCCTCTACTCCAATTTTTTCCTCACGAGCACATGATGCTCTATGTCAAGGACTAGGTAGAGGTGCGATAGGATGTCATACATATGATATAGTTGCTCGATGTGCTGTTCGCTACTGTCACATAGGCTAAGGATTCATAGATCTTCTGGGAGATCATTGTAGCTAAAGCATGTCTTCTACAAATGATAAAATGAATTAGATAATATTTATAATAATTGTAGTAATATATTGTAGAAAATTTAAATTTAAAGAAATACAACCTAGTAATATTCTAATAAACTACATGTAACTTGGAGTCATATCTTCACGATTTGCATCAACTAGTAAACATCGACATCAACAAATTTTATTTGAGAATGTCATCGCACTTCATAAAGTGCAAGTTAGTAATGTCAGTCTTGACTTCGTAGATCTATGTCATGGAGTTTCGATTCTGTGTTACACAATCCTAGGACAACTTGTTTCTAAAAAATAAATTGTAAACAGATTATTAGGTAGATTTACCTCAACAATATGAAAACATACGAGTAGGCCACCTATCCATAAGTCCATCACCATATCTAATATAATAAGGAAAAGCCATCATCACACATGCATGCACGCTTGCACATATGTACAAGCACACATGCGTACATATACACACACGATCATGCTCACACACACATAATGCCCCCACGCACCATTCTTTTGCAATATTTATACCTAAACATATGTCAATTCAACTACTTCATTTGCATCGTAAGCCTTGAAATTTTGATGCTGGTCAAGGTCGCTTAATCTAGATGCAATTAATGGAATGAGCGTCAATGACCACCCTGTGTAACAATCGACACATACTTGGTAAGTTGGAATATATTGTTCCTAGAACAAGCTCGACATCAAATGGTAAGACAATTAATACTGCTATGTCTTTAGAGTGATACTACACTCCCTTCTAGTCATATAAAATTTATGTGTCTCTAGCATCCATGTCTTCACCAGTGTGGTGACGAAGTGTCCGTCCAACTAAATGAATCATAGTCTAGTCATCCCATAACATCTTAGCATACAAACTACTAGCATTATAAGACGATGTAGTGGAATGTTGAGATGAACAACTACCTCTCAGTGTTTACAATGTAGCTCTCTCACATTTTGATCTTTAAGGGGCTATCGCTAAGAAAGAAGAGGAAATTAGGCTCTTTTATAAAGGGGTCAAGGCTAACTAGAGATTTAAAGTGACTTGCGAAAGGAGTCTTGATGAATTGCTCCATGATGAAGAAGAGAGCTATTGGAGAGCTCTCTTAAGGGAAAATTGGCTAAGTTGGGGAGATCACAATACCAAAGATGTTGGGATTGATGTCCTAATTCTCCCGGAGTCTCGTTGTTTTGTAAAGATACACATTGTTCAGTGAATAAAATAAGTGTTATTTAATTCTGGCATTTATTCATATTCAATAAATAAAGCTCCTTGGTTATATTATGTGAACTTAAGTATGTATATGTGATATACAAATAGATCATGCCTTAAGTGATAACCTAAAATTGGTCTGTAGTATAAGGATTAAAGTGGGATACTTGATCCTTGTGACACTACGGATATGGCTCACTTTGTAGAGATTTGCAAGTGTTGTAAACTACTACAGATGGTAGATCCTGACAATTCATGTGGAGACATGCAAGCGGAGGTGTCCTATACAAACATTTTGTATAAGACCGAACCACAAGATGATTCGTCCCCATATATAAGGTCGTTGATACTGGAGACTTGCATCTCACCTAAACGACCATAGGTGACACGACATCAATCCTGAGTGTTTTGTGAACTCTTGTCTTTGAGGGCAGTCCTTTGATTAGTATGGGTGAGAGTGGCCAGATTGCCAACTCAACATGCCTAACTTTTTGGGGACTTGTCTGACCTGGGAGCTAGGAACTCAATCCACAAGATGGAATTCACTCCTTTCCTGAAGCAGGGATAAGTAGAGAGATTGCTCCCTTAAGGGCTGATTCTGGGGCTTAAATATAGTGGTCATAGCTTCTCTTTGGAATAGAAGACTCAGTCATAGTAAGACTATGATTTATATTCATTAGAGGGATTAGTGGTACTTAAGGAGACAGATGTAACTACAGGAGCATAACGGTTATTGGCCCAACTGTATGGTAGATCCCGTGACTAAAGAGTTTAGTCAGTTATTCACATACTATTGGAGCTTCGGATCTACAGGTCCATGAGATCCCCTTGGTAGCCTGGATTTTATTGAGAATCAGTTCTTGGTGTTGATTTGAAATTTTCAAATTGACAAGAGCTATTTTGATTAAATATGATATAATCGGTATGATGTATAAGATACATCTAGTGGAGGATTGATGTAAATGAGATTTACATTAAGTACCATGGAATAGAAAAAGAACTATGATTTATATGTTTCATGAGATGAAACATTAAAACTATAGGTTATAAATATAGTATGATAAGTTGGTTATCATTTATGTTTATAATAATATTAATTATTGGATAATTAATATCTTTTCTTTTAAATAACCAAAGTAGTGGGTGGTTATTGGATCATGGTAACCGTGAGTTTAAAAGGAAAGTGGTTTCCTATTTTGAAAAGAAGTTTTACAAAAGTTTGAAAAGGAATTGAGTTTTCTCTCCGGAAAAAAAGAAACTCACGTTAGTCGTCAAGTAAATACAGATTTACTAAACGGTGGCTGGACGAGTTAAACGATCGTGCAGGTGCGAGCTAAACGATCGTGCAGTGTTTACTAAACGATCGCATATCTTTGCTAGACGATCGCTGGCCCAAGGCAAACAATCATGTAGAGTTTGTATGCGACAGACCGAGCTAGACGATAGAGCTAAACAATCAGGCATCGACCTATACGATAGGTTCTGACTTCTCCCATTTGCCCAGTCGTGTACGCGATCGTTGTTTCCTCCGTTCGTCTGCCTCATACCAAGTTTGAATAGAGCCCACCCTCTGGATTCTCATACCGAGAATACCAAGGTCACCTTGTTGGTGGTGTCAGACTCAACTCAACACCGTCGAGGTTTTCTAGAGGTCGTTCGTGGTGCTGTGGAGGTCGTTCATGTCGCTAAGGATGAGCGCGGTGTTCGTTCGTGTTGCGGAGGAGTTCGTGACCAAGGAGATCATTGAGGATGAGTGTGAAGTGTTCGTTGCGGTGTTGTGGTCGTGTAGATCGAGTATTTGTGGTCGCTATTGTTCGAGTGGCCGCGCAACGGAGCGTGGAGACGCTTCTGCCTATATGCATAGAGTTTGTCTTTCTATGCATTTGAATTTGTTCATGCTGTAATTTCTAGAAATATTTGTATAACCATTTGTCTGAAGTCGACTGTAAATGATTTGTTGATTCATGATTGTAATTTGGAATAGTCTTGCTTCCGCTGCTCACGGAAATCATCGCTTCCGATTTCTTTCATCATGAACTGCTCTATGATGAAGAAGAGGGCTATTGGAGAGCTCTCCCAAGGGAAAATTGGCTAAGTTGGGGAGATCACAATACCAAAGGTTCACTAAAGATCCTCTTTTAAGAGAAAGACAAATACGATATAGGCTTTTTGATTTAAATAGAATGTGGGTTGTGGGAGTGGATACTATTAGTGATATATAATTAAATTTACCTTTACCCATTAGTTTAAGCTTTTGAGTCAACTGGTGATTTAAGAGATACCATTAGAGGCACTGTATCTAGTTACTTCACAATGTTGTTTATCTCCTTAAACCCATGATTGAACGGCATTTGGAAGATTACTAGTTGCATTTATAGACATGTTTCTATAGTTTGGAATGGAGTGTGCTTTGGAGGAGATAAGTTTGATTGAAGCCCCTTGGTTAAATGGTGTGCAAGCTATGTTTTATCAAAGGGTTAAGCTTTCAGAATTTCGAAGTTTTCAAGTAGTTGTGCTGGCTAAATATAGTTGGAGGATTGTACAAAACTCCAATATTCTTTTGGCAAGAATTCTGAAGGGAAGGTACTTCTATAATGAGGAGTTTATGAAGGCGAAGGTGGGACATTATCCTTCGTCTACCTAGAGAAGCATCCTATGGGGGATGCAAGGACTTATTTGAAAAGGGGGTGAGGTGAGGGTCAGTAATCACAATCTCATTTCAATCATGGATGACCTGTGAATTCTAAATGAGGGGAATTTCAAGTTAACCTAGGTGGATAGCAGTGATAGAACCCAAATAATATAACAATAATCCACTAGGATCTTCCCCAAAATAATCAAAAAAATAAATTTTCTCCAAAACACCTCAATAAATCACAAAATAATCACAAAGCGGTCAACCAACAATGACAACAATAAACCACAAAATTCTAGAAGACTAAAAGCAAAGAGCGTATACAAATTATATGTGGAAAACCCTTTCGATATGAAGAGTAAAAACCACAGGACTTATAAGGAGTCCACCCTTGTCAACTTCTCTTATTATGATAAAATTAAGGGAAAAAGAACCTAAATCAGTCATACAAATGTTTACAATCCACTAATACTTTCATACATAAAAGATGAACACTTGAGAGATTAAAAGAATGAAAAGCACCCAGTTTTCTAGATTCTGTTCACCAGAGATTACGAACAAATCAGAGATTAAAACAAAGATCCAACCATTCAAAATGAGAACTTATGTGTCCATAATAGGCTGATCAAATTTCAGCACAATCCAATGGTTCAAACTACAATAGTCGATAACTTGTGGAAGTTATCGCTAAAAAACCGAACTGTTATCTTTCTTCTGATTTCCTGCTTCTTTTCCATTATTTTTTTTTTCCTTAGGTCATTTTCATATCACATAAAAGAAAACCTAGGACTTTCAAAATGGGCCAACCTAAAAAATTAGCCCCAATTGGGCTTACAAAACACAAGTTTAAAATAATGTCTTCCTTGTGCAACAAGTGGACTAGACACCCACAATAATCTCCCCCTCCAGCTCAACACGAGGAAGACTCAATCACATCCATGATCACTTGAGCCTCATCCTGGAAAGCTTACTACAAAAATCAATCTTGCTTCCCAGAACTTCCTTAGTTAACATATCTGCATTATTTTTATCAGTGTGGACCTTCTTCAGATTCAATCTCTTCTCTTCAATGACATCTCGAAGCCAATTATATCTAATGTCAATGTGTTTAGTATGAGCATGATACATTGGATTCTTGCTCAAATCCATAGCACTCTCATTATCACAAAATATAACATACTCACCTTGCTTCAAACCCAACTCTTGAAGGAACCCTTTAAGCCATAACATCTTCTTGCTTGCTTCCACTACTGCAACATATTCTACCTCAGTTGTGGACAATGCACATTTTTGTAGCTTAGATTGCCATGAGATGGCTCCCCCTGAAAATGCAAACATATAACCTGAGATAGAATTTTTGCTATCAAGATCACCTGCCATGTTTGCATCAGTATAGCCTTCAAGTATAGGTTTACCACCTCCATAACATAAACTCAATTTGGAGGTGCCCCGCAAGTATCTAAAAGATCCACTTCACAGCTTCCCGATGAGCTTTACATGGGTTGGATAGAAAGAAACTCACTAGACTGACTGCATGTGTAATATTAGGTCTAGTATACACCATAGTATACATCAAAGAACCAACAATAGAAGAGTAACGAATGGATATTTTTTTTTCTCTTTCTCTATTGTAGGGCGAGCTCTCTTACTTATCTTAAAGTGAGGTTATAGTAGTATACTAACAGCTTAACATGCTTCATATTGAACATTTCCAGCACCCATTTAATATACTTCTCCTAGGATAACCACAATTTTCAAACTTTCTTATCGCGAGCAATCTTCATACCTAAGATTTATTTTATAGGACCCAAATCTTTCATGTCAAATGACTTAGACAAGTATTTCTTCAAATTTTGAATCATATCTATATCTTGTCCAACTATGAACATATCATCTACATATAAAAGAAGAATGATGAAATTGCCTGTAGGGAACTTTCGAAAATACACACAAGAATCAGCCGTAGTTCGTTTATAATCATTGTTTATCATAAACGAATCAAATTTCTTGTACCACTGCCTTGGTGCCTATGTAAGCCCATAAATTCTCTTCTTCAACTTGCAAACAAGTTTATCTTTCCATTTTTCTTCAAATCCTTCAGGTTGTAGATCGCTTCATGCAAGTCACCATGTAAAAAAGCGGTTTTTATATAAAGTTGCTCCATCTCAAGATCAAGATTTGTTGCTAATCCCAACATTGTTATGATAGATGTCATTTTGACCACTGGAGAAAAGATTTCATCAAAGTCAATGCCTTTTTTTCTGGTTTCATCCCTTAACCACTAATCTGGCTTTGTACGTCACTATCTTCTCACCATCCTTCTTGTACTTGAAAACCTATATGTTTTTCAATACTTTCTTGCCCTTTAGAGGCTTCACTAGCTCATAGGTTCCATTCTTTTCCAGGGAATTTATCTTTTCCTTCAATACGTTGAGCCACTGATCTTTTTCATCATGACACAAAACCTTTTAATAGTTCTCTGGCTCTCTATCTTTACTAACTAGAATGAACTCTGAACTTGCATACATTATTGAAGGTTTACGCACTCTGGTGGACTTTCGAGCCTAAGTATCCTCCACTTAGGGAATAGATTGCTTCCTCTACTCATAAACTTCTCCATGAATCACTTCCTCATATGCATCTTCTTCATGAATTTCTTCATCAAATGAAGACTCATTAAGATCATCATCATCAACATGATCTGGTACATTACCATTAGGTTGTATCTCACCAGCATCATCATGTACATCATCAACATTCTCATTTGTCGGCTGAACAACAGAAGGAGTAGAAGTAGAATATTAGTAGTATCAAAACACAACTCTATCTGCACCTTTTTCGTGCTAGAAGAATACTATATTTATGCTTTTCACTACCTTTTTCTTTTCTGGATCATAGAGCCTATAACCATACTCTTCATCCCTATACTTAAGAAAAACACATAGACTGGTCTTCGAATCAAGCTTTGATCTCTGTTCCTAACGTACATGCATGTATGTCTTACTGCCAAAGACTCTGAGATGTAAATAAGTGGGATTTTTTCCCTTTCATGCTCTCTCTGGAATGTCTAGGCCTAGAGGAATTGATGGAGATCAATTAATCAAATACACGACATATGGCACTGCTTCACCCCAAAATGTCTTAGGAAGATCAAACATTCTAAGCATACTTCTCACCTTCTCCACAATAGTTGTGTTCATCCTCCCAGTAACTCCATTGTGTTGTGATGTACCAGACTCTGTCTTCTCATGTCTAATGCCATATTGTGAATAATAATACTTGAACTCATTCAAAGTATACTCACCACTATTGTCTGATAAAAAACACTTCAATTTCCTTCCATTCTTCCTTTCTACCATCACATGAAACTTCTTAAGAATCTCAAACACTTGGTTTATTGTCTTCAATATATACACCCAAGTTCTTTGAGTAGCATCATCATAAAAGTGACAAAATATTTATTACAACCAAATGACTCCACCTCAATAGGCCCACAAATATTAGAATGTATTAACTCCAATTTTCCTTGCCTTTTGGTGGACTTCCCAAAAAAGAAAAATTCTATATTGCTTACCTTCCAAACAATGATCACAAGGGTCAAGAGAAAATGTTTTATCAATAGGGACAAGAGATTTACCTACCAATAATTTAATCCCTTTATCACTCATATGCCCTAGCCTTCGATGCTACAAATTTAGAGAATTTTTTTCTTCTTCATTAAGGACATTTGCAGACAATAAGTTAAGGAGTAAATCAGGAATATGGCACACATTCTTTAATGTAAGCATGCACCTAACACGTGTCTTCATATAAATATCACCTAACACAACTATGCTAGCTGAGCTCTCGTTTTCCATCTTCACACTACCAAAATCACAAGATTGATAGTTCATGAAATACTCTTTTTTGGGAACACAATGGTATGAAACACTTGAATATACCACTCACTCTATGTTTGAACTCTTTACATGTTGACACTCATTGGTTGCACAAATTGTCACACCCAGCCCTGAACCCATCTTCTGAGCCCGAGGTAAGGCATGAAGAACTGCATATACCACCCTTTTGTGATACCTACTGCCCATCTGAACCTCGTTACTCTTAGTAAACTTTAAGTCAAGGAAATAAACAACTGATTGATTAAGCTCATTTTATTGCAACAATGTAATGTTTATACAACTCCAAGACTTAACTACAAAGTTTACAACAACAACTCTAAAACCCGGAAGTGTGACTATGGCTGTGGCAAATCTTGACCTTAGCAGCACCCTGAAACTCCTCACCTTTTGCTACTTGGGAAGAAAAACATGAAAGAAAAGAATGAGCTTCAAGAAGCTCAGTGAGTGGTTAACTTTTATGAATTTATTCCAACATATAAAATAACAAGCATATCACAAATATGAGGTTAATACTCAAACCTTAACCTTAAATGAGTCTGATCTCAACTTTAGCTACACGCACGGTAGATAGCTAAATTGATACTACTTAGAATGAGTCTGTTCTAAAACTCTACCTACACATATGGTAGAATGTTCAACTGATACAAGTCATAAACACCCACTCTGATGCGTCCCCTTTGTTCCCTATGTGCTCATAACTCCCTGCTTATGGGCTTAGAAGCTAGGCCTGTTGACCTTCTGACCATCCTATATGAGGTTCCTTCCACAGGCTCAGGAACTAGACTTCTCGATCCTCTGACCATCCTGTGAGGTTCCACTCGGGGCTTAGGAACTAGGTTCATTGACCCCCTGACCATCCCGATCACACATTCTCAATCTCATGCTAATTACTCAATCATAACATAAGCATATTCATAAACACTAAAAGATATGTTTAAGACTTATAAGAAATTACCACTCACCTTGGTTTGGTAGGAACCTTTCTCTCTAGAAGTTCCTTAATTTCCTCGGGCTCCCTTTTGAACCCTAGATTCCAGATTCAACTTCAAGCTTAGATTACTCATCATTCTAAGTCTTATTTCAAGATACTTCCTTCTATAAACATGTTCTACAATGTCTCAGGAAGTTTACCTTAAAATATTAGCTCATAATTTTTCGTGGTTTGGCCGAAATCATCAAAACATCAAGACTATCTCAAACTTACCTGAGAGCTTGACCCTTCTGTCTTTTCCTCACTCTCCAACCTGATTCCTTTGAGCTTCCTCTTCGACAGCCCTACCTTGAGAACTAGACTCTCAGAGCTTTCAGGTGGCTTTGAAATCACTCAAAACACACAAATAATCTGGGAGAACTCCTTGTCCCAAGTTGATGCTACTTCAAGACTTCACTGTCTGACAACATCTTCTCCTCTTGGAACTTCTTGATCAACGCATGGCCTTCCTACCAACGCATGCCCTTCATGATCAACGTATGGTCTCCTCCAAATCTATCCTGTAACACTTTTCTTGTCGTTCTTTGAAGATGATTTAGGTTATGAATTGAAGAAACACCTTGTGGTGGTATTTATAGGCCAAAGGAACCGATCCTTCTCATCTTACAAAGCCTTCAATGCAAGACACCTCCTACTTTGGAGTGTTTGCACCATGCTTTGCCACCACCTTCTTCCTTGCCATTCACTTACTCTCATGCCACTCACTTGCTTGAGTTGTCTTCCTCATGCATAAGACTTCTTTGCATGAAACTCTATTCGTCTAGCTCCTACTAACTCAAGCTCAACCTCCTCTCAGTTCAACCACTTATCCAGGTGAGCTTATCAGCCTTGCATAACGTAAGCCTCAGCACCGCTTAATCAATTGACCCACCAGTTAGTCCATTCGTGCAGCTCTTGCACTTCATTGCACAACCCCATCATCTAATGAATCTCTTGCTATCGCTTAACATTCAGCCCTCTCGTTGTTGTGCATCATCCAGCCTTCTCGCTGTTGCCATTCGTCTAGTGCCTGCGTCCCATCGCATAGCTCAATCGTTCAGTGATCTCTCGCTATCATGTATCTCTCACTGATAACGATCTTGCTAACGCTCATCATTCAGCCTATCGCATAGCTCCTGCGCTTATCATATAGCTCCATCGTGTAGCGCTGATGCCTATCGTCTAACACATCACGCCCATCGTCTAACACGTTTGCTTATCGTGTAACGCCATCGCCCAACGTCCGTGTCTATCATGCAATGCCCATCATCTAGCACTCTGCCTATCGTGTAGCACTCACGCTCATCATGTAGCGCTTGCATCAAGCGCCCAACACTCATGCCTTATGCATCGCCTAACGTCTAAGCTTATCGTCTAGCGCCCGAGCTCATCGTTTAGCACTATCATTTAGTGCCATCATCTAGTGCTATCGTCTAGCTTCTATGCTTATATTCTAACGCTTACACTGATCTTGTAGTGCCATCGCCTATCGTGTAGCTCTATCGTCTAGTGTATCAATCGTTTAGCACCGCCTGTAGCTACATGATCGTCTAGTGCATCGTTCAACGCCCACACATAGCTATACGACCGTCTACCCAGTGCCTTGCACTTAAGCTTCTCTCGCTCTCGTTAATGCAGCCTCAACGCATGAGTAACTTTTGGCAATGCCCTTTGTCAACGCTTCGGCCAACATGTGTCCAAACAAGTTCAACGCATGGTTGCCTTTGGCTTCAATCCTAAACTCCTTTTAACCTCTACAAACTTAGCCACTTCTCGCGTTAATGTTTCCTAACACCTAACGCATGGCTTCTTTTGACTTTACCCTTAGCCAAAATTTCACTAGTTAAGCCTTAACTCAAAGCTACTCAAGGAAAATCTATTCAACACTTAGAAATTTTCCTTCTCTACAACATAAGATGTAACTTATCCTTAGTTAATTCCCTTAATTACCTACTTAAGTAGGGAAATTGAAATTTGGGTTTCACACAAATCAAGGTGACAACATTATCACTCTGAGAAATAATTGTTGCAGCATTTTTATTATCTTCTTCTTTTTGTGAGTCTTGCTTCTTACTTTTTTCTTTCTTCCAGTGATAGCAAAACTTATTTATATGGCCAGACTTGTTACATTAATGACATGTTCTAGTATCTCTGTCTCTAGACTTGGACCTCCCTTTTGAGTTACCACGGTCTTTAGGTTCCTTACTCTTGTTTATTCCACGATTCTCAACAACAAGAGCATATGAATTATAGACTCTCATATATTTTCTTCTGATCTCTTCATTGAACATGCTTTGTTTAATAACATCCAAAGATAAAACACCTTTTGGAGCAGAGTTACTAATAGTCACAACTAAGGTTTCCCAACTGTTTGGAAAAGAACTCAACAAGAACAAAGCTTGTAATTCATCATCAAAATCAATCTTCATAGTAGCCAGCTTATTAAAAATATCATGAAATTCACTCAAATGCTCAGAAACAGACTTCCCACCCTTCAATTTCAAATTAATAAATTGCTTGATTAAAGAACATTTGTTATGTGTTGTTTTCCTTTCATAAAGACCCTTTAATTTCTTCCAAAACTCATATGGGTCAGATTTCTTAAACACATGATTGAAAATGTTAATATCAACCCACTTCCTTATAGTCGCCAAAGTTTTTCTCTTTAATTTTCCCCAATCTTTTTCTTCCATTTTCTCTGGTATTTCAGGTTTTGAAATTGTGTCATCTGCTTTTGTGGTTATTTCAATTGGATCAAGAAAATCTTTGTAATATAACAAATCCTCCATCATCGGTCTTCAGATTGAATAATTGATTAATGTCAATTTTATAATTGAATTACCTCCACTATTACTGTAGACTCCATAACAATTATTAAATTAAAAAACGCTCTGATACCAACTAATAGGACCCAAACAATATAACAACAACCCATTAGGATCTTCTCCAAAATAATCAACTAGATAATTGTTCTCCAAAACAATAGGAATAAAGCACAAAATAATTACCAAGCAATCAACCAACAATGGACAACAATAAACCACAAAATTTTGGAAGACTAAAAGCAAAGAGCACACAAATTATACGTGGAAAACCCCTTCAATGAGAAAAGTAAAAACCACGAAACTTGTGAGGAGTCCACCTAGTCAACTTCTCTCATTATGATAAAATTGAGGGAAAAAGAGCCAAGATTAGTCATATAAAGGTTAACAATCCACCAATATTTTCATACATAAAAGATGAACACTTGAGACATAAAAAGAATGAAAATCACCCAGTTTTTTAGATTATGTTCTCCAGAGATTATGGACAAACCAGAGATCCAAACAATAATCTAACCGTTCAAAACGAGACCCTATGTGTTTCAAACAAACTGACCAAATTTCAGAACGATCCAATGGTTCAAACTTCAGTAATCGACAACTTGTGGAAGCTATCACTAAAAAACCGAACTGCTATCTTTCTTTCGATTTTCTACTTCTTTTCCACCTTTTTTTTTTTATTTTTTTTTTCTTAGGTCATCCTCATATCACATAAAAGAAAACCTAAGGCTTTCAAGATGAGCCAACCTAAAATATTAGCCTCAATTAGACTAACAAAACACAAGTTTAAAATAAAACTTGTTTGTGCAATAAGTGGGTTGGACACCTACAACAAGTAGAGCCAGTAGCAAAGGAGTGTCATTTATGCTCGACACTGAGGGTTCTTAGAACAAAACCTCTGTTAAGGAAATGTTTTATCATCAGGATGCAAGCAATATTCTTAATATTATGATTAGCCATAAGATAATGGCTGACAAGATCTTCTAGAACATTGACAAAAGAAGAAAATTTATTGTTAAAAGTGCCTATCACTTGGGAGTTAGGTTGTGTGGGCTGTTTTTTCCATGATTAGCCCAGCTAAGCATCCTAAGATTTGGAAAACCTTGTGGAAGGCCATGGTTAGACCAAAATTTTAAATGATCTTACTGGCAAATTTTTAATAATCTTCAAATTTATATTATAAAGGGATCTATTTTAACTTGCTTTTTTTTTCTTTTTCTTTTTTGCAAATCTCAACTGGAATCAATGAGAAAAATTATGTGGGAGTGTAAATTTTTCAAGAAAGCTTGGGATCTCTTTTTGCCATCTTATGTTGGTTTATTTGGTATTGACAAGGGTAGTGGTTTAGGTAGCTAATAGCTCGTAGAAATACAAGCTATTTAGCCTTTTACTTAGAATTATGAGGGTTGATGAGCCGAATATGCGTTGATATTGCTAAGGATTCATGTGAAAAAATGAGCTTGCATCGATCAACATTGAAAATTTTCGCTAACCCTATATCATGTGTTATCTTGCGTCAAAATGTCTATTTTTATAGTTATTGCAGGAATCGATCGCAAACGTTGATCCCAGACCATCACAAAGTTGATCGCATGCGTTGATCTTCATGAAGATAGGTTCATCATATGGAACGTTGCAACTACAAAAGTGATAGCCGTGATAAAGGATGATCGCAAAGTGGGCGGGATGTGTTGATATTTCGGAAGAAACAATTATGACGCATAACTCGGGAGTGTCAAAGAGATAAGGTCATAATGACATTTCACCTACCATGACAAGGATGGAAGAAATTCAGCGTGAGATTACAAATGTTGTCAGCAATTGAACTCTATAAATAGAGCGTTAAAGCCCAAATTCAAAGTATCTGAGTGTCTGCCTTAGGCAGATTCTTGTGATCACAAATGAGAGCATGAGCAAACAGTGTTTGAGAATTTTTCATTCCCAAAACCCTTTCCGAGTGACGACCATAGCTTTGCCAGAGATAGAGCTCGAGAGAGAAACTACTCCACCACCCATCCATGGCTCCACTAGCAACCTTGACATACATCTGATGGAAGTAAGAGATTGCCTACATCTAGCCCTCAATCTATCTTCTTACCTCTGTATTGTATTACATTTTGGCTTAAAACATTAATACATTTAGTAATCAATGCATTTCTTTAGTTCCTTCAACACCACGTTCATCATCTTTTTCCACTTTAATATCTTTCACTTTTATTGCAATGAGTTAAGTGTAGATTGCACGGGTTATTGCATACTCAATCATGCGGCCTAGAGATAGGATGCATGTCGTGAACCACTGAGAGGTGTGCGTTGCGCGAGTATAGTGAGTCGATCCTTTTTGCTTAGTGCGAGGCTATCACAATGCTTGTTATGAGCTGAGTTGCTATAACTAACTGCCGGAGAGGGTAAGTAGTGGAACTCGCTAAGCAAAGTAAGCATCGTTCCTAGAGATAGGAATAATCTTATGCTCAACCAACCATGCGTTATAGAGATGTAAGTATGCGGCTGACCACCGAGAGGTGTGCGATGCGCGGTGAGCTAGGATTACCCTTCCCATCAACTTAAGGACTTGGTGAATTTTTATCCCCCAACCCTACTCCTCCATGCATCTCATTACGCGTTAACAGTTGCCGCATCTCTACCAATTCTCATAGTCAAACTTCAATTACTCAGTTGTTTAGCTAGAAGTAGGAGTAGCACATGGCTAATTAACTTCTTTTGTTTTACTTTTATTCACCGCCTCAAACACATCACTTTATAAACATCCTTTAGTTATGAGTCCCTGTGTTCGACCTCGGATCAACTCGAGAAACTTGCATTCTTGTTACACTTGGCGAGAGGGCATGAAACTTTTGGCAGGAATGCATGGTCATCGCATACAGGATTAGCACATACTACATATCCTTTGGATTCTAGTGTGATCATTGCATATCTCTATGGCATATTTTTCTCATCAACACATGATCAGTGCATGACCATTCAACGCATATCAACATCAAAATCAAAAGTACATTTCCTCGCCATAGTAGCACAGATAAATGCGTCGTTGTCTAAGCAATTTTGGCATCCTATAATCAGTCATTCTATCAATTCTTTTCTATTTCTTTTGACAACGAGTTTTTGGAAGCAGAATTTTAACATGTCGTTGTTCAAAGAAAGAGGCAAAGGTGGACTTTGGTGGTTAGTCTAGGATTATTGTGTTCGAGCGTTATTAGGCAGCTTCAAATTCACCTAAAAGAAAAGAGGCATTAGGTTTTTGGAAGAACCCACCTTTAGTTGTTAAGTCTAATGCATTGGAGGTTATCAAACTTCTTGATAGGGTGGAATCTTCGATATCTAAAATTTGGGTTATTATATATTGAGGTTATTTTTTTGTTTGTATGGATGCTAATATTGTGCTTTTCTTTCACCTCCTCGAGAAGAGCAACGAGAGGAGAACAAATATGCCCATGCTATTGCAACTTTGATATCTTCTCAAAATAATCTAGGAATGGAAGCTTAATGTATGCATAGACTTATACCAGACCAAGCATCAGCTGTGTTGTATGCTAAGAAGGTATCAAAGTAATCTAGAAATGGATCATTAGAAAACTACAAAGAAAATTTCAAGGTATCTGTAAGGAACAAATGATCATATGCTTATTTGTAGGAGATTTGATTAGCTTGAGATGATTAGATATCCATATTCAGATTTCATGTGGATAGATGAAAATCAACATTTGTTATTTTCTCCTATTATCTGGAGGAGCAATTTCATAGAAGAGTGTGAAATAGTCTATCACCACTGCGTCCACTTTAGAAGTTGAATTTGTAACATGTTTTAAGGCCACAATTCATGGTTTATGGCTGCAAAATTTTATTATTGACTTGAAATTGTCGACAGTATTGACAATCTGCTAAAAATTTATTGTGACAACTCCATGGTAGTCTTCTTCTAAAAAGTGACAAGTATTTGAAAAATGTTAAACATATGAAGTTAAAAAAAACTTTTTTCGTTAGAGAAGAAGTTTAGAAATAAAGTATGTACCAATCAAGTACATTAACACTAACCTTATAATTACATATCCACTAAATAAAGAATTGTCATCAAAGACATTCAATGAACATGTCAAATGAATGGGCTTTCACGGATACCACTATTGATATTATAATTATGTTATTTGACATTCTAAACTCATTTATTTATTGTTTCTGATTTTATCTTACACTCATTTTTCTTATGATGTGTATATACATAAATGAATTATGTAAATTAAATAGAACATCGTCTTTGATAAAGACTTGTTTGGACCATCATTGATTATCTTTATTATAGATCATGTTAGATGAATAACTATTTTTATGATACGTGGAAGGGAATATGTCAATGGAATGATGTATAATTACCATAACTTGAGGATGAAAATGTTGCTTTCTATGCACATTATGTTTATGTGTATATGGCAAATAATGTCAAATGCAAGAGAAAATGTTATATTTAATTTAAATTAATGTTTTCATTAATGTGACTATATGCATTATATATTATTTTATCATTTAGGTCTATTATTTTATTGGGTCACTTAAGTAAAAGATAATTCCTTAATTAAACATCTTCATGAGAGGTGTCTATATAAAGATAAAACTCTAGGGATTGGTCCTCTCTTTACATCATTAAGTAGTCTTTTCTCTGTATCAAGAAACCTAAGCAAGATATCTAAATGAAAACCAAGAGAGAGAAACACAGTCCCTTACAAGACCCTTATCATGAAGCAAGGTATGTTATCCTAACTCATGTTATTATGAAAATCATCTAGTTCAAAGATTTTGGCTTTTATTACTTTATAAAATGTAGGGGTGATAGCTATAGGATTTTTTTAAGGTCCTAGCATCAAATAACATTTATATTTACCGATTCTATACTACCTATACTATAGAGTAATGCAAGTGACAAGACTACGTCAAATCACATGGAAATGCAAAGATTAGTTTCTCAAAGGCTATTTTTAGTTAAAACAGTAAATTGGGAGGGGAGAGGGGGTTGTGGGTAAAATTGAGAAAGCACTTTGAAATGTACTTTAACACATGTCCTACCTAACTAGTAATGCTGAGCATCCTTAGTTATTAATTAACATTTTCATTCTAATTAAACTATGTGCTAATAATTTAAGAATGAAATGCATTCAAAGATTAATAAACACATGCATTAAGTTTAAAGGGCTAAGTCATGATGATTAATTAAATAATTGCTCTATATCTTTAAGTCACTCAAAATAACTACATGATATTTTCAGTATGCTTGACAAAAGACCATGTAACCAAGAGATAACTCATGCTACTTTAGCTACTAACACATAACAATTACAAATTATGCATTAAGCTTCTAGCAATTAGCATACATAAACAATTCGTTCATCATTCCTAATCATTCACGATGCTAAAGGATTAAAGCAAGAGATAAAGATCATCAAGCGATAGAATTTTGAATATTAATAACAGGCATCTCATAAATACAAAATGGGGCCATCTAAATCCATGAACTAAATAAGAACCAATTTCACATACCTTAGTAGTAATCAAGCTTCGTAAATAGCGAGCCATCTTACAACCAAAGAAAATGACCTAAACACTAAAAAATTAAAGGAGAAGATGAAGAATAATTAGACAAGACTTCATGACTCGGAATGAGTGCTTCTCCTCAGTCCTTTCATATATTGACCTTAATCATGTGGGCTTTTATAGAAATCAAAGAAGCATCGTGGCGTTATCCCCGCGCAGTGTTGTGCCGCAACACTGACACCTCCCCTGTGCGCACATCTAATGGAGAGCATTGCGGCGCCACAGAATAGTGTCGTATCATTGGCCTTACACCTTGCTTCTATGGATGACGTTGCACACAAGTGCCACAGCGCTTAGGCAGTGCCATGTCTCCCTTTACCTGATTTGTTTGCTTCGCTTCCATTGCTTGTTAAGTACTCCATTTCATCTCAATTTGTATTTAGAATGTCCTGACAACTTCCTAAGCGTTAAATTCTTAAGAACTAACACGATTTAAATTGAGAAAGATGGCTTGTTTAGAGAGCTATCATAGGGTTTATTTTATAATCATTAAGTTAAAACTTATAAATCAACAAAAACAAAATTTGATTTTTTAGAAGACGGAGACCATGTTAATTTGTCTATTATATGATTACTGATGACTACCGCAATCAAATATTTGGTAATTTTGATTCTAATTTGAGATATTTTATTAGCTTTATTTTACTATTTTGTAATTCAAGTAGATTTTTTCTTTTTCTTTTTTTTTTTTAATAAAGACTCCTTTGACATCATGTTAAATAATCAATCAACTCAATAAGTTAAGATCAATATAATTACATCAATACTACAATAAATATATCTAGTGACTAAGATATTTTCATCTTTTTAGAAAGTTAAAATACCTCCACTTGATAAAATAATCTAAAAAGAATACACACATCGACAATAATTTTATAGTTTAAAGATTCGAATCTCCACATCTATGGTTTGTAATACTCCAAATTTCTTTTAATAAAAAATTAAATAGCATTAAATTATACAAAAGGACTTGGGATGCAACTATAGACTTGACCAGTAGTTGACTTAAAGTATATATAATTGACTAAAAGGTCAAATAATATTCGAATTTTTCCAACTAAGTATTGTTGAGGAAAATTATTTCAAATGGTATAACTGTTGAAAATATTTACAAGATATAGCAAAATTTTAGAACTATCAATGATAGACGCTCTATCGACGTCTACTAATATCACTGATAGAAGTCTATCAATATCTAGCATCGATAGTTCTAAAATTTTAGATATTTTTGTAAGTATTTTGATTTACTATCTTAGTTTAAAAAAAATAACTAAACTGAAAAGAATAATATAGTAGAAGTAGAACGCTGTTATTGTCACTAATGGTGAAATAAAAACAAACACAAATTTTTGTACCCTATCATTTTGCCACACCTACACATATAAGAATCCACAAATTATTAAATTTATGTCGTGTCACATCAATCTTGTAGATCAATAAAATATAAGATTTGAATCGATTCGACAAGACACATTGATCCTTTCTTTTATTATTATTTTTTGTTCAATCGGAATTACAACTACAAAAATATTGTAATATATTTAGAGTAAATTATACACTTTAGATCAAGTTTTGTGTAGGTTTCTGTTTAATTCTTTAATATTTTAATCCGTGAGATTTAAAAAATAGTTATAAATAGTCCATTAATGATGTTTGATCATTAGTTGACTAATAAAAAATTGACGTAGTATAATTGAGATATGTCAATTGTGGAAAAAATTATATTGTAAGGATGCTTGATATGTCATTTGTTCGTATTTTTTTTAAAGATATTAATGTGACAATCAATTAATAGAGTAGTATTAGTAAGAATTTTTTGCCGTCAATTAACCATAATTGACGTGGATATTTTATTAATTTTACTTTGTAGTGGCTCTCTTTTTCAAACTTTTAATTTTGTTCTCTTCCTCCTTATTCATTCTCTTCTCGTCTCCACCCTCACATTTTCTAAGTTATGCATGTGAATCTGAATCTCGAAATGGAGAATTTATTCAAAGAAGAAAAGATAAATTTTGGAGTGGGCGAAGGAAAGGAGGAGGTGGTGAGAGAAATAAGAAACTAAAAGGGTTAATAACACATAAAACCATAATAAAGGTCATATATTATATTTATGTTTATCTTTGGACAAAATATACGGTTAGTCTTTCGAATTTGAAGTTAGTATCTATTTGATTCCTGAGTTTTCAAAAGATAGTCCATGAGTTTTTGAAAATGATTCTAAAAGGTCCATAAAGTTAATTGACTAATGAAAAAGGGACGTGACATTTTTAGATGACAAATTTTAAATGAGGTAGACAGTGAACTAATTTTATTCTTCAAAAAGTCTATTCCTACACTTCCCAGCTCAAGACTTTCATTTCATGAACAAGTTCATCACTATTGAAAATGACATCAAATTATTTTTTAATGATAATTTCAAGTTGAAGTAAAAAATTTTAAAAGAAACACCTAAGAGGGATGAAATATAGTAAATGATAAACATATATCACTACAAACAAAATGGAAAAAACAATTTGATTATACAAAAAGAGATACAGAAAGACCAAAAATACATTTCCTTTTCCTTCTCTCTCCCCACAACTCCCTTTGCAAGAATGTGATTAATTATATAATAAAAATAAAATATAAAAGGACTCGGACATAGAGTGTTTGGCTCACTAATATGAGTTGAGTTGAGTTGGTATATTCAACTCATTGTTTGGCCCACCAACATTAAATATTGGTGGAGTTAAGTTAGTATATTTTACCAACTTACTCTAACTCACCCCAACTCTCCATTCTTCCCATGCTTTCTGTGGCTCCACCCATTGGCCACCATCACACTCCGAAAACTAATTCCGTGCTCCGACAACCACCTCTGACGATCAACTTTGAACTCCGACAACCACCTCCATTGAAACTCCGACAACCAACTCCAGGCTCCAACAACCATCTCCGATGAGAATTTCAACAACGAAGTCTGGAATCCGAAAACCACCTTCGATGGCAACTCTGGCGACCAACTCCAACAACCAATTTTGGCCTCCGACAACCACCTCCGGTGACCCAAACTTAGGACCAAAACCACCTTCGCACTACCAACTCTGATGACCAATTGGCTCTGACAACAAAATTTTGATCACCAACTCCGACAATCACCTACGTAGGATCCGACAACCACCTCCAACTACAAACTCCGATGAAAACTACCTTCAATGATAACCTTAGGCGAGTAATTCCGACGACCAACTTGAGGCTTCGACAGCCAACTTCGACGACAAACTTCGTCAACCAACTCGAATACCACCTTCATGCAAACTAACTTTAGGCTCCGACAGTCACCTCCGACTACAATCTCTAACGAAAATCATCTTTGATGATCAATTTCGACGACCACTTTCGCCCAACAAACTCCGAGATTCGAAAACCACCTCCGATGACAAACTTGATAACCAACTCCAATACACCTTCATGTGACCAACTTCAGGCTCCAATAACCACCTCTAACTACAAACTCTAGTAAAAATCATCTTCGATAATCAACTTCGACAACCAGTTCCTGAAAGAACCATTGAAGGTCCTTGAGTAGAACACAGATCAGACCCAAACACAAAATTTACATAATTATATTTTACAACAATCAGATCAGAAAATTATGCAATTAATAAAATTTACAACATGCTTGAAATTAAAATACACAAGAATAAATTAGGGTTTGAAACCCTTACCTTTAAAGATTGTTCTTCAAGTAAAATCCCTCAAATCGATAGGAACACCATCACGAGAATCCCTCTGTATTCTCTGGATGAGAATCCAGGAGTATAGGCTCTGCCTATTTTGGAAGATGGATTTAAGAAAGTTGAGAGGATGAAGAGTAGAAAAAATTCAGAATGTTTCTATGTTATTTTTATGTTCACTACAACAATTCTGTGGAAAAAAAACTGAATGGGAAGAAAAAAAAATCAAAACAGAAAACTATTCCTTACTATCACGTAGAGAAGATAAAAGAGGGGGAGAATGTTATAACTCCCTCCAAAATTATTTTTTTTAAAAAAAAAATAAAACTAATTTTTAATAAATAAATTAATATATATTTATATAATAACTACCTTATTATATAATATATATACTAAATTATATCTTATCTCAAATATAATATATAACCTAAGGGTTGAATTAAGTACCTTATTATGCATCGTCTCTTTATTATAAGTGATATGATTTAGAGAAGCATGAGTTGAATTAAGTAAGAGCATGCTCATGCATCATATAATATAAGAGTTATATTTATGAACGCATAAAACATAGACATTCATCATCTTTATATTATAAGTGTTATAGTATAAGGGTTTATGGAGCATGTTTGCTTGGTTCATTACTTGTATAAAAAAGTTATGTATAGTAATGAACGAACATTGCATGAAGCATGACATAGGTTAAATTTATAAGTATTATAAATACCTAGTTGTTTGGCAATGTGGTTTTAGTTGTTTCTTTTATAATGGTTATAAGAAAATTAGAACTAAAATCTATAAGAAAGACATGCATGTGAACTTAGGTTTAAATCATGGTCTTAAAAGTGTTTTAATACTTGGTGGACATAGACCTAAGATCACGGTTCTAATATGATTAGCCACTTTAGGCTTTAATCTTTTAATTAGTTTAATAGGATTAAATTGACTAATAAAAGGTTAAAGTGTAGCAAATCTATCTATAAGGGACCTTTTGTCAAGGCAAGTTTTGTCTAGGCTGGGGTATTTAAGGTGACGGAAACGGAACACCCCTACTTGGGAACCTACCTGGAAAGGTGAATTAGATAGATTTGATATATGCATGCAAGATTGAGGAAAGTTCATTAAAGAGTTTAATGTGATTACTTGAACTTGTTTAATTTCAAAGACAAACGTTGTTTTTTAGCAGATTAAACACACTTAGATTAAAATCAGTACCTGGATTGTCTAAGTTAATGAACCCCTAGGTAGAACATTCAGTGGGAGGTACTTGGTGCATCTGAGCTTCATTGAAACCTCTCGCTTTTCTCCCTTTATTGTCCACATCGTGAGATCTATCCTTGGCCTCGTGGCACCCTGGGAGTGTCCCCCTAAAGGATGATGTTTGGGTAGGTCAGTATCAAGGTGGATGGAGAGAATATTCATAGTAAGTGGTGTTAAAATGTGGTTTAGCAATAAACTTATAAAAGTTTATTCATTTTTCTGCAACGGTTTTAAAAATGGCTACAACCACAATTGTTTTGCTTTACACCGATAAGTTAACTGGTGACAATTACACTAGTTGGAAACATAAGATCACGACTATACTAATCATTAAGGATCTCATGCTTGCCCTTACGGAGAAGCGTCCTCCTATTCCAGCTCCTAACGCCACTCGAAATATTTGGGAAGCTTACAAGTGTTGGACACGGGTAAATGAGAAGACCCGAGCCTATATCTTGTCCAGTCTTAGCGACGTGTTGGCCAAGAAGCATGAGCCCATGGTCTGAGCGCGTGAGATCATGGAGTCTTTGCAGGGGATGTTCGGACAATCGTCTGAACAGCTCAAGCATGAGGCTCTTAAATACATCTTCCAGTCCAAAATGGAGGAAGGCACCTCTGTTCGTGAACACGTGTTTAACATGATGGTCCACTTCAATGGGCGGAGATGAATTGGTCTAGGATCGATGATGGCAGTCAGGTTAGTATAATCCTACATTCGTTGCCGGAAAGCTTCCTCCAATTTGTTAGCAATGCAATTCTTAACAAACTGGACTATACCTTTACAACTCTCCTCAACGTGTTGTAGACATACCAATCATTGCTGAAAAGTAAGAAGAGGAAGGAAGGTGAGGCAAATGTTGCCTCATCTTCAAAGCAGTTCCATAGAGGTTCAAACTCAGGAAAGAAGTCTGCACCTTCTACTTTTAACACTGGAAAGTGGAAGAAGAAGAATGGTGGTAAGGGGAAGGGGAAGATGCCTGCTAACCCACCACCTGTCGCCCAGTGGAATAGGCGTCCGGTGCCGGTTGACAAAGGAAAGTATTTCCACTGCAACCATGACGAACATATGAAGAGGAATTGTCCTCGCTGGTTGAAGGAAAAGAAGGTGGCCAAGGCGAACAAGGGTAAATATGATTTACTAGTGTTAGAAACTTGTTTAGTGGAGAATGATGATTCTACCTGGATTATTGATTTGGGCACCACTAATCATGTTTGTTCTTCTTTTCACGGGATTAGATCCTGGCGACAGCTGGAGGCTGGTGAGATGACGATGTGAGTATACACTGGGCACGTCGTCTCAACTGTGGCAGTGGGAGGAGTACAGTTGACTTTACAGAACAAATTTCTTATTTGCAAGATGTATTTGTAGTTCCTGAGTTAAAAAGGAACTTAATTTTAGTAAATTGCTTGTTACAATGTAAATATACTCTTGAGTTTAATGTGAATAAACTGTTTATTTATAAAGATGGAGTAGAAATTTGTATAGCAAAATTGGAAAATAACTTGTATATGCTAAGGTCATTAGCATTAAGTTCTCTCCATAACATAGAGATGTTTAAAACTGTCGTAACTCAAAATAAACGACTTAAGGTTTCTTCAAAAGAAAATGCCCAACTTTGGTACCTTCGATCAGGGCACATCAATCTCAATAGGATTGAGAGGCAGGTGAAGAATGGCCTTATAAGTGAGCTAGAGAAAAATTCTTTACCGGTGTGAGAATCTTGCCTTCAGAGTAAGATGACTAAAAGACCTTTTACTAGAAAAGGTTATCGAGCCAAAGAGCCTCTAAAGTTAGTACATTCTGACCTTTGTGGTCCTATGAATATGTGAGCTAGGGAAGCTAGGGATTCAGACATTCGTTTATTTGATGCAACGAATGTCTGAATCCTTTGAAAAGTTCAGAGAGTTCAAGGCTGAAGTTGAAAACGTATTGGATAGACGGATTAAGACACTTTGATCGGATCAAGATGGGGAGTTTTTGGATTCGGGATTCCATGACTCTTTGATAGAACATGGAATCGTTTTCCAACTCTCAGCACCAGGTACACCTCAGTAGAATAGTGTACTAGAGAGAAGAAACAGAACCTTGTTGGACATGGTTCGTTCGATGATGAGTTAGCTTCGTTAATGGACTCATTTTGGGGTTTTGCAATGGTGACTACAGCGTATATACTCAATTGTGTTCCTTCCAAGAGTGTTACGAGAATACCTCTAGAGTTGTGGAACGGGCGTAAAGCTAGTTTAAGTCACTTTCGCCTATGGGGTTGCCCAGCACATGTGCTTGAGGCTAATCCAAAGAAATTGGAACCACGGTCGAGGTTGTGCCACTTTGTAGGCTATCCCAAAGGTACACGAGGGGGTTACTTTTATCATCCGTCGGAAAACAGAGTGCTTGTTTCTACGAACGCTACCTTCCTGGAGGTGAATCATATTAGAGCGCACAGTCCACGTAGTAAAGTCGTGTTACGTGAGCTTTCCAACGAAACTACTGAAACTTCAACAAGAATTGTTGAAGAGTCTGTTTCATCAATAAGAGTTGTTGATAATAGTTCATATGGTAGGTCAGTTCAACCTCAAGAGTTGAGGAAATCTCGACGCAGTGGAAGGGTTGCAAAACCACCTGTTTGCTATATGGGTTTCACGAAAATCCTGGTTATAGTAGTCGATGGCAACGTTGAGGATCTGTTGTCTTATCAGAAGGTAATGGAGGATGTTGACCGAGGTGAATGGGTCAAAACCATGGATCTCGAGATGGAGTCGATGTACTTTAACTCAGTATGGGATATTGTAGATTAGCCTGATGGGGTAAGACCTATAGGTTGCAAATGGATCTACAAGAGGAAATGGCTCAAGAAATTTCTGACAGATCTGGAAGTTGTTTCAGACATGTCTAGGCTCATCACCCTCTATTCTGACAATAGTGGTGTTGTGGAAAACTCCAAGAAGCCCAGAAGTCACAGGCGCGACAAACACATAGAGTGGAAGTATCATCTCATCTGCGAGATAGTGCATCGAAGGGACGTAATAATCACGAAGATCACTTTGGAGCACAACGTTGCTGACCCGTTTACGAAGGCTCTCACAGGTATAGTGTTTGAGGGTCACCTTAAAAGCATGGATCTACAGAACCACTCGCGGCTGGACTAAGGCAAGTGGGAGATACTTTTGTACTAATTATATATACACCCCACTCGTTTTAGGAAAAGTGGGAGATTGTTGAGGGATGATGCCTTAAACTCACGTGTCCTGTAGTTTGTGAACACAATTTTGAACAAACGCTTGTGATGTATAATATATGATATTTTCTTCACTCTTGTCTATGAACATTGGATGTTTTATTTGCTTTACCACAAACCAATAAACTAAAATTCTTGGTTGTCGTTTGTAACTTAAGCATGTATGTCGAGACTACAGATGGATCATGTCTTAAGTGATAACCAAAATGGTCTGTAGTATATGGATATAGGAGGGAAACCTTACCCTGGTAACGTTACGGATGCGACTCGCTTTATAGAATAGTTACAAGTGTTGTGACTTGATACAGATGGTCTGATCCAGATCATTCATGTGGAGAAATGCGAGTGGGGGCATCCTATACAAAGGAGTTTGTATAAGATCGGACCACGAAGTGTTAACGTCTCATTATATAATGCTATTCATGATAGAGACTTTACTTCACTAAGATGACCATAGGTAATATGACCTCAATCCTGAGTGAGTTGGGAACTCCTGCTTTTGAGGGCGGTCCTTTGATTTGCATGATTGCGAGTGGCTAGATCGCCGACTCGAAACTACCACTTTGGGGATTTGTCTGATTTGGGAGCTGGGAACTCAGCTACACAAGATGGAATTCACTTCTTCCCCTTAGTAAGGATAAGTAGATAGAATGCTCCCTTAAGGGCTGATCCCAGGGCTTGAACAATGTGGCACCACACATCTTCTCATGGCCTAAGAGGTGTCCACACATAATATTGTAAGAGTTAAACAATATGCAGCAAAGTATCAAGGATCCATAAGCATTCTAATTCATTAATTTTGGCAAAAACTAAAGCATGCTCTTCATAAAAAATGGGTTTTCAGAACATACCTTTGATGAATTCTCCAAGAAAACGTTTGTTCAGCTGCTATCTTCACTTGATATCAACATGAACCACCTCAAAGCCTTCCCTACTATGCTCTTGGAGCTTTAGGAAAAGTAGTGGGACTCAAAAACAACTTGAAGATGTGAAGAAACAAGAAGATCTCACAGCAGCCCGACTGAAGAAGATAGTTTCTTCTTCAGAAAATTTTCTCTCAAAATTCTTTATTCCCCCTTCTCCAACAACTCCAATATTCTTTATATATTTTAATGAACATGCAAAGAGATAGAGTGCATGGCTTACAGTTCATGCTTGGAGAATTAAAGTAGAGAAGATAATGGTTTTTGTGTGAGCATAAAGATGATGGTAATGGAGAAAATTCATCTTCCATTTTGTGCAACCATGTAAATTTTTTTTTCCATTTTCTTTTTAAAACAAAAAATTATTTTAAACCATTTTAATTTAAAATTTATTTTCTTAAATTAATTTCATAAATTAATTTAAAAAATTAATTAATTTAATATCAAATATTAAATTAATTTTTGCACAATAATCATCTTCATATATTTAAATCATATTTAAATATTTATTCTCTTGTTCCATTTAATTTGAACATTTGAAATTAATTTCTCAAGCTATCCTAAAGCTTATTCATTTACGAACTAGTAGGGGGACCTCACGAACCTATAGATCATGAGCTCCAACGATCCGAGATTAATCGGCTAAACTCATTAAATCGATCTAACCCTCGTTCGTTAACTAATGAGTGATTCCACTAAAGACCATAGTTGAACTCCCCTCACTGTAGATATATTATGTCCACTCGATATAACCATGATTAGTAAGTTAACCCTTCACAGGTTGCTCATAATAACGACTGGGTTGAATCTCTATTTTACCCCTGAAATTACTTCTTATTCATTAAGTTTCATTTATCCCCTAATGAACAATTAATTTGTGATCCAATCAAAAAATCGAATCCCTCTCAGGCCAATGAGAGAGTGAGGTCTCTTGTTCAAGACCTAGAATCAGCACTTGAAGAGAACAACCTATCTACTAACCCTAATCGGGTAGGAGTGAATTCTCTCTTGCATTCTATGTTCCTAGCTATTCATCTGGTCTTATCCCCAAAATGGCAAGCTTATTGAGTAGAGGCAATTGGTCTACTCTCACCATTTTCAGATCAAAGGATAATCCCGAATAAACAGGAGTTCAGAGTTAGCTCAGGATTAAGGTTAAGTTACCTAGGTCATCGCTTTGAAATAGTCAATCTTAAATAGTAAACAGCGTTATAAAGTAAGAGTGACAGGTTTCGTGGTCCGATCTTGCACAAAACTCATTTGCACAGGACACCCTCACTCCTCATGTCTCAACATGCACAAATTAGGATCACTTCATATGTAGCACTTTACAACACTTTGTAACACTACAGAGTAGGCTGCATCCAATAGTGTTATCAGAATAAGGTACCCAATCTTATTCATATACTATAGATCATTTTGACTATTTACTCGAACTTGATCCACTTGTATGTCTCCACATAAAGTTCAAGTACTCACATAATAGTCAAGGGACTTAGGTTTATGGGATTTCTAAAAAACAATATATTCAACAACTTTATCGAATTCTCAGAATAAGTTCTAATGTTTACAAACCACGAGTTTTAGAACATAAAACCCAACAAGTAGGACTATGTTGTATTGTTCATTAGAGGGATCAGTGGTACTTAAGGAGTTAGATGTAACTACAAGGGCAAAACGGTAAATTGGCCCAGCTGTACTTACAAGCATCTGTGAAAGGTTATCATAGTGTTGATTGGTTATATCCGATGGACACAGAAATATATCTGTAGTGAGAAGAGTTCAGCTATCGGTCTTTAGTGGAATGCCTGACAGTTAACAGATGGTAGATCTTGTGGTTGAAGAGTTTAGTCAACTATTTCCGTACTGTTGGAGCTTCGAGTCATAGGTTCATAAGGTTCTCTTGATAGCTCAATGGATTCAAGTTGAGAATCAGTTTTTAGGTTAGTTTGAAGTGTTCAAATTGACAATAAGAAGTTCGATTATATATAATATGATTGAACTGGTTAATATATATGATATGATTGACTTTATGTATGAGATACATTATTTAGAGGAAAATGATATAAATATGATTTATATCTAGTGGAGGAGAAAAGACTATGGTTTATATGTGATATTAAACCATAGGTTAATGAATATAATAGGATTATATTTATTATTTTTAATTGGACAATTATGGGATAATTGTGCCAACGTTTTCTCCATAACTGTGTGATAATGAGAGGTTTCATTCAGTTTCCGTAACTGAAGAATAAAATGAAAATCGTTTTTATTTTGCAAGAGAATAGAGAATTCGCTCACGAGTTGTATACTACCTATCGCATAACAAATCGAGAGCCTACATGATAGCTCAACGTTTCTACACAATCATATACATGCATACTTCTTTCTAAACGATTGTATAAGAATTGCTAAAAGATCGTCTAGCTTTTTCCTAAACGATCGCACGTCTGAGCGTTTACTAAACGATCGTCTATACGATCTCAACCTATTTACTAAACTATAAAATACCGTTTCCTGAACGATCAAGCATCGTATATACGGTAGACATCAGACTTCCCCCACTTGCTTGGTCGTTGTATACGATCTTCCTTCCTCCTTCTCTCTCCAAATCAACCAGAGCCCACAATTCCTGGATTCTCACACCGAGAATACTAAGGGTTCTAAGTGGTGGTGTCATCCTCATTGCTGTGTTCGTGTGGAGGCCGTTCGTGGGTAGACGACCGGTGATTTGGTGAACGATTGCTTGGACGTTCTAACGAGAGCGAGAGAAGTAGTCCTTGGCGAGAGCGAGATTTCGGTGAAGAAAGGTTCTTCAACTGGTATGTTTTTTTGTTCTCTTGTTATTTAGTTTTTCAAAGCATGTCGGTAATTTGTTATATATTGCATAACTGTTTTGTTAGATTGTAAATGTGGTAATTCTGTCACAATGAGCTTGGAACGATCCGATTCCACTAAGAGGTACTCTTGTATAAGAGTTCCTTCACTTCTGACCTAAACGAAGATTACTATATATAGGGAGCGTCGCAGCATTGCAACGCTGCACAGATTAGCATTGCAATGGTACAAGTAGCATTGCAACGCTACTCTGCCTTGTAGCGCACTTTCGTTTTCAATTCATAGCATTGCAACGCCACATCTAGCATTGCAAGGCTGCCTTGCTTTGCACAAAATAGGTAGCTATTGCCTTATAGCATTGCGTAACGTTTTGTCCGAGGGTATTTTCGTCCATTCACGTCCCTTTAAAGCCCGGTTGCTCAAATTAGCTTCTAATTGTTCCAAATTCAAATTAGCTCCTAATTGTTCCAAATTAACCTCAAATAGCTTGTAACGACTGATTCTATCTCCAAGATGCTCAATACCTACAAAATTATTAAGTAAACACATTAAACATAGTAACAACCTCAAATTAAGAAGACGAAAATAGCACATTTTTGGTGCTATCAAGTAAAGTGTAATTTGTTTACCCATTAAGAAAAAGGCAAAAAATAAGCATGACAAATATGCTAAAATAATACTTTCCTACCTGCGGTTCATTGACAAAAAGATTCCAATCTTGTCTATAGTTATGAACCTACAAATAATATTCATGGTTTGTTAATGTTGTCCCATAAGAGTCCTTTCATTGCTTTAAAAAATTACGATTTGAAAATTAGCAAAGGAAGAAAGAGTATAATTACTAGGCATAAGTTGAACGCATAGGCATGATTGATGCACATTTTAAAATAGATTGTCTACTAAGAAATCTTTCAAATCCACACGTTAGTTAACATTCATACAAATTTCTAAAAATATATAAACATACAACTTCTCACAACTTTTATTACAAAGAAGTCTAGAAATATTTATTACTTTCAACAAACTAAGCAACAAAAAATTGATCAATTGGGCACCACAACTCACTAAAGATGCAACCAAATTCTCACATATTTGGATAACAATATCAACCAAAGATAGTATATTAAGGCCAATTAGCTGCAGTAAAAAAAAATCCATGTCCTAAGTGACTAATTACAACACCTACTCACACAAATTTAAATCAAAGTCAAAATATGTGAAGTTTAAGAACTTACACAAACTTGTCTTAAATAAATATAAACTCATTTAATTAATAAGTCAAAAGAAAATCATGTACCTCGCTCTTTCAAAATTAATAATCATTTGTATACCACCATCTTGACTTGTAAAAAACTACTCAACTGAAGGGAAAAGAAAGAAAAGAATGTTAGATTCAAGAATCTAAATTCTACAACATAAGATAACAAAGTAATCAATAATAGTTTTCTTCGAATAAACGAACTTATTAAAATGTAAGAGGTAAAAAAACACACAATAGCGTCGGGTGGGGGAGCATTGAGTGGGTTTTTTTTTTTTGCGTCAAATCTGGGCGAGCATTGAGTTCTTCATAGTGGGAGATTCTGGACCGAATCGAAGATCGAATCAAGACTTGGATCGAGTCGATCAAGGATTGAGTTCTGAACTGGATCAAGACTTGGATCGAGTTCTGGACAGAATTGAGTTCTAGATTGGATCGAGTTCTTCATAGTGGGGATCGAGGATGGAGTTTTGGACTGGATTGAGAATCAAGTTCTAGCATAAAATTTTTACTTTCAGCATGAGATAGTACATGCAATTAACCAAATTCGAAAGCATAACTATACATTTCACAAAACCATTTAGCTAATTTAAAATGTAACTCGAATGATACCCATAAGAATTAAATTCGAAAGCATAAATATTCAAGTGTTGATTGAAATCTAAACATAAAATGGGTCTAAAAGTGTGGAAGGATCCAGTCACTAACCTCGGATCGTTAGCTTCAAGTGTCCAATAGTTTTGAGAGAGAGACAGAGACAGAGAGAGTTGGTAGACAAAGAGCCAGAGTGAAATCCATAAAACCTAGGAGTTGAAATTGAAACATAAGAGAGGAGGAAGAAGAAGATTGTGCATTCTTACCTACAAAAGAAAATCTTCTTCATGTAACTTGCGAGTCTTAGATTTTGGAGTTGAGGAAATGAAAACTTGCGGATGCTATTAAGAGGAAAAAGAAACAATCTCACTCTAAAGGGAGAAGAAAAGTAAAAGAGCGAATGGACGGGGATGGGGATTCTTAAATTTACCTTCTTCAATTCGTGTGAATAGCAAAAAATTTTCATTTCCCTTTTTTTTTCATTGCCCTCTTTTTTTTTTTTTTTTTTTCATATCATTTCATAGCCTATTTTAAAAAATGATATCCTCAAAGGCTATAAAAAAAACCTTTTTCTTGTAGTGTCTACAAGGGCGATCCTCTGATTTGTATGGGTGAGAGTGGCCAAATTAATCGACTCAACAAGTCTACCATTTTGGGGATTTTTCCAAGTGGGGAGCAGGGAACACAACTACACAACTTCACTCCTTCCCGTCTTTAGAGAAAGTAGATAAATTACTTCCTTAATAGCTGATTCCGAGTCTTGAACATTAAGACCTCAACCTCTCACTGGCTCGAGAGGTGTTAGTTGATAGTTAGACTATAAACTGTTTGTTCATTAAAGAGATCAATGGTACTTAAAGAGTTAGATGTAACTACAAGGGTAAAACGATAGTTTGACCCAACTGTAGTTACGAGCGATTTGTGAAGGATTGACTCACCGTTTATTGGTTATAAATGTGGATACAGAAATATATCTACAGTGCAAAGAGTGCAACTACCGATTTTTAGTGGAGTGCCCGGTAGTTAATGAACATTGATTAATTTTATTAAAGAGTTTGATTAATTAATCTTATATCATTGAAACTTCTAATCTGTAGGTCCACGAGGTCCCCTTGTTAGCTCACTAAAGGAAAAGATGAATGATTTGAATTATTCGAATCCATTGATGGATATTAATGAGATTAACTTGATATGGTTAATTATATATCTGATCTATAATTAAGAGAAAAATATTTGAATAGGATTCAAATATTGAATTCTTATAAATTAGATTCATAAAGACTTAATTAATTAATTTTGAGAGTTGGAAACAAATAAGCATATTATGTTTATTAATTAATTAAATATATATTAAATTAGATTTAATATAGTTATTTAATTAAATTAACCCTAAGGGTATTTTTTAGAAAGCGAGAAGGTCTTCCATATAAATTCATCATTATACCCAAATTAGAAAAAGTGAATTCATTTTGGTGAAATGAAACCCTAGCCTAGAAATTAACCCCCTCTCAAAAAATTTTATTCTCTATATTTTCCATTCTTCTTCCTCAACCAAGGTGTGAGAGACCACTCTTCTCCCCTTGGTTCCTAGAGAATAACGAGGTCTCACTTACGGTGGTGTCTATTGTTCGTTGGAGAATCTTTCCGGAAAAGACTACGAAGAAATCGTGAAGAGATTTGGGATTTGATGAAGGTATGTCATATTCTTCTTCCCTTTTCTTCTCTCTCCTAAGCATGTTGATCTGAATATTTATCCATTGTCCATTTTTGTTGCTACTGTATTTTGTTTCATTTAAAACAAAAATTGAAATGCAAGACGGTCACACGTTTCTACTCGAGATTCGATCCCTTCACCAAGAAGTTCACAACTTCCTAGATTTCATGAAGTTTATAACTTTATCCCTTACCTCAAACTTCAAGGACAAAAAGTGTAATTTATTCTAATAGTTGATGAAATTTATTATTCTATATTTGATGACCAAAACTTATCAAGTTTTAAATCAATTGTCTAAATATTTGATAATTCACATCTTTTAATAGACTAAATTTTCATTTCAATCCATGATATTTCTATTTTTATTGAAAGATATGAATTAAGGTAAAAATTTTAGTAAAAATTAATTTTCATTTCCAAATTTATAATCTATAATATAACATAATAAAGGATGATTTGACTTTAAATATGTGTATTAACGTGCTTAAAAAAAATTAAAGTCACCTAAGCTGTTGAAGTGGGTACCGAATGATAAAGACAAAAAGTGATCACAAATTTATAAAATGGATGAAAGTTAACGACAATAAGAATACAAAGAGAATATAAAAAGAATATGAAGAGAGGAGAAAACAGAGAAACTGTGTAATTATTATTCAACTTTGAATCAATGTGTTTTACAAATCATCTCTACCATCTCTGTTTATACAATTATAAAGCATAGTGGTTACAAGATCTACCATAAATAACATTTCTAACACATGAAAAAAATTACGAGCTCAAAGAGGATGAATGAATATGTCAAAGTAAGCTTAACTAAGTGGTATTGGTACTTAATCTGACTTAATAGGTCGGAAGTTCAATCTCCTGCCTCATAATTATTGTATTAAAAAAACAGAGGATGAATGAATATGAATACATAACCTACTGTAGTTATGGGCAATATCAAAATTATTGTTTTTAAAAGTTCAAAATTAAGGCTTATTTAATAACTATTTTTTATAACTTATGCTCGTGTTCTCCCAATTTTCCTATTATGATGTGACTTATCTTAATGAAACCATACTTAAATCTCTAGTCAATTCTAAAAACAAAAAAACATTTTTGAAAACTATGTATTATTTTTAGTTTTCAAAACCTGACTTGGTAAACATAAATAGAAAGTGGATAACAAAACCAAAAATTTAGGGTAAAAATAATATTTATAAGTTTCATTTTCAAAAGCAGAAAACAAAAACTCAAATAGTTATCAAACAAAACTTAGAATAAACAATTTTGAAATTAGACTGACTAGCTGAAAACTTTTTTTTTTAGTATATAGATGTGGAGAGATCAAAACTTCTAACCTCTTGATCACTGATGATATGTATCTTGACTAGTTGATGATCCTCATATTTAAGAGCTAAAAGCAAAATTTAGAACATTAATAATAGGTTAAATTACCAATTTGATCCTTATAGATTAGAAAAAGGTAGAATTTAGTCCCTACGATTTTAAAAGTTATAATTTAGTAGTTCTTATATTTTGATAAGACTTCATAAATAGTTTCCTATAATTTGATAAAAACTTCATAAATAGTCAAGAAAATTTTATCAATTTAAATTATAGAGACTAACTTCTAATTATTATAAGGATTGAGTTCCAAATTTTTTCAAATCATATGACCAAATTTGTAATTAAACTTTAAAAGGCATTAATTAGTCACTAATTAATGCAATAAACTAGGAAGCTGGTTCCTTATCTGAGCTTAATATATATAAGATGATTCGAAAGAATAAAATAACAAAAATAAAAAGTTGAAACTACACCACCAATGGATATGAATTGAAACATCAGATATATATTCTTTATTCTTTGATAGTATACTCAAAATCACCACTTTTCCTTTTTTTCTTTCTTTAAAAAAAAAGCCAAAAGCACTTTAAACGAAGGAGTATCTAAGGTATAAAATAATTAATGTCGATGGAAATATCAAAGTCTTAATTTTACGGAAATCTCAATAGAAATATCAATCTCGATGAATATTTTTGAAATTTTTCTAAAAACAAAAAATTTAAAGAAATTAAGGTCCTGTTTTCTAACTATTTTTTTTTTGTTTTGAAAATTAAGACTATAAACACTACTTTAACCTCCAAATTTCTTCTTTTGTTATCCATTTTTACCAATGGTTCAAAAAACTAAGTCAAAATTTGAAAACTAAAAAAAGTAGCTTTTAAAAAGTTGTTTTTGTTTTTGGAATTTGACTAAACATTTAATCATCGTACATAAGAAATATGCAAATTATTGTAAGAAATGGAGAGGAAATAAGTTTAATTTCCAAAAACCAAAACAAAAAATGAAATTGTTACCAAATGAGGCCTAAATTAGTAAATAAACCTTTCATTATTTTCAAATCACTAAACATATCTATTAGTTATATGATTTATATTAGTGCCATTTTGATATTTATCTTGTGTTTCATGAAACTTTTTTACAAGATAATAGAAATATCGATTCACCTCTTGTATTGATATCGAATCTATAAAAATATAAAAATATCGATATATCGATAGAAATTTAATACGATAGAACTACTCAATATCCCATTTGTTGTGAGAAACTTGATGCCTTTGATTTGGGGAACCTTCTGATCAAAGAGAGATAATTTTCATTTCCATTTTGCTTTTAAAAGTATTTTTTTCCTTCCACGTTCTTCTTATTTTTGAGACAAAAATAAAAAAAATAAAAAATAAATAAGTACATGATAATGACTCTTCTTGTCTTATCTTGCTATAAATTTCCTTTTATTTTTATGCAACTCTAGCCAATCGTGGGTTCAACTATATCTAAGGTGATCAAAATTAATTTCATATTTTTCTTTCGAGGAATTTTTGTTATATATATACAAATTTCTATTGAATAGAAATGTAAAGCTTCGAGTATTTGTGTTCTTGCAGTGTTTGAAATACTTCTAGAGAAGCTATCTACTGATTTTTTGGGATTTATCTTCCATTTCAAGAGTAAGGAATCACTAATTTTTCTTGTAATTTTAGATGTTGGTAATTAATTCCAATTTCCATTTAGGAAATAAATTATTTTATTTTATTTTTTCATTTTTGAGAGTTCAAAGAGGTAGGTGATTTGAACTCGATCTCTTAGAAAAAATTAGTTTTGAGTTAAAAAAAAATTGTTTTCTTCTTATATATATAAGAAATGATAAACAACGGCATGAGTTATACTTTTGAAAATTAGAAACGAAAGATTAATGTTAATTTGATAGTTTTCTTGTTTCTTGATTTTAGTTTAAAAAAGAAAAGAATACGTTTCGTAATTGTTTTTTTTTCTTTTTCAAACACCTTTTTGATGATCTTAACTGCCAAATAAAAGATTCTACGTTTTTCCGTTTATCTTAGATCATTATTTTACACAACCATTTTGTGACTTCTACTACGCTACAAGAGGTTAATACTCCTCATACGAAAAGCTAACATGTTTGGTATAATGATTCTTTTAGTGGCTAACTATGATCGTTCTTTTAAAAAATTATCTCTAGAGTATAGTAGTCGATAAAAATGGTGGATAGGAAGGTGGATCTACGGTCCGACACGGTGACAAAACCGACCGAGACAATGCAAGCTGCAATGGCAATTGCGGAGGTAGACGATGATGTGTTGGGAAATGACCCAATTGCCCTCAAGTTAGAAGAAGAGATGGCAAAGATAATGGGGAAAGAAGGAGGGTTGTTTGTTCCCTCAGGCACAATGGGGAATCTTATAAGTGTTCTTGTACACTGTGACATTAGAGGGAGTGAAGTGATTCTTGGAGACAATTCTCATATTCACATATTGGAAAATGGAGGCATTGCAACCATTGGAGGAGTCCATTCAAGAACGGTGAAGAACAAAGATGATGGAACAATGGATATTGATTTGGTTGAAGCTGCCATTAGAAATCCAAAGGGCGAACTCTTCTTCCCAACAACAAGGCTCATTTGTTTAGAAAACACACATGCAAAGTAAGTATTACTATATTTAATTTTACAATTATTTTTCTATTTTTTATTCAAGTTTGGTAACCCTTTGCTTTTCATTTTTTTTTTTTAATTAAGCTTACGTCCTCTCAATTTAATTAAAAGAATTGAGTTCTTAGTCAAAATTAAATATATATATATATATATATATATATATATTTATAGAAATTATGGACTTTTTTTTGTGACCATTTGGTTTTTGCCTTTTAGTTTTTGAAAATTAAGCCTATGAGCATCTTTTTTACCTCTAAGTTTCTTATTTTGTTATTTTAGAAATTTGTTTTTAATTTTTGAATTTGGCTAAGAATTCAACTCTTTTACCTAAAAAAATCGGAACTCATTGCCCAAAATCTTAGGGTTGACAATGTGCCGAATAGGAACTTTCATTGACCTACTTAACTGAGTAGTTAGAGTCTTCTATACGACATCGGGGCACATGGTAAGAAATTGAGAGAAAATATGCTTAATTTTCAAAAATAAAAAATAAAAAATCAAATGATTACCAAACGAGGTCTACTTTTTTAGCTCTCAAACTTGACTTGGTTTTTGAAAATATTGGTAAAAAGTGGATATAGATAAAACAATTTAAAAATGAAATAAGTATTTGCATATTTAATTTGTAAAGATTAAAAAAAAAAAGTCAAATAGTTATCAAATGGGACTTAATTTTTAGTTGTGGTTGGTCCAATTTTGCATCCTAATAAGTCCCTCTAGTCATTATAGTTTAATATTTATTGTAAAATGTATGTGGATTGTTTATTTATAGATAATATGATAGGTAAATTTTAGACGAATAAAATAGAGGTAATAGTTCTTTTTTTTTTTTTTTTAATAACATTAAAAACAAGTTTTGGTCCTTGAATTTTTACAAAAGTTACAATTTAGTTTCTAAACTTTGGTCTGTAATGATTTAGACGTCCTTAAACTTTTAATTTTACAACAATTTAATCATTGAATTTTAGTATGAAACAATAATTTAGTTCTTATTCTTTAAAATTTGTAACAATTTTACTCTACTATGAGACTTAGTGTTAAGATTTGTTGGGATTTATTGCATAGGTTGATGAATAAATTAATTAGGGACCCAATATGTTTATTATATGCTACAAAGTCTACATCCTTAAATTATTAAAAATTGATAGTTAATTTTAATAGAAGATCTTATGATATGGATTAAGTTATTATAAATTTTAAATTATAGAAGCTAAGTTGTAACATACTAAAATTTAAAGACTAAATTGTTACATGTTTGAAAAGGAGTAAATTGTTACAAATCAAAGTTGAGGGATTAAATTGTATCATATTAATGAATATCTAGGGACTAACACTTTTTGAACCTAAAATATTTTAGAAATGCAAATATTAAGTTTTCTTTTCAAATATAGGAAGATAAACCAAAATATTTACAAATATAGCAAAAATTTATCGTCTATCTGCGATTGACCACAATAGACTATTATCTATTTCTATCTGTATGACGATAGATACAGATAGTAATTTATCGCGATCTATCATAGTCTATCACAGATAGACTATGATATTTTGTTTCTATTTGTAAATATTTTCAACAGTTTGGTCGTTTAGAATAATTTCTCAAATATATATTAAACTAATTACAACGTTAATTGGAAAAGATCTGGTAGATAGATAATGGAAAATGTTTAAAGATTTATTATAATTTAAAATAAACAACATTGAAGAAATATACACAAATGTAAACCGTGAGCAGACTGAACTTATAATTTAATAAAAATTATATTTACAAGACCTTGACATCAACATATTTTTATTATTACTATTATAGTTATTTTTTAATTATCTAATTCATATCTTGTCCGTCTAATTATGTTCGAGCTGAGTGATAGATATTTATCTGTTAATTACTTGAAATTAAGTCAATTTGTTTCTTATATACCAGTTAGAGACTACGTGTCATACAAGTGGTTAAAACTCTAATATAAATTTTGAAACAGATATACTTTTAGTTGAATTTAAAAGGTAAATATTTGACATGAAATTTAAAAGTAATTAAAAAGATAATAACTAAGATTATATATACATTTTATTTTATTAATTTATAATGAATATTAAATGTGTTGGATACAAAACCTAATTTCATAAGGTAAATTATAAATGGTTAAAAGAAATATATAATTCTTTAGTAAATATGGGACATGAAGTTTAAAAGTAATTAAAAAGATGAAGTAAAATATTTTTATTTCTATTTTTAAATGGACTTTAGTTAGAGTAGATTATAAATAACTTTAATAATGATATACATTTATCTTTTTTTTTTTATATATGAAACGTTGTTGTATCTTCTAAAACATTGTGGAATTTTATAAATTTGATAACAGTGTTTTAATTTTATGTAGAAGATCAAAGAAAAAAAATGTAAAAAAAAGGTAATTATTATTATTTCGAGAATGATTTGTATTTGTTAAATGATACGTATATAATATGCCTTTAAATTTCAATTTACTTATTTTTTTATTAATGAAAAAAAGAGAAAATAAAACAAAGAGGATCTATAAAGGAAAAACGAACAAAATAGTAAGAAGAGGATCCAAAAAGTATGAGAGAATATATTGACTAATAGGAATACTTGGAAGTCTAATGTCAAAAAAGGGAGTATTGTAAAATTAAATAGAGAAAGAAAAAAACATGAAAAGTAGGTCCAAAACATCCTTAAAGAGATTGATTTATGAGAACTAAAATAAATATTTTAAAAATATTTGGGATAAAGTAAGTACTTAAAGATTTTCGCTGTTGGTTTTTTTTTTTTTTTTTTTACTTTTACGTATCGTAAGATATACTTCATGATTAAAAACTAACTATGATTAAATGCAGCACCGGTGGAAAATGCCTTTCAGTAGAATATACTGATGAAGTTGGAGAGTTAGCTAAGAAGCATAACCTCAAACTTCATATTGATGGAGCTCGTATTTTCAATGCTTCAATCGTGAGTATTATTTATAAATAATCTTTTTCCGAGACTTGATTTTTGGACTTTTTAAATAACATCCTACCAAAAAGATTTTCTTACGTTAAAAAAAATATTTTTTTTTTCAGGCACTTGGTGTTCCAGTTGATCGATTGGTACAAGCAGCTGACTCAGTATCAGTATGTTTATATACATTGTGCTCTAAAACGTTTCTCTATCCTTATTACTTTCATTTAATAATTTGTTTTTATTAAATAACCATTGAGGAAATTCAACCTTCACAAAAAAACAACATTATATCAAGCTTTGATGTTGGCTCATTAGGTATGTCTATCAAAAGGTTTGGGTGCACCTGTTGGATCAGTTATTGTGGGTTCCAAAGACTTTATTGCCAAGGTAGTGGTTTTATTTTTTTTTTGGGTCATATTTATGGTATGTATGAGAATGTGTTTGAATTGGTATTTTTAAATTAAAATTTCAATATAACCCATTTTAGGAATTTTGAAGCTCTCTTGAAGATAGTTTGGTAGCCTAGGTTATTATATATTTGGAATTACTTCCTTCCATTGAGAAATGAAATCTAATCCAAGCTAAAATGACAATCGTGAAATATGTTTAGAAAGTAAAAATGAGTTTGGATGAATTTTGAAAATAAATTAATTAACTTTTTCCTATAAATTTCTATGGAAAGGGGGCAAAAAAGTTATATATGAACTGGTTTCACTTAAAGCACTTAAAATTTTTTTGAGTGTTTTTTTCAAAAGCATTTCTTTTAATAGGTCACCATTAATCATGCAATTTTGGGTAAATCACTCATGACATTTGTATCAAGGTAGGTTATAAACTTCAAAGTTGATCAATCAAGTCTCCAACATTTAGAAAATACTCGATTTTGATTCTTCAATTAATAGAAATAATCGATTACTAATGAAGAAATTGACTTTTTTTAAGCAAATAATCTCTCCCTCCCCTCACCTTCCCTTTCCTCCTCTCTATCTCAACCGGTGCCTCATCACTCTCCTTCCCTTCACTCCGATGTGGGCGACAACACTAATGTTACGCCCCTCCTTTACATATCTTCTTCTTTCTCTCTCCATTTTTTCTTCTTCTTCTTGTTCTTGGTCCATCAATAACTCAAGTCATGTATGAGAGAGAGAGTATCTTTTGTTGTTCCAAATCTAGATGACAAACAACTATTTCTTGGATAATGATTAGATGCAGCCTAGGCTGCGGCTATACCTAATCTAATGCTCCTAAACAAAGTCATTACTATTGGATGCCAGCGAGATTGTACAAAAGATAGATGTAACCAGACTTTTTCCTCATTCATTTATTTCTCATATGCATTGTATACTAGAGACATGAGAAGAGGAAGAAGAGATCCAATTATCACCGTCAGAATGGAGGGAAGGGGATGAAGTAGAGCACAAGTTGGGAAGGTAAAGGAGAAAGATTAGAGAGAGTGAAAGCTTTTTTTTAATAAAAATAAAATTTTATTTTGTTTTTAAAATATGACATCAAACACATTCGTTAGTAATTAACGACTTTTATTAATTAAGAGGCCAAAATCGAGCATTTTTTAATTGTCGGAAATTTGATTGTTCAACTTTAAAATCTAAAGAATCAAAACATATAATTTAACCAATCATCGATTCAACTTACCTTTTAAGTATTTTCCACCTTTTAAAACCACCCTCTTTTGCAAATATTTTGAAATTTTGTGTTTAATAATAGGCAAAAAGGGTTAGGAAAACATTGGGTGGTGGAATGAGGCAAATTGGCATCCTTTGTGCAGCTGGACTTGTTGCTTTAAAAGAGAATGTTCATAAACTTGAAGCTGATCATGACAAAGCCAAACAACTAGCTAGTAATTAAGCATCACACTCTACTCTTAATTCTTATCAACATTTTCAATTATTATTCACCTTTTTTTCTTTTTCAATATAGGCGGATTACACCAAATCAAAGGATTAAAGATAGATCCAAAATCAGTTGAGACAAACATTGTGAGTATCTTAAAACATAATTAGAATTCTTAGTGATTTATTATGTTTGTGTTTGAGTATATTAGTCTGCTTTTAGTTTTAATTATACATTACAGTATTTTTAAATATAAAAAAATGAACCAAAATAGTAGTCTATCGTAATTTATTACGGCTATTATAGATAGACTGTGATATTTGCAGTTTTATCATTTAACATAAATTTTCTTGAAATTATGCTCAGAGATCTTAAAAATGGTTTTTAAAAATTTATGTGTATACTTAGCTTTTGTTTTGCTATATTAATTGTATTTTGTAAAAGTCAATCAGGTAGATTAAAATTGTAACACCCCTAAATTTTAACTCCAAATGAGGGAACATTACAAAATTAGGCTTTAGCTATCTCCAATAACGATGATATTTTAGAAAAAAACTTTTGGTAGTATAACAATATGAACATAAACACTACAATTTCAAAACACTTGAAAACAAAACTAAGGGCCTATTTGATAGCCAATTCAAATTTTGTTTGATGTTTTCAGATTCACTAATTTTATCGAATATGTATTGGTTGGTAATCTGAATTCTATTTTGTAAAACAGTTTGTGAATTATGCGATCCAATGCAAATTCTTAAAATAACATTTTTATGTTAACTACATATCTAGATTTTGAATTCAAATTAAAATGTAGAAATATATGAAAAAATATAAAATAAAAAATAAAAAGAATATAGCATATCATGTTATAAGTTCAATTATTTTTGTAAAATTAAAATATGTATTATATAATATATATTATATCCAATTATAAATTAATTACTATACAATTTTTTTAACGTAAAGCAAGTTCATAAATTAATTAGTGATAATTTATATTTAACCTAATATTAAGTGAATAATTATAATTAGTTTTATGGTTTATAAATATATTATCAAATACATTTTGAAAATTTTGTTTAAATTGATTTTTAATTTCTGAATCGATTACCAATGACATATCTTAAAATAAAATATACAATTTTGTTTTCTTTGAATTTCTTGTTTTCAAAATTATGTTTTTAAACCCTAATATTCTCAAACCCTTTCCAAACAAATCCGACGTAACTTTTCCGAAACGAAACAAAGTCATTACTCAAACAAACAAGAAAAGAACAACTAAAGCCTATTACAAACCCTAACTTAATCTTTGTCAATCTCCCTCTTCAGGATCACTAAAGTCTTAATACTCATTAACATCTACAAAAACTAGTGAGGGGTCAGTACACAAGTTGTGTACTAGTTACTAGCCCACACCTAAAGCGCAACCAAACAACATATAAGCAACCATTTCAAAACATACAATCGAAGTAAATATCAATTACATCATGTTAAACTCATGAATTAACTTAAAACCTCTTAAGTTTGCTAAACACTCAAGTTTAATACTCACAAACTAGTTAAGCGAATCCCTTGAGACAAGTTGACCTCAACTAATTGTGTCCAATGCCACTGACAGTTCACGTTGACCCCAAATGACTTTATCCAGAGTCATCAACGTTCTCCGTTGATTCTATTGACTTCATCTAGGACCACCAATAGTTTATATCGGCCTTAACAAATTTCTCTAGGGTTACCAACCTCTCTGTCAACCCTAACTGATTTTATCCAAGGTCATTAACTTCTCCGTCTGCCCCAATTGGCTTCACCAAGAACCATCGGCGTTCTCAAGAATTTTAATACTTTTCATTCAAAACTCAGTATTTACCCTAACTAAATTAACCATGGTCATCGATGCTGCTCTAAAACATGTTTTATGCTAAAACTACATAAAAATACATTAAACATACATATCTTCAACACCTCAACAAACATACTTACGTTCATAGAGCCACATAATAGAATCTCAATATGTTATTCATTACAAAATCAATACAACAAGCATCGAGGCGTGCTCAACCATAGTAAAACATAACATATTTTCAAGATAACATAAGTCCACTTGATTGGAATTGGAATTGGAATGAGGCATTATCATAGTTTTTGTTAACGTGAGCTATTGGAAACTTCAAGTTGTTTCCTATACTCCTATTTTCTATTAGTATTACTAGCTTCTTTTACTTTAGAATGCTTTGGGGTTTCTTCATATCGTTTTGATCATACTTTCTTTTGATATTTTAGATTATCTTTTCTTAAGCCAATAAAAAGCGATCTACATTATTTGTCTTTAATGTGACCTCCGACATTTGCTTAATCAATGGTTCTTGCTTAGAAAACATATTTTCTATGTCAATAAGAGAAGGTTGAACTACTACCCAACCTTGAATAATAGCAATAAGACTTTTATATTTAGTTTTTAAGTCCATGAATAATAATTCTCCTTATTCTCAATTTTGAAATAGTAGTAGTAGGATCTAGTTATGAGATTTCATGACACAAATTTTTTACCTCATGGAGTATTGATTGATAGTCTTCTCTCTTTGAGACACTGATAATAGCTCATTTTTTAGAAACTACAACCTCTAATTACTTTTCTTTGAGAAAATTGGGAAAAACGTGTTCCATGTGCTACCTTTGGTATCTCCATTGTATGGATGTGATCCAACATTTTTTTTTATCAATTGTAATTTTAATTGCAAACATGGCCTAAATTACCCCGATATTCTATTTCCTAAAAGCAGTAGCATCTTTAGGTAGCTTGGCTTTAGTGCCTCCCACAATATCCCGTGAGTCTTGGTCTTAGAGATATGATTTCTTGTATTTGGATCATGTTTTGTAGTTTTGAGTATTGAGTTTCTTGATTCCTCAACAACTTAAAGGTCTTCCATCATCTTGAGTGATGGATGCACTTCGTAAGTAGTTGTATCCTAAATAACGAGCTTTAGAGTCCCAGACTACATACGATCTTTAAAAGCATCATCATAGCAAGTTATGCTAGTTTGACTATCAAATTAACATCAAAGGAGGAGAGACAATCACTTAAAAGAAATAAACTTTTGTTAAGGAGATGTAATTATGTACAATTTTGAGAGAAGACTTTTTCGTTTTCTCAACAATCACTCGCTTGCCTTTCCACACTCCTATGTTTGTCCAACTTTTCTTAGCTTTGCTCTTTTTCTTTCTTTCTTTCTTTGCTCGATTTATAAATGAAGACGTAACTCCCTCTTATAGGCATGAGATCTTTCTAATCCAAGCAAAAGGATCTTTCTAAGTTCTTTTTAAATTCTACAAATATTCTAGATCTATGAATTATCCTTATCTTTAGAAATTCTCTATAATTCTTTGGATCATAAAAAGATGTTAGCATGTTTCTAAAACATTTCTTTTGAGATACTTTTTATAATCTTCTAGAATAAATCTACTAATATCTACATATAAGTAATTTATTTAGATACTTTAAGAAATTTCTAAAAAGTTAGTGATATCTACCACTTTAAAATTTACTAAGAATTAAATTTAAAACTTTTTAAACCATCATTTTCATTATTGAATATTTATGTATTGCATACTTTTCATTTCTTGTGGGTTTTATTTTGATCTAAAACTTGAATGTATTTATGGATTTATTTGTTTTATGATCAGATATTCTTTGAAATAGAAGACGATTACGGAATCTCAATGGAAACATTATGTAAAAGCTTGGAAGAACGTGGCATTTTTATGATGCTAGAAAGCCAAATAAGGTATATCTTAAAATTAAAATATATATATATATTACATTATATTTTCCATTATATTCGTATAGTCAATTTGTGATTACTTTATTAGCTTTTAGGGAAAAAAATATTTTTAAAATTTTTTCCGAAGCATTTTCCATCCAATATATTTATTGAAAGCTTTTAGGAAAAATGTTTTGATTCGAAAATATTTAAAATAACTTTTGAAAGCATAAAAGTTATAACAAAATGTCAAAGTTATTTACTATCCACACTTTTCGCTAAATTGTATCTAATCAATATTTTTATATGCTAAATTGTCATTTTTTTAAAGAAAAAAAAAGATTTTATGCTTTGGAAATTTTGGAAGAATATTTTATTTTATTTTATTTCTCATACATAACTTAGAAATTTCTTATATTTTCTATAAAAAAAATAAAGTAACTTTTTTTTGTTATTTTAAAATTTGAGAGAACAACAAAAAAAATTGCCAAAATAACACAATTTTTTTCTGTCTTTTTGAAACCAAGTGTACATGAAAAGTTGAAATTTTTAGTTAAGAAAAGTCATATGCTTATCTAAAATTAAAAAACAAAATTAAAAAATAATTCTATTGGGCATCAACAATGAGTAAGTTCGAATAACTTTTGAAATAATGAAATGTTTTAATTAATTAAAAAATAAATTTTGGAAGTGCTTTTAAAAATGGGTCCTAACCTATCACATTTGTTGTTGAATATTATATGTCTATAAAGATGGTAGGTTTGAATCTAATCCATATATTTATGGAGTAATATTATATAAAATGAAATGGATTTATTTATTTATTTATTTATTAAACAAGTTTAATTGCAGGGCTAGAATTGTTCTTCATCATCAGATTTCAACAAGTGATGTGCAATACACTTTATCTTGCTTTCAGGTGATCTTCTCATTACTGATTTTTGATAAAATGAAAAAGAGTTTTAATACATCTCTACACTTCAAAAATGTCGAAGGCGTCCATAAATTTTCAATTATATGTCTAATACATCTATACTATATTCAACACTTTTAATTAACAAATCTAATCGACATATATGCTTGCATTTCGTGTCTAAATAATATGACATTAAACTTTTAATTTTTTGAACGAGCTGTCTTTGAATTCAAAACATGCTGAATAGATCGATAATCTATTAGGAACAAAATTAAATTAGACATAAAATCGGAAGTTTATAAATTTATTAGACAACTTTTTAATTAATTTAGGAACATATTCGATATTGAGTTGAAAGTTGGAAATTTATCAATTTTTTGAAGTTTATATAAAAACTATGGCAAATTGCAAAAATCACCTATAAAATATAATGGTAGTTACAATCATACTCTTAAACTTTCAATTTTAAAATTTGAAACCACAAATTGATATAAATGTTATGGTAAGCTTGAGGGTATGAAATGTAATATTTGTATAAGTTTAAGAGTTCAATATTTATCATTTGTGGGTCCAATTTCTACAATTATTATAAATTTGGGATCCAATTTAACATTTGTGGAAGTTTAGGAATCTAATTTCTATAATTAGAAGTTTGAAGGTATAATTATAACTACAAGCATATTTCAACCGTGTTTTTTACAATTTACCCTAAAAAGTAACCATAAGTTTTCACACACTCCTCCAATTCTTCTTTAAACTCACAACTGACAGAAACCCTTTCACTTTGGCTTTTGCAGCAAACTCTCAATGGAATTAAAGTTGAAAATGGCAACTAATCAACAACTAACTCTATGTGTCTCTGTCTCTAATAAACAGAGTGGAATTTACCAACTTTGGCTTATGCTAAATATGCCCTTTTCTTTTCTTGTTGTATTAACACATTTCTAATCCCTATGTTGGGTTGTAATAATATTATGTTTCTCTCTTTCACCTTTTTTTTTTTGTTAATATTTATGTAGTCCCAACTTTTTTTTGGCGTTGGTAATTTCGTAACTTAATGGTAAGTTAACGGAGTTATTATTTGTCGTCTATTGCGGATCTAAAGCATTGTATCGTAGAAACCACTGCCTTAAATGCAATTTCAGCACGACCTCGATGCGAATCGATCATACCAGTTGCTTTCCAAAGTTAACACAACACCCACCTCAAATGTGTACTTGTCGGAAGGAGAGTTAGAATCGATGAGAGAAAAATATTCGCTCAAAATCAAAGAATCAGAGAAAGAAGATGAATATTCAAACACTGCGTTTTGGAGGAAAAATCATTTTTTTTTTTTTTTTTTTTAGAATAGGTGATATTATTATACAACAACAAGAGGGGTCCCTTAGCTCGGGATCAAGGCATCATAGCAACAAAGCACAAGCAAAAATAGGACTCGACCAAAACAAATGCAAACAACACCATCCACTTGGGAGAAAAACAGAGAAAAGGAAACAAAACCCCACAACCTGGGGCCAATAGCAAAACAAAGAACATCGATAAGTACAAAAAGTGGAAAAACATCCATGAACGCACTAGATAAGATCAAGAAGATCAACCTGCCAGGAAGCAGTACAAGCACGAACCGTAGAGATCATAAGGTGAAACAGGGCAGACATTGTCCTCGGTTTACCCCATGAAGCCGGCGATTATGCTCCTGTCAAATGATGTAGATGGAAGCACACCAGAAGACACGGAACAACTTATTACACACCCTTACCTGACCCCACTCGGCACAACCAACTCAACTCGATATCCCAACCCACTACCCGATGAGTCAAACCCAACTAACGCGACACACCTGACCACGCCTCTCTCCCAAATCCACACTCAAAAAATAGATGATCCCACAACTCCACACCTCCCCCACACAAAAGACACTCCCCCCCCCCCCTTTGACAACACACCTCAGCTCCTCAACCAATCCCACATACCCAACCTGTCCCTCACAACTAACCATGCACAAAAGTAGTGACGCGAAATACCACCCCCATACCACAAAAGACCTACTCAAGACACCCTAGGACACCGAGGGTGCAAACTCTCCCACGCACTAGCGATAGAAAACCGACCATTAGCACCCAGCACCCAAACCCAATAATCTTGCCCTATCACCATAGGCCCTACTGCCTGAATAAGACCCTAGATCTCAAGCAACTCCCATGACACTGTAGGCCACCTCCAACCTCCCTCACCATCCATAAACTCCAACAATCGCTCCTCAAGGATCCCACCAAACAAAACATGACCTTTCATCGCCCACCATCAAACGAACCAGATGTTTGAATCTATCCCTACAACGCAAGATAGCCCTCAAGCACCAAAACCTCCCACCTCACATTGAACAGCCCACAAAGATCGCCCACGCAAAACATACACTTCCACTATGCCACCCATAATGAGCTCGATTTAATTAAAAGAAGCCAGATCAGCTTCATAATAGCAGCCTTATTCCATGAAGCCACATGTTTCACACCCAACCCCTCTCACCCTGACTCTCTGCAATGCCTATCCATAAATAACTACACAACAGACGATCAACCTCATGAGTTAACGCGCAGGCAACATGAAGATGCTACACCAAAACACTTGAAAGGACTGTAAGATGGACCTGATAAGCTACAACCTCCTAGTAAAAGAAAGGGACCGAGCTGCGTAGCTTCTAATACGAGTTGTAATCCTCTATATCAAAGGCGCACAACCCATAGCCCACAACCGACCAGGCAATAAAGGTAACCCTAGAAACCTAATAGGTAGAATCCCATAAAAGTAACAAGCTCCCTCGCCTCACTGGACTCCACACCTGCAACAAACATGGAACTCTTTCCAATATTCGCAACTAACCCAGACAGCTCTGCAAACTCTGCAAGTACCTACCTCACAAACTCTAAAGAACCCCTCTCAGCTGCACAGAAAATCATCAAATCATCTACAAAAGCCAAATGAGTCTAGCTCACATGCTCACACCGATCATGGAACCTAAAGCACACAGGAGGCTTATTTAACAACCTAGACAGGACCTCCATCACCATCACAAACAAAAATGGAGACAATGGATCCTCCTGCCTCAACCCTTTCCTAGCAGGGAAAAACCCCTCAAGGGAACCATTAATCATCATAGAGAACGTAGGCGAAGTAACACAAGCCCTCACCCAACTAACAAACTGAAGAGATATACCTATAGCAAGCAACACACCAAACAGAAAATCCCAATTGACCGAATCATACGCCTTCTGAAGATCAACCTTTAGCACACAACGTGACTTACCTTTGCCCATCATATAACACCCCACAAGCTCTTGACACAGTAAAATGTTATAAAAAAAACCGACCTACTAGGAACAAACGCAGACTGGTTACCACTAATGAAAGAAGGCAACCACAACTACAATATTTCAACTAGGACCCTCGAGATACACTTATACACAAAATTACAACAAGAAATAGGACGAAAGTCTTCTATACGATCAGCTTCTTGCCTCTTTGGGATAAGAGTAATAGCAGTAGAGTTAACTCCACCAAGTAGATAACAGGACTCAAAAAAATTCAGAACAGCATCACAAAAATCATCCCTAACCACACTTTAAGCAGCTCTATAAAAATCCACCAAAAACCCGTCAGGCCTAGGAGCCTTCCCAGACTTCATCGAGAATAAAGCCTTCTGAATCTCATCCCGACTCACTGGGCGACCAAGCGCCTCTACCCCCTCCGTGGACTAGCTGAACTACACAATATCCTCAATCCGAACAGTAAAATCCATATACCTCACACGCTAAAACCCCAAACTACCACGAAAGAAATCCACTGCCACCCCCCAACACTCTGTCATGCATTGTCTGGCGAGTCCCACTAGCATCCACAACTGAGAATAAACCACTGCAATTATGGCGAGAGCAAACACAATGATGAAAAAATGTCGTGTTCATATCACTTAACTCTAGCCACCTCACCTTAGCCTTCTGCCGGAGCGACCTCCTCCAATCTAGCCAATGACCAGAACACCACAGTGGCCCAAGCTACCTCCGCACACATCGACTCTAAGAAAGGATCCCTCTCCAACTTGGCTTGAGCAACCTCTATAACATGTCTAGCAACATGCACCTCATAAGATAACAGAGAGATACGCCTACCAAACGAGGCACCTAGAACCCCGTTCACTACCTTCAAATTACCAACAAAGCTAACCATAGGGGACACATACCTAGACCTTCTCCACGTTGACCTGATAGTATCAATAAAACCATCTGCCTCTACACAATACATAAAATAGTGAAACGTAGGAAGCGGCCTACTCCTCGTCTCCCCTGTGGAAACCAAAAGAAGGCTATGATCAGAAATCCTCCACTGCCCAACCCTAACCTTAAATACGAAAAAGTCACCTTCCACGCCTCATTAGTCAAGTAGCGATCCAACCGACGTAAGATACCATTCCCCTAAACTTTACTAGTCCAAGTAAACCAGTTACCTATCACACGCATCTTAACCAGACCCGCCTCCAACAACGCCCCATCAAACTCCTCCATCTCCCTCAAGCTAGGGCAACCACCAAGATCCTCCGAACTACTACAAATAGCATTAAAATCACTCATAACAACTCTAGGAAGCTGCCACGAGGCACACACATCAATCAACTAGGTCCACAAGTTCCACCTATCACTCACGTGATTAGAGGCATACACAACACCAATATGTACCCTAGCACTAGATACAATATCCACGAAGGTTCTAGAAATGAACTGATCCCCACTGACATCTAGAATAAAATCATAGACACTCTACCGCCTCATCACCCAGATCCTCCCAACACCCCTCACACCATAGCTACTCACACAACTCCAAGCATCACCAAACCTACCCACCACCATACCAAAGTTCTCACGATGAACCCTTGTCTCAAACAAACAGCAGAAAGTAACAGAGGAGGAAGACAGAAAATCCGCCACCACCCAACACTTGACAGGGTCATTCAACCCCTTAATATTCCAAGAACACCAGATCATGAAACTTGCAAGAAACCACACCTACCATCTCCCACTGGGCTTTTGCCTGAACTCCCAAACATCCCATCCAAAACAGACCACGGATCAGGATCAAACTGCACTAATGCCAATGCCAACAAGTCTCCCTCCCCCTCCCCCCCTCCCATAATCCCAGGGGAGCCATAAACAATCACTCAGTACGTCAAACTGATTACGATCATCAACATGCTTAACAAACCCCGTAATCCCAAGGGAGTCATAAACTAATTTACTCCTCAAGGGCACTGATCCCGGTGACCCACTACCACCCCTATGTTCTACACCTCCTCTATCACGCAGACGTTGGCTAACCATAGTAAACTTGTCATCACACCCTACACTCCTATTCCGAACCACCAGGCTAACTCTCTTCCCACCAATACTCAACTCTTAACCCTTTCTTACACTCTCAAGGCCACCCTTCTCCCCCAAACACCCCTTATTAACCGCCACAATACTCAAATCTTGACCCTTTGCCACACCTTGTTTCTCACACATAGCTCCAATATGCTCAAAGAGCTAGAACAAGCACACTTACGAGGCTTCACTCATACACTACTGGAATAATAAACTCCTGACCCCGTATCTTAATAGTGACTGAAGGGGGCAATAACGAATCACCATCCACCTGAACACTAACTCTTGCATACGATAATTGACGTCGCTCTCTATGCAACATCAAAAGAAACAGGCTTACCCACGACACTAGCCAACACTGCTAAACATCTATCTATCCACAATTCCAAGGGAACACATTTCAGTGTAATCCAAATAGGAACAAAATAAAAAAAAAAAAAAAAAAGGTTTCAGGAATAATACTTGGTGACCACTATCGTAATAAGATGGACTTGCCACCCAAGTGCCACAGACAATTCTCCAGCACCCATTCCCATGACTCTGCCTTTTTAAAATTTAAAGATAATCAATCTATTCACCAGCAAGGTAATAGTTGGCATCTGTACTCATCCCCAAATTCTCTGAATAAGGCGACAAAAAACAGAATATGGGAGTTTTGCATCCACAAACTAACCCACCAAATATTTCTCCCATAAACAAACATTCGCATCAATAACCACCTCACAAGCTCAACAATCACCATATCATTTTCAACCAATGGGGCGGGGGGGTGAGGGCAGAGGTAAACTCTAAATTTCCCCTCAAATTAGACCTAGACAGGGCCGCACACGAATTTTCCCTTTTCAAACCGGAACCAGATCCAGCAGAACCAAACCACTCCCCCATTGAATCTAACCAATTATTCTTTGAACCACACCCTCTAGCTGAACCGGCACTCCACTTTCATCGATAGAAACTTAACATTCAATGCTCCACATAAAACCAACTCGATTTACCTCCTCACAGTTCAGCTTCAGCCCCCCTGCGACCCCATCTCCAGCCCAACACCTCTCAGCCCATCGACCATAATACCCAAGCCATTCATCCCTTTCCCCTGTTCCCCCTTTTTAAGCCTACTCCCATATCGCAGCCCACTTAGCTTACTCCCATCAGGCCCACCCCCATCTCGTAGACCATCCAACACCTTAGCTACACTCACCCTAATTCCCTCAAGGCCCAACCCAGACACACCCCTCACAGCCTGGACTCCAACTCCACTAGAGCCTAAACTCCCTTACCCACCACCTAACCCAATACCCAGCCCACCCAAACCCCGGTTCTCCCTAACCCAATTTGATTCCAGTCCTAGGTTAGAGGACAGAGGCATCTTTATCCCTTCGAGCGTTGTCGGATCACCGACCGACAAACTCTTCAGCCCAACTCCGGCAACACTCATCGCACCAGACCCTTCACCCTCACCAGAACGACCATTAGACACCTCAAACTCCTTCACCTCCAAATGAGCAACCAATCTCAATTCAACCTCCGGTTTAAGAAGACGAAAGGGTTGTCGTGCCACACAAGTTCCATTCTTCTCCTTCAGTCTTAATGGCAATCGTTTACGCACCATCGTCCCAGATCCAAACCCGATTAGAACCACACCACAATGACACTCAACAACGGATCTCAATGAACCGATCCGCCGAATAATTCACCTTTAAATGCACTAGTACCCTAACGCAATGAATCGCTAAGGCCACCGATTAAAAACCAACAACCAAAACAGAAGCAAGATCGGATAAAAATCGGTAGCAGTTTGGTTGAAGATCGATGGTGGTTAGGGCACTCAAAGAGAAAGAGAGAGAGATATTGAGCTTGGGGCGGCGACTGAAGAAGGGGTTGATCGGATCGGTGGGTAGAGAAAAAGAACGTAAACAGAGACCGATGCGGCGGTAGGAGACAAAAACATAACCACTAATCAGACGCGAACGTACAACCACGTGCGTAGATCTAGCCGATTGGAACTGGAACGAGAGACCATTGGCACTGGGTTCCCATTTCATTTCATGTTTTTTTAAGAAGGAGATGAAGAATGTTTAAATATAAAAGAAATTAATTTTTCAAATCTGAAATTATTACAAACATTAGTTTCTTATCCAAAATTAATCCTTATAACGTTTAAAGGTTTAAAAAGAAATAAAAGTATTTCTTTTCTTTTTTCTCATGAGTGCGGTTTCTAGAACCACCTGCTCGAATGGATGGCGGCGCATGTGTGGGGAAGAGCACCAACTACCACTCTATCCACTTTTGCAAGTCCCTTGGAGAACTCTCATCGATAACTCTAAAAAAGAGTTATTATTCATAGCTTAATTTGGGCTCGTTATCGGATTTTATGCGTTTATTTTCCCTATTTTGTAGGTATAGAGCAATCAAGAGGTAGAATTGGAGATTTGGAGTCGATCAGAGTTAATTTGAAACAATTTGGAGTTGATTTGAGCATCCAAGCTTCAAAGGAGTTGAAAATACCAAATTGCCATCGAGTACCATCAAGTATTCTATATTTTTTATTAATGGCATCGAGTATAATTAACCATCGAGTAATCAAGTAAAAAGCTGTCGAGTAATTGAGTAAAATGTTATTGAGTAATCGAGCGTCGTGTAATGAGTAAAGAAGCATCGTGCATCGAGTATCGAGTTTTAGACAGAATGCTCAACATTGCAACGTTTTCCTTAGTGTCGTGGCCCTTTTTCTGTCAAGCATTGCAACACTGCGAAGATTCTATAAATACCTCTATTTAGTTTTAGGTCGAAATATGCTGAATTTTAGAGGCCGAAGTTAAACTTCATTCTTATTCCTTTCCCTTCACCATTTGGTATCTTTAGGTTAATTTTTCTTTTTATTTTGCATTGTAATCGACGGATTGGATGTGTATCTTGGATATGTCTATGAATTAAGAGATTACTCCTATCTAATTTCTGTAAGCAAAAGACCTATGTTTAATTTTTTGAAAGATTTCTAATTAATTTAATTGAATTGTTGTGAATCATTTGGGTGGATTTGATTTATTCTTAATGGAATTTTTATAAATTTATCTAACAAATTAATTTATCGAAATTCTTGTTTGTAAAATCATCGTAGCCTATGCATATATTGATTGATTTAGTTGTGCAAATTAGGATCGCATGTGTGAATTATAGACTTTTTTCTTACCAAATGCATGTATGACCTAATATAATCTTTTCCAAATAAATTATGCTATAAGATATAGCTTTTCGACTTGTAGTATGTCTCAATAATTGAACCCTTTCGTAATGCAATTCAATTTTAACTTGTATGTCGCTAAGAAGGAAGAGTTGTAAATTGAATTAGAGCTAATTTGGTTTAAAATCGAATTTGGCTAATTGGGCTATTAGATTTTCTAATAGGTTGAGGGGTTGAAAGATTTAGTGTAATTAATTGATGCCTAATGAAAGAAATTGCATAGAAAACTCTCTCTTGCTCTTGAAATTAGATAGACGCCTATTGTAGATTACATGTACTTTTTTATTTTTAATTTCACGCATATATCTCTTCCACACAAAACCCCCCACTTACCATTCTAGTTAGAAAATTAACTTAACGAAAAAAATCGCGCTTCCTTGGGAATCGACTCAAACTTACCACTGTTGCTACGTTTTAGTAGTGATAGGAGTAGTTCGTTATTCATAAATTTTCTTTTGATCAAGTGTGAAGCTTATTAACGGACGTAAGTTTTAGGCCTGTAAAAAATGGCGCCATTGTTGAAGGAACTCTTATTCAAGAGAATCGTTGAGTGGAAGCAAGATCGTTCCAAACCCAACTTGAAAGAATAAAGCATTTACAAACATACAACCACAATTATGCATCATCGAGTAAATTACAGCATGCTTTCAATTAAAAACAAAGGGAATCGAGTGACATACCTTTGAAGAACTCTTCTTCAAGTATTCCCTTGATTTACACCAGTCACACATCCACGAAAACTCGATCCAAAGCACCAACGCAACGAACAACCAGTGAATTCCATGAACTGTCTAATCCTTGAACCCAATCAAGTAAGACTCGATCCTTGACCCACAAATAGCAACACTCGACACTACCACTCGGTTGCCTTGGTATTCTTGGTATGAGAATCTAGGAGGTGTGGACTCTATGTGAATTTGGTAGAGGGAAGGAGGATGTATACGATCGAGTAAATGGGAGAATGAGACTATATCGTATAGAGTTGGATACTCAATCGTCTAGCAAACGAGAAGAAATCGTTTAGTAAACTCGCTACTCGTTCACTCTCTCAAAGGCTATCGTATAGACTTTTCTTTTCTCTCGATCGAATGTTATCCGCTTCTAAAAAATGAAAACAATTTTCACTTTATTCTTCAGTTATTAAAGCTAATAATAACTTCCCACTTCACGGTTAAAAGAGATACAAATAACCAACCAAACAATTATCTCATAATTGTTTTTATTATAAATAAATATAATAACTAATTGATCATATTATATTTATAACCTATAGTTTTAATATCACATCATATGTAATATTTAAAGCATGGTTCTTTTCTCCTTTATTTAATATAAATCATATTTATATTAATTCCTCCAATTAATGTATCTAATACATCAAATCAAATATATAACATATAATTGAATCAATTTAATTATATCATATATAATCAAATTTCCTCTTGTTAATTTGAACACTTCAAACTGACCCAAAAATTGATTCTCAACTTGAATCCATTGAGCTACCAAGGGGACCTTATGGACCTGTAGCTTGACTCCAACAGTACGTGAATAACTAACTAATTCTTTAATCACGATATCCACCATCCGTTAACAACTGGGCACTCCACTAAAAATCGATAATTACACTCTTCACACTACAGATATATTTCAATGTCCATTGGATATAACCAATCAACAGTACAATAACCCTTCAAAAGTTGCTCATAAGTACAGTTGGGCCAATTTATTATTTTGCCCATGAAGTTACATCTAACTCCTTAAGTACCACTGATTCATCTAATGAACAATACATCATAGTCCTACTATGAGTGAACACTTCTGTGCTATGAGAAGGTGTGGCGCCACATTATTCAAGCCCCGAAATCAGCTCTTTAAGGAGAAATCTATCTATTTACACCTGCTTCGAGGAAGGAGTGAATTCCGTCTTTTGTAGCTGAGTTTCCAACTCCCCAATCAGACGAATCCCCAAAGTGGTAGGTTTGAGCCGGTGATCTAGCCACTCGCACCCATGCAAATCAAAGAACCACTTTTATAGGCAGGAGTTCTCAACTCACTCAGGATTATGGTCATGTTACCTATGGTCATTCTAGTGAAATTAAAGTGTCTGTCATGAACGGCGTTATATAACGAGACTAAACATTTCGTGGTCTGATCTTATACAAACTCCTTTGTATAGGATACCCCCGCTCATATATCTCCACATGAATGATTATGATTAGACCATCTGTAGCACTTTACAACACTTGTAACATCTACAAAGCGGGTTGTATTCATAGTGTCACCAGGATAAGGTTTCCCTCCTTTATCCATATACTACAGACCATTTAGGTTATCACTTAAGGCATGATCCATTTGTATGTCTCCACATACATGCTTAAGTTATAACGATAACCATAGATCTTAGTTTATTGGTTTGTGGTTAATACAACTAAAATATCTCATATTTTATAGACAATAGTAAATAAAATATCTCATATTATTACATCACAAATGTTTATTCATACACGTGTTTACAAAATACAGAACCCTAGGAGATTTAGGGCATCAACCCCAATAATCTCTCATTTGTCCTAAAACTAGTGGCATGTACAAGATAAATACAAGTACAAAACAATAAACTAGGGCATTAAGGCTCAGTACAATATCTCCCACTTGCCCTAGTCTAGCCGCGGTTGGTCCCGTAAACCCATGCTTTATAGGTGACCCTAAAAAACTGTAGTCGTGAGAGCCTTTGTAAACGGGTCAGCAACATTGTCCCCTCAATGCACAATCTCGCGGATGAGATGATATTTTTGCTCTATATGCTTGTCGTGCTTGTGACTCCTAGGCTCCCTGGAATTCGCCACAGCACCACTATTATCCTAATAAAGGGTGGTGGGTCTAGACATGTCTAGAACTACTACCAGATCAGTTAGGAACTTCCTGAGCCAAACGGCCTCCTTAGCAGCTTCACAAGCCACTACATACTCGGTCTCCATAGTGGAGTCAGCGATGCACCCCTATTTTGTGCTTCGTCATACTACAGCCCCTCTGTTAGAGTCCATGTATCCAGTAAGGATCCAATCCTTAGATCCATACACAAGCATGTAGTCCCTTGTTCTCCGAAGATACTTGAGGATGCTTTTGACAGCAATCCAATGACCTTGTCCCTGTCTCTTATACACATCTAGATGTGTATAAGAGACAGGTCTAGTATATAGCATCACATACATTAAACTGTTGATGGCAGATGCATAGGGGACCCATCCCATTTCCTCAACCTCTTGAGGTGTCTTAGGACACCGTTCCTTAGACAATGTAACTCCATGTCAAAAAGGCAGTAGGCCCCTTTTGGATTTTTGCATCGAGTACTTGATCAATATCTTGTCAATGTATGATCCCTAAGACAATGCTAGCACTTTGTTCTTTCAATCCCGAAAGATCTAAATCCCAAGAACAAACTGAGCCTCTTCGAATTCTTTCATTTTGAATTGGGTCGCTAGCCAGTTCTTAACTGAAGTCAGTAAACCTATATCATTCCCAATAAGTAGGATATCGTCTACATATAACACTAGGAAAACTACTGAACTGTTGATGATTTTCTTGTAGACACAAGTCTCATCAACGTTTTGGTCAAAGCCATAAGATTTGATCGCGGTATCAAAACTTATGTTCCAAGATCGAGACATCTATTTCAATCCATAAATGAACCAATTCAGCTTGCAAACCTTTTTCTTCTAACCTTGGGCTATGAATCCCTCGAGTTACACCATATAAATGGTCTCCTCAAGATTACAATTCAGAAAGGCAGTCTTGACATCCATTTGGCATATCTCATAGTCATAATATGAGGCAATGGATAGGAGGATGTGGATAGACTTCAACATGGCAACAGGTGAGAAAGTCTCCTCATAGTCAACTCCCTCCACCTGGGTATAACCCTTTGCCACAAGTCTAGCCTTGAAAGTTTTCATATCCCATCAGCACCTCGTTTCCTCTAGTAGATCCATTTACAACCTATAGGTTTAACTCCATCAGGTTGATCTACAAGATCTCATACTGAGTTGAAGTACATAGACTTCATCTCGAGATCCATGGCTTTGACCCATTCATCTCGGTCAACATCCTCTATTGTCTTCTTGTAAGACAACGAATCCTCAACCTCGCCATTGGCTACCATAGCCAGAATTTCAGTGAAACCCATATAGCGAACAGGTGGGTTTGCAACTCTCCACTACGTCGAGGTTCCCTCAACTCTTAGGGTGGATTTGACCAACTAGATAAATTTCCATCAACAACTCTTGTTGATGTAGCAGGTCCTTCAACAACTTTTGTTGAAGTTTTAGTAGTTTCGTTGGAAAGCTCACGCAACACGATTTTACTTCACGGGCTATGCTACCTTATATGATCCTCCTCAAAGAAGGTAGCGTTTGTCGACATAAACAATTTGTTTTCCTTAGGATCATAAAGGTAACCCCCTCGTGTTCCTTTGAGGTAGCCCAAAAATAGGCATAGCCTCAAACGTGGTTCTAGTTTCTTAGGATTAGCCTCAAGCACATGTTCTGAGCAACTCCAGATCGGAAGTGACGCAAACTAGCTTTACGCCCGTTCTACAACTCTAAAGTTGTTCTGGAAACACTCTTGGAGGAAACACAATTGAGGATATAAGCTGCAGTCTCTACTGGATAACTCCAAAATGAGTCCAGTAAGGAAGCGTAACTCATCATCGATCGAACCATGTCCAACAGGGTTTTGTTTCTCCTCTTTGATACACATTCTACTGAGGTGTACCAAGTGCTGAGAGTTGGGAAACAATTCCATGTTCTATCATATAGTTCTGGAACTCATAATAAAAAAACTCTCCGCCCCTATCTGATCGAAGTGTTTTAATCCATTTATCTAATGCATTTTCAACTTCAGCCTTGGACTCTTTGAACTTTTCAAAGGATTCTAACTTACGTTGCATCTAAACATACCTATACCTCAAATAGTCATTAGTAAAAGTGATGAAATACTCGTAGCCTCCCCTAGCTCGTATATTCATCGAACCACAAAAGTCTGAATGCACTAACTCTAGAAGCTCTTTGGCTCGATAACTGAGGACGGGCAGAAATGTATGTCATTATAGGCCTTTTATTTAGAATTATGAGGACTGTTAAGTAGAATATAGGTTGATTATATTAGGAATTCATGAGAAAACGAGCTTGCATCGATCGACATTAAGAATCTCGGCTAACCCACTTTTATGCATTATTATGCGTTCAATTATCTATTTTTGTAGCTAACGCATGAGGTGGTTGCATACGCGGAAGCCAGGCTATTGCAAAGACAACCGCATGCGGGGAATCTCTCCATCGCAGAGACGAACGCATACGTTCGATGCATAGATGTTGCGGTCGTCAACCGCATGCGTCCATCGGATAGAAGTTGCAGCTGTCAAGCGAATGTGGACATCGCAAAGAGATTGCGGCTACAGAATAATAACCATAATAGAGGGATGACCGCAAGGGTGGTGGAATGCGTTGATACTCCAAAAACCAAGCATGAATGCATACCTCGAGAGTATCAAAATGTGATGTTGACATTTCACCCACCACGCCGTCAGCAGCAAAGATTCAGAGCAGGTCCATCACGTCCATCACGCCGTTAGCTGCAGAATTTCAGAGAAAGACCATTAATGTTGTCGGCGATCAAGCTCTATAAATAGAAGTCAATGAGTAGAACTTCAAATCATCCAGGGTTTTCCATCAAAGTTTCTACCTTCGGGTGGATCCTTGTGATCCAGACGAAAGCATGAGAATATAGCTTGGGAGTTTTTCATCCTCTTAACTATTCCGAGTGACGATCGGAGCCTTCGCTAGAGTTAGAGCTCGAAAGAGTCTACTCCACCACCCATCCATGGCACCACCGACAACCTTGACACACATCTGCTGGAAGCAAGACATTGCTTCCAGCTGGCCCTCCATTTCTCTTCTTTCCTTGTATTGTATTACATTATGCTAATGCATTTCTATATTTTCCTTCGATTTCATCTCCATCTTCATTTACTTAGCATCCTTTACTTTCATTGCATCACTGAGTAAGATTGCTAGAGTACCGCATACTTAATCATGCAGCATAGGAATATGAAGCAAGTAGCAAACCACCGGGAGGTGTACGTTGCGCGAGTGTTGTGAGAAAACCTTATTTGCTTAGTGTGAAGCTGTAGCAACACTTGTCTATAAGCAGATGCAATGCTTGTCTATGAGTAGAATGAGCAACAACTAACTGTCCAGGAGGGCAAGTGGTTGGTCGCATTAAGCAATGTAAGCAAGTGTTCACTAGAGATAGGAATAATCTTACGTCAGCCAGGTTTATGCGATTACCTTGTCTTATGAGCGCATCATTCATCATTTAGGCATACTTGTTTAAAAACCAAATCTAAGTCTCAGGAGAGCGGATTGGATCGCATAAGCAAGAATGGGGAACTTAGAAATAAGCTCTGTTTGCTACTACACAGCATATGCACCCTTTAAGTTGGATATGGTGGTATGCCATCATATAGAGGCTTAGAAATAGGCTTTTCGACACTATCGCATATACATTGCATGCGTCTACGTCAAGTGTGTATAGCATAATCGCATAGCTTGCATTGGATGGGGTTACCCTTGCGATCAAGCTTGGTGTTGCAGTGAAGAAATCCTCGCCTTTTCATCTATTTTTCCATACATTTTACTACGTGTTAACAGTTGCCACGTCTCTACCTCTCAATCATACTTCCACTGCTTAATCTATTAGTTAGGAGTAGAAGTAGTGCTTAGCCCATAACCCTCATCATTCTTTTATTTCATCGCCGCAAACACACTACTGCATACCATTTAGCTACAAGTCCCTGAGTTCGACCTCGGATCACCCAAGAAACTTACCATCTCGTTATATTTGGTGAAAGTGCAAGAAAACTTGTGACAAGAACGCATGGTCATTGCATATGAGATCAATGCATACTTTCCATTCCAATGCATGACTATCGATGCATGAGAACAAACGCATAACCTAAGACATGCATCGTATAATATGCATCCCAAATTTACGTCACCAATAACCTTTTTCAGTAAAAATGTCCTTTAGTCATCTTGCCTTTAAGACATGAATCGCATACAAGTAAAGAATTTTCCTCTAACTCGCCTAGAAATCCATTCTTTACCAACCTCTCAATCCTATTGAGATTGATGTACCCTAATCGAAAGTGCCAAAGTTGCCATTTTCCTTAGGAAAAACCTTAAGTCATTTATTTTGAGTTACGACAGCTTTAAACATCTCTCTGTTATGAAAGGAATTTGTTGCTAACGGCCTTAGCACATACAAATTGTTTTCTAGTTTAGCTGAACATATCTCAACAACATCTTTCAGAATAAACATTTTATTCACCGAAATGTTGAGAGTATATTTACATTCAATCAAGCACTTTACAGAAATTAAGTTTGTCTTTAACTTGGGAACAACATATACGTCATGTAAAATGATAAATTTACTCTATAAAGTCAATTGGAGGCCTCTCACTACTACAGTTGAGACGACGTGCCCGGTGCCTACTCTCATCGTCATCTCATCAGCCTCAAACTGCCACTAGGATCTAATCCCTTAAAAAGAAGAACAAACATGATTAGTGGCCCTAGAGTCTATAATCCAGGCAGAATCATCATTCTCCACTAAATAAGTTTCCAAAATAAGTAAATCACATTTACCTTGTTTGGCCTTGGCCTTAGCCTTCTTATTCTCCATTAACCAGCGTGGACAGTTTCGCTTCCAGTGCCCATCCTAGTTGCAATGGAAACATTTTCCTTTCTCAACCGGCGTTTGTCACCTACCCTGCTGTGCGGTAGATTGTGGGTTAGCTGGTGCCTTCCCCTTCCTCTTACTACCCTTCTTCTTCTTCTTCCACTTATTAGTGTTGGAAGTAGAAGGTGCAGACTTAGTTCATGAGGTTGAACCCCAATGAAACTTCTTAGATGATGAAGCAACATTTGCCTCACCAACCTTTTTCTTCTTGCTTTTTAGCAAGGATTGGAATATCTACAACTTATTAGTGTTGGAAGTAGAAGGTGCAGACTTAGTTCCTGAGGTCGAACCTCGATGGAACTTCTTAGATGATGAAGAAATATTTGCCTCACCAACCTTCTTCTTCTTGCTTTTCAGCAAGGATTGGAATGTCTACAACTCATTGATGAGAGTTAAGGGTATCAACTTTGTTCAGCACAACATTGCTGACAATGTGCAATAAGCTTTCTGGCAACGTTTGCAAAATAATGCTAACCTGGCTTCCCTCATCGACGTGGGCTCAATTCATCTCCACCACATTAAAGTGGATCATCATGTCCAAAACGTGTTCTCGAACAGATGTACCCTCCTCCATTTTTTTTTGGGTTTTATGTCCTAAAACTCACAGTTTATAAAAGATAAACATATTCTATAATCAGTAAACTCATTATTGATTCTATAAATTGCATACGTAAATGTCTAAATCCAATAAACTAAGATCAATGACTATTATATGAATACTTGAACTTTATGTAGAGACATGGAGATGGATCAAGTTCGAGTAAATAGCAAAAACAATCTATAGTATATGATTAAGGTTGGGTACCTTATTCTGGTAATACTATTGGATGTGGCCTACTCTGTAGTTGTTACAAAGAGTTGTAAAGATACAACAAACGAAGTGATCCAAATTCATTCATGTATTGACATGAGGAATGAGGGTGTCTTATGCAATGAGTTTGCATAAAATAGGACGAAGAAATAAGTCACTTTTACTGTATAATGTTATTTACTGTATAACACTAACTATTTCACTTAGATGACCTAGGTAACTCGATCTTAATCCTGAGCTAATTATGAACTTCTGTTTATTCGGGATTATCCTTAGATTTGCATAGGTGAGGGTTGACTCAATAGCACTGGCTCAATAAGCCTCCCATTTCAGGGGTAAGACTGGGTAGATAGTTGGGAATATAAGGTGCAAGACGGAATCCACGCCTACCCGTTTTAGGGATAAGAGAAAGGTTCTTCTTTTAAGTACTTAATCCAGGTCTTGAACAAGAGGCTCCACCCTCTCACTGGGTTGAGAGGATCTAGTTTAGTGACTGGATCACAAACCAATTGTTCATTGGAGGATCAGTAGGAACTTAAGGAACAAGACGTAATCTCGGGGGTAAAACATACATTTGACTCAGCCGTTATTACGAACAACCTGTGAAGGGTCGGCTTACTAATTATGGTTAAATCATATGGACATAATACATTTATAGTGAGGGGAGTGCAACTATGGGCTTTACTGGAGTGACCCATTAGTTAACGAATGATGATTAATTTGGTGAAAACAGTTTAGTCAATTAATCTCGGATCGTTGGAGCCCATGATCTGTAGGTCCGTGAGGTGCCCCTACTAGCTCGTAAATGGATTAACTTTAGAGTAGTGTGATAAGTTTATTTGAAATGTTCAAATTAGAATTAAACAGAATTGAAGAATTAATTAATAGTTAAATATGATTTAAATATTAAATTTATGAAGGTGGATTTGTGTAAAATCAGAATTAATTAAATTGTTTAAATAATTATTTATTAATTTTATTAGAAAATTAATTTATGAAATCAATTTTGTAAAATTAACAATATTTTCAATTTTTGAAATCAAATTGATTTTTTAAATCATTTGGTAAAATTGAAAAGTTTGAAAAAACACAAAATGGAATTATGGATTTTTCCATTAACACCTTCAACTAGCTCACAATAAACCCACTTAAGTTTGGCTTCAATAACTCCAAAGATGAGCTGCATCTCATACAGCCATCTTCTTTGCATGAAAGTCCTGCAATAAATAGAGAAGATTGGAATAGAATTGAGGCATGCATCAATAGAGTTTTTGCTGAAAAATTCGAGTTGAAGAAGTTGTTCTTCAAGTGGGTTGTTGCAGTGAGTTCTTCTCCAAGTTCCCTTCATTCAAGCTTATCTTGAGTCCAACAACTCAATTTAAAGCTCCAAGAAAATAGTGGTGAAGATTTTGAGGTGGTTCACTCCAAGATTTGGAGAAGTTTTGCAATTGAGAATCAAGATTCAAGAAGTTCTACAAAGGTATTACATGAAACCCTCTTGTTATTATATGAGCATGCTTTATTTATAGCCAAAATTTAATGAATTAGAATCCTTATTGATCCTTGTTGCTTTCGTTGCATGCTGATATACTCCTTCAATTGGTATCAGAGCTCCATTTATGCATTCAATTTGGTTTAATTTTGGTGTGGTGGGTGTTTTTCATGAGTTATATGAAAATGGTGCACTGATACGGTTTTCATGAGCTCCATTTAAGCATTTTTTGTGCCCAAGCCAACACATCCCTTGCATGCAACTTAGCTCTCTTAGAACATGTGCCCAACATCACCGTCTTACCCTTCTAGCTACTTGCTTATTCAACCGAAGTAGCTACCTATTTGTTCAAGATTCCAGATTCAACTTTCAAATTTAATAACTAATTTTTCAGACCTTTTTTTCAAGAAATTTCCTTCTACAAACTTGCTCTAAAATGTCCTGGCAAGCTTACCTTAAAATTTTAGCTCAGAACTCCTTGTAATTTGGTCGGAATCCTCAAATTATTAAGACTGGCGCAAGCTCACTCGAGAGCTTGCCTTTCAGCCGGATTCTTCACTCTCTAGCTCCATTCCTCTAGAATTTCCTTCCGGAAACCAAATCTGGGCAACTAGACACACTCATGGTTTGACTAGCTCTGGAATCACTCCATTTGCTCGAGTGAATTGCTCAAACTCTCTCTTTGAAGTCAAGCTTCCCTTTTATGCTAGCAGCTGCATGATCATCCTTTAACATCAAGCTACCATCTCCTCCTTAAAGGGATAACAACATGCTTGAGCATGATAACTGGCTTAGCTGATGAATAACTAGGCCGATCCTTTCCTCTTGGTCATCAACGCAAGGATCAATTCTCAAGCCAATGCTTGCAACCACATGGTTGTATGCCTTTACAATGCATTACCCATCATTGGCCAACGCATTACTCACCTTGAGGCTATCCCGTCCCTCCTTTGGTCACATACTCCTAAGCCAACACATGTCTTATCCCACGCATAGCTTAGTCTTAACATATCAACCAAGCGTTAGGCCTTCCTTGCTTCATCTTATATGTCATCGTATGCTTACTCGCTCCATCGCATAGTTGTAGTATACATCAAGTGTCCAGCGCCTTGCGCTCATCACCGTATACTAGTCAGCGTGCACACCCAGCCTCATCGCTCAGCGCCTTACGCTCATCATCTAGCCCTGTGTACATCGCATACCCCATCGTCAAGCGCTCAACGCCTATCATCTAGCGCTTACGCTTATCATCTAGCACAGTCGTGCAGCCTCGCATGCCCTATGCGATCACCCTCACGCAACACTTCAATGCCCAACGCCTTGCTCGCACGCAATCGAGCACTTCCTCGCCCGCCTTGGCCTTACTTGTTGCACAATGGCTTTTCCTCGTTGCATGATCACACAAGCCTCAACGCATCACTTGTACACGTGCGCCATGCTTAACGCCTAGCCTTGCGCCAACGCCCAGCCTACTTTGCCCGCAAGCTCATTAACCTCGCAAGCCCCCTTGGTTGGGGAGAGGCTGTCTCTTATACACATCTAGATGTGTATAAGAGACAGAGCCTCAACGCATCACTTGTACACGTGCGCCATGCTTAACGCCTAGCCTTGCGCCAACGCCCAGCCTACTTTGCCCGCAAGCTCATTAACCTCGCAAGCCCCCTTGGTTGCCGCAAGCTTTGTAACTGCATCATGCAAAATCCTTCAACTCATGCATTCATTCTTAGTTCCAACGTATAGTTTGTCCTTGGCTTCAACATTTTGCCTCACATAACCTCTACGAGCCTTGGTTGCTACACATACAACCTCATGCATCCATACTTCTCAACCAACGCATGCCTACTCTTGGCTTCCATACTTAGAAAATTTTCCATTTGTTAACCTATCTAAAACTCACCCAAGACTAGGTGTTTCCAACATTTAGAATTTTCTTCCTCGATCTTCCTACTTTCTTTACTTCTTTTTACAACACTACTTTAACATATGTCTATTACTCACTTATGTAGGAAAAATGGAGTACGGGGTTTAAATACAACATGCTTTTGAACATGAAAAAGAGTTCAAAGTTTATGCCTTTAAAGAATACTTCTTTGCGTAAATCCCGCAAACTGTCAAGAACTCCTTGAATAGCAACAAAACTTGAACACAGCAACCTTCAAGACTTTCTTCAAGAACTCATGAACCAAAACGAGACACGACCACTTGGATTCCTTGGTATACTCAGGATGAGAACCCAAGAGTTGTGGGCCCTTACTATTTTGGTTAGGAAGGAGTTTGAGAGTTTGGAAGAGGAAGACGATTGAGGAAGAAGCACTATCGTATAGCAAAGTTCTTCAATCGTTTAGTTTAAAGAGTCTATCGTATAGGCTTTTTGAAATTTCGTGTAGTGTTATTTCGTATGATATAAAAGAAAAACCCATTTTTTTTCATTTATTCAATTTTGCCATAAAAACCAACTAACCACCCACTAAAGTGGTTGGAGAGAAAATATGATTATTATTCAAAAGTAATAAATAATATAAATAAATATGATAACCAACTTATCGTATTATATTTATAACCTATAGTTTTAATATTGCATCATATACAATATAAATTAGAGTTCTTTTTCTCTATTTTACAACATTTAATATAAATCATATTTATATTAAATTTAACAACTATGAATCTCATTCATATAAAATATATTTAAATCATATTTAAATATTTATTCCTCAAATTATAAGGTCATGTTACCTATGGTCATCCTAGTGAAATTAAAGTCTCTATTATGAACGGTGTTATATAATGAGACTAAACATTTCGTGATCTGATCTTATACAAACTCTTTTATATAGAATATCCTTGCTCACATTCTAATACATGAATGATCAGGATCAGATCATTTGTAGCACTTTACAACATTTGTAACATCTATAAAACGGACCATACTCGTAGTGTTACCAGGATAAGGTACCTAGCCTTATCCATATACTACAGACTATTTGGGTTATCGCTTAAACATAATCCACCTGTATGTCTCCACATACATGTTTAAGTTACAACAATAACCATGGATGTTAGTTTATTGGTTTGTGGTTCATGCAACTAAAATATCACATATTTCATAGACAAAGTGAATCAAATATCAAATATTATTAATCACATACAAATTTGTTCATACAAGGTTTACAAACTATAGAACCCTACGAGATTTAGGGCATCAACCCCAACAGGAACAATGCCAACGTTGGTGATTCACACGGTCAAGGAGAATAGAGGGTTTGGTAGGAAAGAAGTGAAAGGAGAGAGAAGGTTTGGTAGTGAAATGAGATATTTTTTAATAAAGTAAGAAAATAAATGTAGACCTTTAAGGTCAGTTTTAAACCGACATTATAGCCTGTCTTCAATGTCGATTTAAAACCGACATTAAAGATTCATTTTTTTTCAAAAAAAATCGACATTATATATTCAATTTCACTTTTTCCAACTGACATTAAAGTCCAAAATTCTTGTAGTGGATGTTCATTGATAGCACGATATCAGTGGTAGTTCTTTATCACCGGTAACATGCTATTAGTGGTAGCTTCTATCAATGATAATGTGCTATCAGTGGTAGCTTCTATCGCTGATAGCATGCTATTAATGGTAGCACTTATTGTCGATAATGTGCTATCGTTGTTAGCTTCTATCACTGATAACATGCTATCAGTGGTAGCTTCTATCAATGATAACTACTAACCACCTTACTATCCCTTTCTTTGTCCTTTACAAACATTCATACGGTCCCTTTTTTCTGATACCTCTCAAGGGCACTCCGTAAAAACAGTGAACAACCAAACTAAACCCTTCTTCTTCGTTTGATTTTGTAAACAAATATTACGATACACAAATACACAAATACGTAACTAATATACTTTAAATATCGTATATTAGTTGACTGATATACTAAAAAACGTGGGTTTGTTAAAAGGGCAAAATTGGAATACGAAATAAATGAAAATTTAAATTTAAATTTAAGCATTTTGCTATATCTACAATTTTTCATATGTTGAAGGTACACCTCTAATCATACATTTTGGATTTGCCACCTATTGCAAATTCCTTTTATATTTAATATTTTGTTATAATAATCGAATTTGATGATTGGCATGTTGGTGTTAAGTCACTTGTGAATTGGATACTTTCAAGTATTGGGTACGAAACTCAGCATCATAATACTTATGGAAAAAAAAGAGAGAGAGAAGAAGCAAAAACCAAATCAAGAAAAGAAACTAAAATAACAAAAAAAAAAAAATCAGAGAAAGGAAAGAAAAGAAAAGAAAGAGACAAGGAGGGTGAAATTGGAAATTAGAAATTCAAAAGTTGACTAGTGAACATTTCCAAATTTGTAAATATTTTAGAGAGATGTTATAGATTTTTTTCTCTTATTTTACTATCTATTACAAATATTATATGAATAAATGAAAAAGGAATGTAATATAAGAAAAGTGAAAATATGTAGACCAATAATGTGATAGATCTAATTAATATCACAAGGAGAATGTAACGACTTCTTGATATTTTATCAATTATACAACTTTAACTGTATATGGATGACTCTCTAATCTATACTTAATATGTGATTAATATTTCTTTAAAAATTATCAAACAATAATTAATTTTCATGAAATGAGAAAAAAAAATTATTGTGTGGAACTATTATTGAAATAAATATTATTTCATTTATTGTTATATTATCTAATAATAATTAATTTTATTTCAATAATTTTATTTATATTAATAAATAATAATAATGCTAATTCATAAATTCAAAAAAAGTTAGTAATATTTAATGATAAGAAATTATAATCCATGTTCAAAATAACATATGAAAGAAAATAGTAATATTTAATGATAAGACCATGAAATGCTTTTGGAAAGACCATGATAATTGCCTTTTTTATGCTTGGGTGTCTACCTGATACGATAACCAAATCACGAACTTGTCCAATTGCACATCTTAATTGTTGAAAAAATCATACCCAAGATTCATCAATTTCTGCACCAGATATACTAAACGTGACTGGGTATATTTAATTATTTTCATCAACCCCAGTCGCAAGCAAGAGTTTACCATTGTACTCACCCCATAAATATGTTCCATCTACGATTAAAATAGGGTGAAAGCAGTTCAGAAACCCCCTAATGGAAGCACCAAGAGCCATAAAGCCGTGCTTGAAATATTTATCTTCCTGCAGATCATATTTAAATGTTGAACCAAAATTTTCAATTTGTAAGGCTTTACCAAATTTAGGTAACTTCTTGTAGGATTCTTCTGGTGATCCCAAAACAAACACTAACACTTCTTTCCTTACTCTCCATGCCTTGTCGTAACTTAAACTCACACCATACTCTTGTTTTATATCCTTCACAATGTCCTTCGATTTATATGAACGACTAACATCTTCAAACTTCGACGAAACTAAATGTCCGAGAACCCAACTAGAAGCTTGTCTATGATCGTTAGTCAATATTTCATTTCTACATGTATGGACATTGTCATACTTAGAGATTTTAAATATTTCATAATTTTTCAATTTAACGGCTCGAAGTCTCCATTTGCATTCTTCAACTAAGCATATAACTTTGTATAATGTTGTGGTCGACTTCTTCACCCTAAACTGAAAGTTACCTCTAATTGCTAACGTAGATAACCACATCTTTAAATCCTTCTTAGATATAAATATGTCACTAACTTACACATCTTCAGAAGAATAAGACTGACCTGGCATGACGATTGTGCTATTAGATGGATGTGACAAGTCACGACCCATTGCATGTGACGAGCCTTTATAGTCTTTGATTGTTCGTTCTTCTGCATAAGGTGTATAGTGGGTATTAATCTTGGGTCCCTCTCCATCACCCTTCTCCCTCCAAGACCAATCATTGAAATATTGACCCTGGTCTACATCATCCCTAAGTTATGGTCGTCAAATTATTAGGCGACAAAGTAAGTGATGGGTTAAAATATATGGGGGAAAATTGACTATCTAACACCATCTTGCAATGTACTGGCCTAGATGTTGAAAGGATTTCTTCAGTTCGTCGAATATATGATTTTTTTGGATGAAATCCTTGATTACTTGAACACTTTGGAAGCATAGATACGTAAAGAGGTATTACTGAGACCTCTTCCCATATGAGGAATATGTGTAGATCTTCATCATTTCGATTACAAATGCAGGGGCTTTAGATCTCAATTGAAGTATACATCTTATAACAAGATTATACTTATCTGATATTATACCACTTATCCTATAAACTTCGGTCAGGAATTCATTATAGGTTGTTCGACCTCAATGTCAAACCCCCACAACTCTCCTCCATCATAATCCTTTTCCCTTTCATTCCAAATGCCACCGAAAAAAATCCAAACACGAGGAATTTTCCTACAATTTATAACAAAAATGTATTAATATAATGTAGCTAAAGAAAAAGCAAAATAAAAAAAGAAACTAGAAAGAAAAAAATTGACCCGGTCGTCCACCTAGCCGGGTACAACATTGGGCAAAAAAATAATATTCCTACTTTTTGTACGTCTGGCCGGGCTAGGGTTAACTCTACTAGTCCCTAGACCAGTCCCAGCTCGATTCCTATCTCGTACTTGGGAAGACCGAATCAATAAATTTATTCATACCTGGTGAAGACCCGGTGAAGTCTGGTCGGGTATCAAACTTATTTCAACAATTATTTTGTACCCGGTGAAGCCCGGCCAAGTAATTTTAACTCATTTTCTTTCTACTCGGTTAAGCCCGATCGGGTATCCAACTTATTTCATGAATTACTTTGTACCTAGTGAAGCCCGACTGGGTAATTTTAACTTATTCCCTTTCTACTCGGTGAAGTCCAGCTAAGTATCTTCAAAAAATAAAAAAATTGCTATCTTTTTTTCATGTTTTTTTATAATTTAAAGGTCGTTTATTTTTTTTCAATTTTTCCAGAAATTATCGACCTATTGAATACATACAAAATTAAATACATGTCAGCGGGAAAAAATTGCTATATCCAAGCACATTTGTTCTTAAGTTGTTCTTTCTATCTCAGAAATTTTCCAAAATCTAAGATATTTTGGTTCGATCTAATCTTTATGATTATTAATTTTAAATTTAATTTTGTGCAACTTGTGAGTATAGTTCAATTGGCTACGACATTAGTAGCTTTAAAAACCATAGAAAAATAATCTACATTATAAAAAATGTCTTTGAACTTTGTATTTTATATAAAAAATACCTCTAAAATTTCAAAAGTTTCAAAAGTACGTTTAAACTTTCAAAATGAATTAAAAAATGCTTTAACCATTAGTTTTGGATGGAAACCGTTTGTGTTTTGTTTAAAAAATATTTCTAAACGTTCAAATGTTTCAAAATATCCTTATACTTACAAAAAATCAAAAGTTCCGTTAGAATTAGTATATGAACAAAAAATATTAATTTGCAAAAGTACCACTACACTTTCAAAAGTTGTAGTATCCTTACCTTTAAAAAAAAGTTAAAAAGAAAGACAATAATAGATCTACCAAAGAGACCTGACTTTAATATTTTAACAAGATTGTATGTTAATAGTTACTAGTTATGTGCATATATATAGCCAAATATGTACTTTTTGTATTTGACTATTTTATCATATTGGTGAGTTTTGATGACAGATTTTGATTTCGAGATTTTGTGAGATTTTATACTCTAACTTGAAGTTTTGGTTTATATTTAGATTTTATACTAATTTTGAAAGTTAAGGATATTATTAAAATGTTTGAAAGTTCAAAGGTATTTTTGACACAAAGATCAAAGTGAAAGAATATTTTCTATGCTTTTTAGCCCCTTTATAGTTAAATGGGTGATTGTAAGAATATAGGTTTAAATACTATTTTGGTTCCTATAGTATACTTTTGATTTTTGTTCATTTTAGTCTTTATACTTTCAAAATGTTCATTTTAGTCTTTATACTTTCAAAATGTTCATTTTAGTTTCTACACTTTTAATTTTGGTTCATTTTGGTCTCTATACTTTTAAAAAATTTATTTTAGTTCTTGTAATTTCGACTTATGTTCATTTTGGTCCTTGAATATTCCAAAAGTTATCATTGTAATTCCTTAAAAATGAAAATGAAGGGACAGAAAATTATCACTTTTAAAAAAATATAAGGATCAAGGTGAACTAAAATTGAAAGTATAAGAATCAAAATAAACATTTTGAAAGTATAGAGACCAAAATACACCAAATTTAAAAAAATAGGGACCAAAATGAACTTTTTGAAAGTACGAAAACTAAAATGAACTAAAATTATAAGTATAGAGACTCAAATAGAATTTAAACCCAAGAATATATATGTATTTTCTCCATTATTGTCTTTTTTGTGATTTATTTTCCTAGTAATCAAGTCATTATTGGATATTATCCCACAATCCAGATTAGGATTGTAACAAAAAAAAAAAATTGGAAAACTGAAAAATCAAACCAATCCAAAATGATTCAATGGTTTAGTTTGGTTTTTAGTATAAAATTTGACATTTTGGTTTATATTTAAAGAAAACCAAAAAGGTATTGGTTCAGATTGGTTTTTTTTATTAGAAAAACCAATCAAAACCGAACCAATACAATGGTATATACCCTTAAAAGTAAACTATCTTTTAGTATTTTAATTATTATGGTGCATGTATATTTATTATTTAAAAAAATATATACTAATTATTGTGGACCATGTATATTTTTTATTTAGAAAGGTGTCAAAAAAAAATAAAGATGTCAAATTTCAATTTATATATATATATATAAAAGAAATAAACCAAAATTTAATTTTAAATTAACAAAAAGGACCAAAAAAAGTAGTAATAAAAATAAAAATTAGAAACAAAAAAAAAAAAGAAAATGTTAAAAACCATTAACCAAACCAATAATAAATTGATCCAAATAAAACCAATTCCATGGCTTTGTTTTTTATTGGACATTGGTTTGAATCTTTTCTTTGTAAGACTAATTGCTTTGGTTGATTCTTGGTTAGCCTCAAAACTAATAAAACCAAACCGATTATCACTCCTAATCCAGATTATCCATCCAAAGTCCAAATTGAGTAGGTTTTTGCTAAAATTTTGTGAGCCCATATTTGGGTTTTTTTTTTCATCCAAATGTCACCATTATGTCATCTCGAGTTTTAAGTAATTTTTTTTGTAATGCCCTACATTGTCAAATGTAGTCAACTTTCGTAAATTGAAATTTACTTCAAATCTCATCTTAATTACTTAACTTATATTAAATTTTATAAGTGAAAATTATTTATTGGAGACTAAGGGTTTGGATTGAGTTTTTAAGTGTTTAAATAAGTGTTTATAAGTGCAAAAAGTGTGTTTACAAACATTTAGAAAGTCAATTCAAACGGATTATAATTATTGGATTTAATTGGGTTACTTGAATGGATCTTAAAATCTAATTTGGATAAATTAGATTTAAAGTGGTCTAATTAAAACATCCAAGTTATTTAGTTTCCTTATGTTGATGCATAGAGACTGTTTGGGGCTCTGAGTTAAAGATAAGATGTCTAGAGTTCATATGTCTGTGGAGTTCATATATCTGTGAAATTCATATGTCTGTGTTTAGGGTGTAGAGATATTTGATCTGAATTCATATGTTTATATTTATGGTGTAGAGTTGAATTCATATGTCTGGGTATCTCATAATTTTTTTGAACTCTAAATAATATGTTTTTATGATTACTATTTTTATTTTGAAACTTTTTTATTCAATAATTCTACCCATCTTTGTTTGAATAAAATATGGATTACAATTTTCTTCTTTTTATTTTTAAAACTTTTCTTTCTTTCTTTTTTAGGGTAATGAACAACAATTAACCCTACATTTCTCGTAGAAATATGGTTAAATAAAATGAGAAACTAAAACGAAATCAAAACATTTGATTCTAACTAATTTTTCTCCATGAATTTCATTATCATCTTCTTCTTTTTCTTCTTCTTCCTATTGTTGCTTTATATTTTTATTATATCATGAATTTTTTTAATTAAATCTCCCCCATCATCGTAACAAGCAATAGAATGTCATCACATTTCTTCAACAATTTCACTTTCATTTCCTCTAATTTTGGAGGATCATCAAAGAACAAATCTCTATTTTTCACTAATTCTTGTTGGAAAATGTTCCAAGAATTTTTTTTTATTTTATGTTTTTTTTTTTTGTTATATGTTACATACTTTTCGTCTAAATATTCTTAACATTCATTTGATATGTGAATTCATTACGTATAAATATTACATTTAATGTAGACAAAATAATATATTTTATATAATTAACAACCCTACAACATACTTTAACAGTCATCAATCTTATAGTAGTCGGAAGTGGTTATCGAAATTGATTATCGAAGATGATTTTTGCTGAAGTTTGTAGTCGGAGTCTGAAGTTGGTCACATGAAGGTGTATTAGAGTTGGTTGTCGAAATTTGTCATTGGAAGTGGTTTTCAAATCCCGGAGTTGGTTGGACAAAAGTGGTCGTCGAAGTTGATTATCGAAGATGATTTTTGCTGGAGATTGTAATTGGAGGTGATTGTCGGAGCACAAAGTTAGTCGCATGAAGGTGGTATTAGAGTTGGTTGTCGGAGTTAAAACATTTTCTATTATCAATAAAGATGTTATTCAACATTTCTTCAATAAAGTTGTTATTGAATTTGTAAATTGCACTTGTAAAGACTAAATCCAATAAACTAAAATCCATAGCTATTATATGAATACTTGAACTTTACGTGGAGATATAAAGCTGGATCAAGTTCGTAAACAACCAAAACGGTCTATAGTATACGAATAAGGTTGGGTGCCTTATTCTAGTAACACTATCGGATGCGGCCTACTCTGTAGTTGTTACAATATGTTATAAGGTACTTCAAATGAAGTGATCCTAATCCGTTCATGTATTGACATGAGGAGTGAGGGTGTCCCATGCAATGAGTTTGCATAAGATCGAACCAAAAAATAAGTCACTCTTACTTTATGACGTTGTTTACTGTTTAAAACTGACTATTTCATAGCGTTGACTTAGGTAACTTAACCTTATCTTGAGCTAACTATGAACTCATATTTATTCGGGATTATCCTTTGATCTGCATAGGTAAGAGTGGTCTAACACACTGCTCAATAGGCCTCCCATTTTGGGGATAAGATCGGGTAGATAGTTGGGGACATAGGGTGCAAGATGGAATTCACGCCTAATCAATTTAGGGATAGGAGGAAGATTGTTCTCTTAAGTATTGAATCCAGGTCTTGAACAAGAGGTCCCACCTTCTCATTGACCCGGGAGGGATCTGGTTTAGTGATTGGATCACAAAACCAATTGTTCGTTAAAGGATCAGTAGAACTTAAAGAGCAAGACGTAATTTTAGAGGTAAAACAACATTTGACCCAGCCGTTATTATGAACAACTTGTGAAGGGTCGACTTACAGATGATTAAATCAAGTGGACACAAATATATCTACAGTGAGGAGAGTACAACTATCGAGCTATAGTGGTGTGACTTGATAATTAATGAATATTGATTAATTCGGTCTAAAGAATTTTAGCCAATTGAGCTCATGATCTGTAAGTCTATAAGGTCTCTCTACTAGCTCGTAAAACATAAACACCTTGAATTAGTCAATTGAGTGAATTTTGAATGATATCAATTTGAAATGTTAAAATTGAGATTAGGGTTTGAATTTGAATAGTTCAAATTCAAATTAGGGTTTGTATAATTATATTCGATATAATTAATTACCGTTTAATTTATCGAAATTAAATGAAATTTGAGAGTTTATAATATTTAAATATTATTTTAAATATTAATTACATGAATAAGATTCATGTTTAATATTAAATGTGTGATTAATTTAATATTTATTGAATTGTTATTTAATTAATCAAATATGTTTAATTAATTAAAATCAAATAAATTTTCAATTTGAGAAATTTTTCTGAAATTTTAATTTAAATTAATTTTGAATTATTGAAATTAAATTTCAAATTGTATTTGAAAATTGGAATTTTCCACTTAGTGGAAAAATCCAATGTTTCACCAACTAGTAGGTGGAACTCTACAATTCACATATCTATCCCACTCAATCTTCAAGTTGGAGGTGTCTTTGACTAAATTCAATCATGCCTGCACGTATTTAAAGAATAAAAATACTCCAATTTGGCAGAATTGAAGGCGGATTAGTTGCTGGAAAATTTGTTCCTGTTGAGTTCTTCATGCTTACCACAAAACCCTCTACATTCCTTCACAAATTCATTCCATTTTTGAGTTCCACCACTCAAATTCAAGGTTGAGAATAGTAGAAAAGATCTCTTGGTGATCCAGGACTTCAATTAGAGAAGATTGTAGCTCAAATTCGTGTTTGAAGAGGATCTTCAAAAGTATGTGTTGAAACCTTCTTAATACCCTATGAACATGTTTATTTTGATGTCAAAATTAAGGAATTAGAATGCTTAATGATCATGTTTTCTTCCGTTGTCTATTTCCATATTCCAACACGGAGGTGGTTGTCGAAGTCCGGATTTCGTTGTCCGAATTGTCATCAGAGGTGGTTATCGGAACACGGAGTTGGTCGTCAGAGTTTTCATCGGAGGTGGTTATCAAAGCTCGAAGTTATTTCTTGGAGTGTGACAATGGTCGATGGGCGAAACCGCTGAAAACATGGAAAGAAGGGAGAGTTGGTGTGAGTTAGGGTGAGTTGGTAAAATATACCAACTCAACCCCACCAACATTCAAAATTGGTAAGCCAAACAATGAGTTAGTATATTATACCAACTCAACTCAACTCATGTTGGTGAGCCAAACACTCGTTTTGTTGAGTCTTATGTCAAAAAAATTGTAAAAAAAAAACCTTATTTTATCGCTTTAAAATAATTATTAATTTTAAAATACATATGATAGTTAAAAAATGTAACACCCTGAATTTTTTTTATTATTTATGTAATTCAGTAATTTTTATTAATCGAGGGCATTTTTTTGAAAATTAATGGTAGAAATTAATTTTATTTGGGAAGAAAAGGAAGTTAATAAAATCAAGTGGAATAAGGAAAAGAACAAAATAAAGTTTATTTTATTTCCCTTTTAATTTATTATTATTTATAGAAACAAAAATTTTCCCTTCTCCTTTCGTCATCGCCATGCGCGCCCCTCCCTAAAAAAAATTGTTCCTCGCGCCACCGCCTTCACCTCGTTGACTAGCCGACCAGCCGTCGTCTTCCGCCACAGATGCACGCTAGCACTCAGCGTGTGCCGGTCCTTGCATTCATCGGTAGATGACCGCCATTGGGCTGCGCGTGCACCAGATCTGACCAATTCGACACCGCCCGAAGCTGTTCAAATTTGCCGTTCGCGAGTCCGTTCGACACTACCACGTTCGTCGCGCCATCCGCGAAGGACTGAAGTCGAACGACCCAATCTGCCATCGCCGGTTACCTCCAGTCACGTCGATCCAATGCTGCCCAGCCCTGTTCGTCGCCGAAATCTGCTTGCATCACTAGACTTTTGTTTTGAGTAAGGGATTGATTAATTTTGGGCAAGATTTTGGATTGTCTTTGAGAGGTTTGATTACCCACTTGGTTTTGGGTTAAAATTGTTATCTCTTTATATTTGGAATTTAGATCCAAGATTGGAGTACTTCGAAGTGCGCAACGTGCTGTTCAACAGATTTGAGTTCGTTTGGCAAGTATTTTGGTAACCGTTGTGATCCTTGTTGGTTGTTAGGCATCTATTGGTTATTGGACTAAATGATGGTTTGATTTTAGTACTTTGAAGGTTCCAAGTCGTCGTCCATTGGGTTTTAAAATCTGCGAAGAGGAGATTTGAAATCGAAATCTTGCGAGTGTTTGTTGATCAAGTTTCGTTGGGTAAGTTCATTGGTGATCGTTGAATTAAATTTGTATGTTTGGATTTTGGTTTCAAGGATTGAAATTTAGTATTATGTTCTGTATTAGGGGACTTAATTCAGGAATTATTTTGTTGAAGATCATTAGCTTGGATTAATATCTGAATTTGACTTCGAGGTAAATAATCTTACTACTGGAATTGCCCACAGGCCAGGCACTAGATGTATGCTAGCATGATAGATGAATATTATGACAGAATGATGGCATGATCAATTGATAGTATAGTATAGTATAACCGATGTATGATTTTATATGAGTATCTGAAAGATTTATTTGTGCACGTAGATACTTGAATGCTAGCATGAGATGATATTTGATTCCATGAGGTTGTATTTGATCTGTGGATATTGAGGCATATTTGTATGTTGTAGAGCCATAATGTTGATGTGTATATATATGTCATAGAACCATATTGTGATAATTATGATGTTGAGACTATGAGTGATTTTACGGATTAGTTAGATGCCCACTAGATATTGTGTTTCCTTCGAGATTCACCAGATTGTGTTTCTTTCGGGATTCACCAGATTGTGTTTCCTTCGGATTCACCAGATAATGTGTTTCCTTCGGGATTCACCAGATTGTGTTTCCTTCGGGATTCACTAGATATTGTGTTTCCTTCGGGATTCACCAGAGGTAGTGGGCATACTTAACTTCAGTAGGATAGAAATTGGTTTTTCATATATGTATGTGTCCCATGAGGACTAAAGCAGTTTATATGTTCCACTAGAGGTAGGCATGTAGAGGACATAGATGTCTAGCTTGACCCCAGTAGCGGGGTTACTTACTAAGTATTTTCTACTCATTCTTTCTCATGTTGTTGTTTCAGGTAAAGGTAGAGATGTACTGGTGATTGACAAGCGGAATTCATGATCGAGCCATTGGACTAGTTTTATGCTTCAGTTCATGAGATTTAGATTTCTTTTCATGTTTTTCTTAACGTTTAGTTTTGATGTTTGAAACTTACTATTAAGAATTGTTTTCAGACTTATTTATTAACATTTATGATTTATGGTTACCCTATTGTTGTTTTTAATATTTGAATTTGACGAAAGACTTTTGAACTTACCTTATTTATTTAGCATTTATTTCACCATAAAAGGGTGTCATTTTAAGTTCCATGCATGCATATATTTAGTAACGGCCTAATTTAAGTCTTAGGGGGTCGGGTCGTTACAGAAATTGCCAGTAAATGTTTATATTTAACGAGCAAAAAATTTCAATAGAAATATATTTGTTGACATAAAAGTTTGTAAGTTTCAGTGAAAATAGTAAATTCTCAGTTTTTCGATTAGTTGACAGACATTGGCTATTAAGAAAATGATCTATGTTACCCGTCAAGAAATCATAAATTTACCTTTTGAATTTACGCACACAATCATAAATTTATGAGCACAAAGTTAACATATTTTGACAGGCATTGCTTGTCACATAAAACAAAATTTATAGGTGGTCAAAAACCATCAATAAGAAGCCCAAAATGATGTCGTTTTGTGCTTAGTAATGCTGATAACTCATGGATGGATTGTCAATAAATTTCTCATTATTGACAATTTTGTGTGTCAATTAGTTTTATGCTTAGAGATGTGTCAACAAATCTCTCATTATTGACAATTTTTACGTGTCAATAAACCATTTTTCTTGTTTAAAAAAGTGGAAATATTCCCAAAGAGTGTCAGGTGTGATAATCCGAGACACAATAGGGCAATATACAACAAACCACTATCAACTAATAGAGATAGTGACGACAAACCATTATCAGCTAATAGAGATAGTGACAAACATAATAGAGGAAAATAAGTTCTTATTTGAATTCTCAAACGCTTATGACTTGATTCTATTTAATTTTAAAATCACAATGAGGCTATGCAAAAAAAAAAAAAAAAATGGTGTGTAACGGCACTCGTGAGGTCGAGTGGCAAACATGTGAGAAAAATGAGAATCCTGAAGGTCTAACTCATTGAATCAGGGATTTGACAATTTCTCTACTTGGAGGAGCATCCATAACATGATGTTACTAAAAAAGCGATAAGTGTGCTCAAACATTACCAAAATATTAATTTTCACCTATTTGAGAGGCTTGAAAATGGATCATCCGCACAAAATCTCAATAAATCTAAGGGGGTCTTTGGCTCACCAACATGAGTTGAGTTGAGTTGGTATAATATACCAACTTATTATTCGGCCTACCAACTTTAAATGTTGGTGGAGTTGAGTTGATATATTTTACCAACCCACCCCAACTCTATATTCTTCCCATGTTTCCAATGGCTCCACACATTGGCTATTGTCACACTCCGTGAACTAACTTCGGACTCCGACAACCACCTCTGTGACAACTCTGGCGACCAACTTCGGGCTTCGACAACCACCTCTGATGACAATCTCGATGATGAAATTCGAACTCCGACAACCATCTCCGATGACAGCTCCGACGACCAACTTTGAGCTCCGACAACCTTCGCGTGACAAACTCCGACAACCAATTCTGGCCTCCGACAACTACCTTCGGTGACCCAACTCCGATGACCACCTTCGCGCTATTAACTCCGACGACCAATTGGCTCCAACAACAAACTCTGATGACCAACTCCGACAACCACCTTTGTAGGCTCCAACAACCACCTCTAATTACAAACTCCGATGAAAATCACCTTCGATGAACATCTTTGAGCAAGCAACTCCAACGACCAACCTGAGGTTTCGACAACCATCTTCGATGATAAACTCCGACAACCAACTCTAATTATGCGACTAACTTCGGGCTTTGACTGTTACCTCCGACTACAATCTCCAGCTAAAATCATCTTCGTTGATCAACATCGACACCACTTTCGCCTGACCAACTCTGGGATTCGAAAACCAGCTCCAATGAAAAACTTCGACAACCAACTCCAATACACCTTCATGTGACCAACTTCAGGCTCCGGCAACCACCTCCAACTACAAACTCCAATAAAAATCATCTTTGATAATCAACTTCGACAACTACTTCCGACTACTATAAGACTGATGACTATTAAAGTATGTTGTAGGGTTGTTGATTATATATAAAAAAAAACATTATTTTGTCTACATTGAGTGCAATATTTATACATAATGAATTCACATATCAATTTAGTGTTAAGAATATTTAGACAAAAAGTATGTAACATATAAAGAAAAAAAACCATAAAATAAATTTTTTTTCTGGAATATTTTTTAGCAAGAATAAGTGAAAAATAGAAAATTGTTATGTGATGATCCTCTAAATTGTTAAAGAAATGTGGTGACATTCCATTAGCTGTTATGATGATGGGGGAGATTTAATTTAATTTTTTTTTGACATAGTAAAAATATAGAGCAACAATAGGAAGAAGAAGAAAAGAAAAAGATGATAATGAAATTCATGAAGAAAAATTAGCTAGAATCAAAAGTTTTGATTTTACTTTAGTTTTTCATTTTATTTAACCATATTTTTACCAGAAATGTGATGAGTTAATCATTGTTTATTGCCCAAGAAAGAAAGAAAGAAAGAAAGAAAGAAAGAAAAGTTTTAAAATTAAAAGAAAAAAATTACAATCCATATTTTATTAAAAAAAATGGGTAAAATTATTGAATAAAAAAATTTTAAAACAAAAATTGTAAATATAAAAGCATATTATTTAGAGTTCAAAAAACTGCATCAAATACTCAGATATATGAATTCAACTCTACACTCTAAACATATGAACTAGACCAAATAACTCTATATCCAAAATACAGACATATGAATTTCATAGATATATCAACTCTCTTTCTCTCTATATAAATTTTAGACATCCTATATCAAGTCAATGTTTCAACCCGTTTCTAATATTAATAGTTTTTTTTTTAAAAAAAAATAAATAAATGGATTTTATTTCAGTATATATAATAATGATAAATTCTAGAATCGCTGGAAAAGTCGAGAAACTCCGGGATGTCTGACCGATCTCTGTAGAATTTTGAATCCCTGTGTTCTTACATCTTTTGACAAACAACTCGTCGATCTTTTTGAAATCAACATCGAAATCCTTCGTTCAATTCTGTATTCTCCAATCTTATATCGATTCAGCGTTTCCCTCTTGTTGCAATTTGTTATCTGTACCTTCGTCCATGGCGGCCCCGTGTTTCTGGGCTCCCTCAGCCATTTCTTCTTCCCAATTTGCTTACTCCGTTGGGCCCTGCTTTCCGGTTCCCTTTCATCTTCAACAATCGGCTCCTCTTTACGCCGCTGCTCCAACCACGGCCCCTGTGGTTGCTCCCGCTGCTGCTACCTACCCTCTCCCTCAGTACCAACAGGTTTGTGTTCTAATCCTAACCGATCTATTTGGAATTTGGCTTATTTGCTTCACTTTACATATTTTATCTCTGAAGTTGAAGAAGATTGCATGTTTGTTTCCAATATTTTGAATTGTTCCTAATGCTTGTTGTTAATTAACCACTTATGTTGCTATAAGTCTGATAACCTAAAAAATACTCCGCCCATATGTTTCGTTATCTCTCTTTACTAATGTTTCCGTAAATCAGGCTAGTTCTGAAAACTATAAAAAAAAAATGGTTTTCTAAAACTTGTTATTGTTTTTAAAGTTCGACTTGGAATTAAAGTGTTCCTTAGAGAAATATGAAAATCATAATTGGGAAATTCGGAGGAATCATGCATACAGTTTTAAACAATAGGTAACTAAAAAAGAATTTGTTATCAAACGAAACCTGCGTGATTAACTTCGGCATGTGATATCGAATCAATTAATGCCATAAACTTTCTAAACGACGAAATTGAAAGTTTTTGAGTCTCAAGTGGTGGACTCATTGATCAACATGGGAGTGATTTTGAAATTGTTAAAATCACTCCTATTTTTCTTAATGTCATTCTAAAAACATGTTCTCATTCAGTCAAATCCAATTTTGATAATATGAAAATCGGGTTTAAAACTGTAAAATCAAATGTGAAATTTATTTTGAATAATAAAAAGGCATGTTTTGGTCTAGATTTTGGTTTTTGGAGGACTCATGCACTAATTTTACTTGGGTATTTGGTGTTTTAGGCGCAGCAGTTGTTTCAAAAAGATGCTCAAATAATAACACCTGAAGCACTTGAGAGTGTAAAAGTTGCCCTTGCAAGAGATGAAATGGAGCACAAAGCAGAAACTAAAAGGAAAGCTATCCCTCGTAAAGCTGCTGGACAGAAATGGGAGGATCCTACACTTGCTGACTGGCCTGAAAGTACGTAACCTTTTCATTTCTTACCCCAATTTGTCTTATATGATTTAAAGCTATATTTTATAGGAACCAAATCTTGAGGTAGGAATGGTAGCAACCACCATTTCAGAAATGGACATCATGAGTATTAGATTATTATGGTTAAACTACAAATTTTGTCCTCGAATGAGGTAATCTTGACAAGTTTGCACATTCTTTACATCTGGATTATGCAGATGATTATCGGCTGTTTTGTGGCGATCTTGGTAACGAGGTGAATGATGATGTTCTTTCTCGAGCGTTTTCACAATTTCCATCCTTTAACATGGCCAGGGTGAGTTTCTAACTTCATTCTTCTTGAACTCTATTCAGGCCTCATGTTTTTTACACAATCAATTTGTATGGTGTAAACTTCTTTATTTCTTGTTCAGATTTTGATTTGAAGCCCAAAGAGCAGTTAAACATGAAAGGTTGGTTCTAGTCCTACCTAATTTGTGCTTTTCCTAATGTTCGATTATATAAGTTTTGGATGACACACAAAAATCGAGATCGACACACAAAAATCGAGATCATAGATGTTTTGGATGTGGAGTCTATTTTTTTCCATTTGTGGGGCTCTAGTGGGTTGTGTAGTTGTGTAGTTTTGAAGCCGTTTCTGTAAGAATCGATCAATCATGAATTGGATTTTCTTCTCTTTCTCATTATCAATCGGATGTGAAATTAACCAAACTTGCAGCTCTAGAAATACTAGTACAAGAGGTCAATGGTAATAATATCTCAAAATGAAAGAATCGTGTATGCAAAGAAAGAAGAAAAAACCAACTAATATTTTCATTAAATTTGTTTGGTGGACCCATGAACTAAATCGAATTATCATTTTTCTTAGCTGGTCCAAACACTTACCGATGTAATTCAAATAATCTATTTAGTTATCAGCATTCCCCCAAAACTAGGTCACATATGTTAATCAAATCATGCTTAGATATCAAGCCTTCAAATGTAGGTTGAGGAAGAAGCTTGGTGAGGATGTCAATGTCTACAATCTGATGTCTAGGAGGGAGTGTACATGAATTCAACAAAATGAAGGGTTAGGATATATGCTTTAACCAATTGAGCTAGGTTCGGGTTAGCTTGTGGACTCTTCTTTTTCTTTCTGTATGTCTGTGTATTCTTACAATTTTTTTTCCAAGTTGTTTTACCAAAAATAAACACTTGCTCATTATCATTTGTGCTGCTTATGATTGGCTCTGAATGATAAGAATGTAGATGTAATTAAGGTTGTTGTGGATGTTGATGGAATATGTGTAGGTTGTGAGAGATAAGCGAACAGGCAAAACAAAGGGATACGGTTTTGTTAGCTTCACCAATCCTTTGGATCTCACTGCAGCACTCAAAGAAAGGAATGGTAATGCTTTTATTTTTATCACAGCATTTGATGATAGAATGAAGCCAAGATGGGTGGAACCTGAAAATGTTGTGTTTTTCAGGTAAATACGTTGGGAATAGGCCAATTAAACTTAGGAAAAGCAAATGGAAGGACAGAATTGATTACGAGGCTCTTGCAAAACTAAAGGTATTGATTCCTACTTCATTGATGTTCGGATTGTACTTATTTGATTGTTGCCTTCTAACAGATAACTCCTATTCAGGAACTATTTATTAGAAGCATTTTTACAATAATTTTGTTTCATTTACTCAGTAGTGAAGTCCTAATTATCTGAAAGAATAACACATTGAGATGATTTAAAAAAAGGAAAGACACACATTGAGATATTTTAAGGTGCGTTAGATGACCAATTTTTAGTTCGATACTTGGTTTTTGGTTTTTCATTTTTGGAGAACTGGGTTGTTTGAGTTTCATTAAGAAGTCCCACCTTTCTGTTTACTCTATTTTTAGTCTCTAATTCTTTTGCAATCGCTAAAGTTTCTATTTATCCAACTCTTTCTTTTCTCTCACTTCTCTCTTTTAAGTTTTTTTTTTTGTTAAGTTTTTTTTTTCTCAACAATATGCAAAGTGGGAATCGAAACTTTGGAGCTTGAAGTTGATAGTACATTCAAACTATATTCATTTCGGTCTCTTAATCTCTCTCTTTTAAGTCTTAATCTAATCATCTTTCTCTCAAACTTTTCGCTGTCTAAAATGTGTCTGACTTTATCTCTCTTTCTAACAAAACAAATTTCTCTCTTAAGATTTCATCTTGTATACCTTCTCTCTCTCTTAAATCCGGAAAAAACATTTCTGGTCACGTCTCTCGAACTTTTATCTTTCTAAACTTTTCCTCAGTTTGGAACATTTGTTCTCGTGAGCATATGGCTTCATCTAACATATGTCTTGCATTCTAACACTATTCTCTCAATTATCCGTCTTCACTTTCCCATTCTGAGACTTCTCTTTAACTAATAAATTGTTTGTGACGTGAATTTGCAGAATAAAACTCAAAAGAATTGGAAGGTACAGAAGAAAAGTGTGTTGCATTAGTGAAAGGAGCATATTGATATTGATTGGATTAAGAAATGAACAGTTTTGCAGCCATTCCTCACGTATTCTTTTCGTTGTAAATTCGCTGCAAGTATAAGCAAATAATTTTAGAAAAATACTTGGTGTGTCCGACCAAATTGTCTAATTATGATTTGTCATGTGGTGATTTCTTTTCTTTTCTTTTATTTTATTTTATTTATTTATTTTTTTTTGGGTGATAAAGAGAGCAGACCCATGAAGATGGGTGTATCTCAAGTTACACACTTAAATATTACCCAGATGACATTTTCCGTTTAGACCAAAATCTGTAGTAGTAGTTGATGGAAATGAATGATTGGGCAACTAGATTATAATCCAAACTTTTTGGGGTTGATTGCTAAATCAAACAAAAATAAATCAAATCTAGTAAAACACCATCATTAAAAAAAAATTAAAAAGGATTAGCATTTTCTTTGGCAGAAAAATCAAGATATGATTGAAATACCAAAACTAAAATTTAGACGATAGATATAAATACAAAGTTTGCACGTTCTTGTTTTTGGATGGAAAGTTTGGATTCACCGTTGACATTGGAAAACTAAATATTGACATGGATTTTGATATGGATCATGACTTAGTTGACACTAATAAACCCAAGTTGATGGGAATTATGACATCTAAGCACTTTGGAGATTTCTTTTTCTTTTATTAGAACTTATAACATCTTTAATGGTAAAGATGACTTCTTTCTTTAATAATTTATTTTTAATTTTGATTTTTTAGATGGAATAGATTACATTCTTCAGAGGGTTATATAAAGTTGTTTATCATTTCAATTTTAAGAAACATATATTATTCGAAAAGTATCTTTGTGGATTCCTAAATTTTGGATATAGTTTCTATTTAGTTCTTAGGTTCCAAAACTTGTACACTTAATCTTAAGCTTTGAGTTCGGTTTCGATAGTCTCTAAATTTCAAAATGTTACAATTTTATTTTTGACATTTGAGTTCTACTCCAATTTGGTCTTTATGTTTCAAGATTCACTTTTTTAAACTCGATTATTCACTAAATATTCATTTTTCATCTTTAGTACTACTTTATGTTAATAAACTAAAAATCATTAAAAGAAATAATTGATTAAATTTTACTATTATTTTATCACTTTTAAAATTAAATTCAAATTTTCACAGTATAATTATTTTTAATTAATTAATGGAAATTGACGTCAATGATTGAAAGTGAGTATTTAACGAAAAATTAAGGTTGAAAATGTGAAATCTTGAAACTTAAGGACCAAGTTAAAATGAAACCTATATCTCAAGAGTAAAATTATAACATTTTGAAACATAGGGACTAAGTGGAAACAGAATTCAAAATTTAAGGACCAAATGTATAATATTTAAAAACCTAGGGACCAATAGAAACTACACTAGAAACCTAGAGACTAAAAAGATATTTCACACTATATTTTTATAAATGAAATATGAGGTCTCATGCTTGTATGAGACTTTTTCCTTAGAAATTTGAGTCAACCTTTGCAATTTCAAATTTTATTTCAATTCTTATAATAGAATGCATACGAGTTATTCAACTAACCTTGATCAAGTTTGATTATTGTGGAATGACTCAATTTAGAACAAGATTTTTGCATCTTGCTTTAGATCTTTGTCTTAAGAAGTAATCTATTCTAGTCTTGTCTCTTAGTTGATTCAAATCTTGTACAAGGAGATGCTAGTTTCTTTGGTTCAAGGGTTCTTACTTTAATAAATGTTTGGACTTTATAATCTGAGTATTAGAATTGCCTTATCTCTAAATTCTACTATAAGAATCGCAAAACATGAAAATTGCATATGCTCAAATTTTTAAGTAAAAAGTCTCAAACATAAGAGTTCAAATTTCATTCATAAAAATATTTCTCTCTTACAATTGAAACGATAGAAGATCTTATATAGTTTTTTACAGGATGTAATCTATTTATTAAAGAAATCAAAAGTCAAAATAAAGCATTAAAGAAAGAAGCTATTTTTTTAATCTCCATCTTTTCGGTCACCATCTTTAATGCATTTCCATTCAAGAAAGCAACCTCAATCTTTTCAACCACCATCTTTAATACATATTCTTCTAGAAACATTAACTAGACATAACAGATAAAATAAACTGAATTACAATAAAAATATTACAAGAATTAATAAAAGAAATCTTCAAAGTACTTGGTCTCATGACTTATCAACTTAGATTTTTTCATGACAACTAGGTCATGATTCATATAAGAATGATATCCATATCAATATGGTTAGATCAATGATATTGGCTATATAGATTTGTTAACGATTCATGACATTTATTTCTTGGACAATTTATGAGGGTAAAATTAGAATAATATTGTGGTTTTTAAAAGTATTTAAAAAAATATTGTTGTTTCAAAACAATTTAGAAAAATATAGATTTTTTTTTTTTTTTTTTTTTTTTTTAATTTAGTAGTCAAGTTTTAGAAACTTGACAAAGGAGGACGAGTCTTCAAAAGTTGACATGGCAAAGTAGAGTTTTAAAGACTCAACTTCCATCCCTATTTATTTTTTTATTTTACATTTTTTTATTTTAATATTCCACCTCCCTTACTCGACTTCCATCCCTATTTAATTTTTTTTATTTTACATTTTATTATTTTAATATTCCACCCACCTTTTTGATTTTATCATTTATTATATTCCACCCCACTCACTTTGTTATTATTTTTTATCACCATCTTCTTAACTTAACTATAAGAAATATCATAGAAAATAATATCTCATCCACATTTTCTTCCATAATTTAAAAATAATAAAGTGTTAATTAAAATATTCATATTAATACAACTATTATCTCATTTATATAAAAATAATTAAAAAAAATCAATATGTCCCACAAGGCAGGCGTCGTCGATTTTGAGTTGGTTGTCGTCATCGATTTCGAACTTGATGTTGCTATGGTTCATCTTGATGTTGCTCTAGTACCTCTACAGGCGCTTCATAGTATAAATATTCATTATGTTCTCCACGACCGCGACCATGTCCATGCACGTATGAAAACAACGGACCAACCTTTGAATTATAATATCGATCTAACATAATCAGTTTGGCTGGGCAATTATTCTACATTATGGTCAACCTCATTGAACTCATCTTCTTCTTCTCGAATAGATCCTCTACGTCTAGGAGCTGGTGGAGGAACAATAGGTATATCGTACATATAATGTATCTCCTCCATATAACTCTGGTTGTCACTACATATAGCAAGAACCTGGTTCGGATCATTCTCAACATCACGGAGTCTACTGTTGTTCGATCTCTATGAATTATAAAATAATTAGACAATATTTAAAATAAATTTAAATTAAAAATAATTAGATAATATTCATTTATTTACTAGATGACCCACAGCTACTCCCGGGCGAGTAACGTAACGCCTTGTGATATTATTATACCAGTTGATGTAGTTTTGAGTGACATCCCTATCAAACTGCTCAATAGAACCCCCATTACAATAAACCTTGCACGATAGTGCCATCGCACGACCAAATGTGCAATTTTTTTGGACCAATCTCCAGTTCTTAAGTCAATGTCATGCAGTAGGGGTTCAGTATTACAAGACGATAAGACATCCTGCTGAAAACTGAATTGTCTCATCACCTTGTCAGGAAGATGTCACTCACCAATGTGAAAATATCTGAGAGGACTTATTGTCCGCCATATGTTTTGACCATTTGTACAGAAATTAAGCAAAGTGTGCATAACAAGTTTGTAAGGCTCTTAAACATGGTTCCCTAAAAAAGTGTTATAAAACACCATATGAGTTGTGGAAATGATGTAAAGGTAGTTTACATTACTTCCGAGTCTAGGGATGTTCGATACACATGTACAAAATCCTAAGAAACTGGAACGACGTTCAAAATTATGTCTTCTTGTTGGATACCCTAAAAAAACAAAAGGTGGATTGTTCTATGATCCCCAAGAAGATAAAATATTTGTTTCGACAAATGCTAAATTCTTGGAAGAAGATCATATTAAAAATCATCAACCTTGCAGTAAATTAATATTGAAAGAAATGACCAAAGATACTACAGAAAAAACAACAAAAGTTGTTGATCAAGTTAGTCTATCAACAATAGTTGTTGCCCCATCATATTCTTCTCAAGAGTTGAGAATGCCTCGATGTAGTGGAGGATTGTTAATCAACCTGAACGCTACATGGGTTTAACATAAACTCAAGACATCATACTTGATGATGGTTTAGAGGATCCATTGACCTTTAAACAGGCAATGGAAAATGTTGATAGGGAACAATGGATAAAAGCCACAGGCGTAGAATGGAGTCAATGTACTTCAAATCTGTCTGGGAACTTATAGATCAACCACATGAGGTTAAACCTATATATTGTAAATGGTTCTACAAGAGGAAAAGAGACCAAACTAGCAAGGTGCAAACTTATAAAGCCAGACTCGTGGAAAAATGTTTTACCGAAAGGAAGGGGGTTGACTATGAAGAAACCTTCTCTCATGTTGCCATGATAAGATCAATACAAATACTCTTATCCATTCCCATATATTATGATTGTAAAATATGGCAAATGGATGTCAAGATAGCCTTCTTGAATGACCATCTTGACGAAAGTATTTTTATGTTTCAACCAGAAGGGTTCATTGAACAAGGTCAAGACATTAGGTTTGTAAGCTTAAGAAATCCATTTATGGATTGAAGCAAGCTTCTAGAGCCTAGAATATAAGATTTGACACTGCGATCAAATCTTATGACTTTGAACAGAATGTTGATAAATCTTGTGTATATAAGAAAATAGTCAATAAACCTGTAACATTCTTGGTACTTTATGTTGATGATATCTTGCTCAATGGGAATGAGACAAGTTTCCTTGCTGACGTAAAGAGATGGTTAGCATCACAGTTCCAAATGAAAGATTTGGGGAATGGTCAGTATGTTCTTGAGATTCAAATTTTTCGAAATCAAAAGAATAAAACCCTGGCACTATCTAAAGTATTTTATATTGACAAAATGTTGTCAAGATATAATATGCAAAATTCCAAAAAGAGTATGTTACCTTTTAGACATGGAATTCATCTGTCGAAGGAACAGCGTCCTAAAACACCTCAAGAAATTGAGGAGATGAAAAAAATTCCATATGCATCGGCAGTTGGTTTCTGATGTACGTTATGTTGTGCACATCCTGACATATGCTTTGCAGTTGGAATCGTCAGTAGGTTCCAATCTAACCCAGGAAAAAGTCATTGGACAGTTGTCAAAAGCATCATCAAGTATCTTAGGAGAACGAGGAACTATACGCTTGTGTATGTAAGGGTTTGATCCTTACAGGATACACTGATTCTAATTTTCAAACTGACGTAGATTCTAGAAAATCTACTTTAGGATCAGTTGTCACTCTTGACGGAGGAGCTATAGCAGAGAAGCATTAAATAAAGTTGTATAGTTGACTCCATGATGGAAGCAAAATATGTAGTTGCATGCGAAAAATCTAAAGAAGTAGTGTGGATATGTAAGTTCCTGACAAATTTGGAAGTGGTTCTAAATATGCACCTGCCCATTACTCTATATTGTGACAACAATAGTGCAGTTGCTAATTCCAAGAACCAAGGAGTCACAAACGTGGAAAACACATCGAAATAAAATACCATATCATCAGAGAGATCGTATACCAGACATGATAGTCACACAGATAGCCTCAAAAGACAACCTTACTGATCCTTTTATGAAGGCCCTCTCGGCTAGAGTGTTTGAGGGCCACTTGGTTGTACTAGAACTACGAGCATCATAATCTAGGGCAAGTGGGAGAATGTTAAAAGGGTATTGATGCCCTAGTTTATTTTATTTTCTCTCTTTATTTCATAACATTGTAAAATTATATGTTTGTCTCACTAGAGTATTAGTCCAAGTGGGAGATTGTTAAAAATGTCCTAAACTCGCAATTCGTAAATGTTGTTAACATATTCTATTTATCAATAAAAATATTATTGAGTATTTTATTCAATAAATTATTATTGATATTGCATTCTTTTATGAAAATCCAATAAACAAATCCATGGCTATAATATGAATACTTTAACTTTACGTGGTGACATAAAAAAGGATAAACTTTTAGTATGTAGCCAAAAATGGTCTATAAGTATATGGTTGAGATTAGGTACCTCATCTTGGTGACACTACTAGATGCGGCCCATTTTGTATACTAATACAAATGATGTGATCCAAAAATCATTCATGTGGAGACATGTGAGTGGGGGCATCCTATGCAATGAGTTTGCATAAGACTGAGGCTCGAAATAGTCATTTTTCTTTATAACAGCTTTTTACTGTTAAAACTGACTATTTAAAACTCAATGACCTAGGGTTAGTTGATCTTAATCCTGAGCTAACTATGAAGTCCTGTTTATTCGAGATTATCCTTTGATTTTCATATGTGAGGGTAGTCTAGCAGCACTACTCAATAAGCATCCTATTATGGATAAGACCGAATAGATAGTTGGGGACATAGCTTTGCAATATGGAATTCACTCCTACCCAACTTAGGGTTAGCAGGTAGATTGTTCTCTTAAGCGCTGATGCCTAGTCTTGAACAATGGGGCCCCTCCCTTTCATGAAAGAGAGGTTATGGTTTATAAGTTAAACTATAAATCAATTGTTCAATGGAGGATCAGTGGGAGCTTAAAGAGCAAGATGTATTTACAAGGGTAAAAATGTAATCTTTGACCAAGTTGTAAATACGAACGACCTATGAAGGATTGACATACCGATTATGCTTAAAATAGATAGAAATATATCTACAGTGAGGAGAGGGCAACTATCGAGCTATAGTGGAAGGTCTTGGTAGTTAAAGAATAGTGATTAATTTTGTTTAAAGAGTTTAACCAATTAATTGTAAATCGTTGGAACTCATGATCTGTAGGTCCATAAGGTCCCTCTACTAGCTAATAATTTGGATTAGTAAATTGAGTAATCTTGATGAGATTTGAAATTAGGGTTTAGAATTTAAAATGTTCAAATTTAATTAAGGTTTCTATTAATTGTATTTGATACCATTGAAATGTTTAATTTTATCAAAATTAAACAAAATTAGAGAATTGATTAATGTTTAAATTATGATTTAAATATTAATTATATGAAATTAAATTCATTGTAGTGAAATTGGCATTTCATTAATTTAATATTAGATATTAAATTATAAAAATTAATTAAAAGGTTTACTTAATTAGTTTTATCTAAAATTAATTAAATGAATTAATTTTTATAAAATAAATTAGTTTATTTATTAAATTGATGTTAGGAATCAATTTTGAAAATACAATTTGAAAAACAAAAGGAAAATTTCCAAAAGTTGGAAATCTCCACTAAAGGTTCAAGCACCTTATTCAGCCAATTCCACTCAATCTCCATTAAATTCATGAAGAAGAAGCTGACCTTCATGCAGGCTTTGATATTGCATGTTGAAAACTTTATAAATTGGAGCGTTAGGCTGAATGATGAGCCATGCATTCAGAATTTCTACAAAAATTTTGCAGAATTTGAAACCCTCAGCAAACCCTCTTCATTTCTATCAAAACCAGCTCAATTTAGTGTTTCCACCACACAATCTTTGCAAGAGAATAGTAGAGAAGATCTTTGTGGTGGTCTACTTGAAGATTGAAGCATCTTTTCGTGGAGCTCAGCTGGTTTTGAAGAAGATTCATCAAAAGGTATTGTGTTCAGCAAACCCTCTTGTGAAATATTTTTTCTAAAGCATGTTTTAAACTCAAATTAAGTGTAATTAGAGTGCTTATTGATTCTGATTTTCTCTGCTGCTTGTTAGTTTACTCCATCAGTCGAGTCTTGAAGTAGAGGAGGATGGGACTTGGATCGTGAAATGCCTCAGAATCAAAGAAGAAGATTAGAAATATGTGAATTTGGGAGAGAAACCAGAATGGTGAAGAAATGAAAAAAAAAAAGTTTTGAGCCCTAATGAAACTTCTTAGTGTTTCTAAAATTTGAAGCACATGCATGTGTAAAATCTTAAAATTTTGATCTTCCACCTTTTTTCGCCTTTTTAATAGCCGTTTTAATAAAAAAATACTATAATGAAAGGATATAAAAAGTGAAATTTGTTGTAGTGCTAAGACCTTTTCTAGTAAAGGATCTTTTGGTCATCTTACCCTCAAGACAAGATTCACATGGCGGTAAAGAGCTTTCTTCAAACTTGTTTAGAAGTCCACTTTTAACCAATCTCCCAATCCTATTGAGATTAATTGATCTAGTCTTAGGTGCCAAAGATAGGCATTTAGAGAAAATTTTCTTTTCTTATGATGAGTTTAAACTATTTTAAAGATCTCTATATTCAAAACAACTTTTACCTTAGTCAGTTCTAACACATATAAGTTATTCTCTAGATTTGCATAACACATTTTATTACCTTTTGAAATAATGAACATTTTATTGTATTCAAAAGAAACTTCGTTATTTTGCTCTAGCAATATGAGATAGAAATTAAATTCCTTTTCATAGAAGGAATGTAATAAACATTTCAAGAAAATGTGTCTATCTTCAATAAATAACTTTATATCTCCCACTGCTTTAGGTGAAACAACCTCTCTGGTCCCTACCTTAAAGGTTGCTTTTCCTTCTATAAGTTGTCTCTATGAACTAGTTTCCTGAGCAAAAGTATAGATATGATTAGCTGCTCCTGAATCCATTATCCAGGATAACTTATCATTTTCTACTAAGCATGTCTCAATGACAAGTGCCTTTGCAGAAAAACAGGGAGATTAAGGACATTCCTCTGTTAAAACATAGTTTAAATCATCAACTGCTAGTATATTCGATTTCCATGTTGATTTACTGTTAAAAGTGTCGGAAGCGATTACATTTGAAGAATTCAACATGCTGAAATTATAAACAAATTCTAATTAGTGAATTGATTTTAAACCCAATTAGATTTTAGCAAAATAATAATATACCTAAATTTCATTATTTTATTTTCAACGATACTAGAGTGGGTTAGAATAAGTGCTACAAAGAGGCAGTCAAATACTCCTTCACTAAAGCAAGACATCTTTTACTAAATATTATCTCCATAATAGCTCATATTCTGATAGTCATTTAACTACCGTTTTTGGTCAAGAACTTACTAGTACTTAGTAATTCTGTAAGTATAACCCTTCATTTTCAGATCTCAAAGATTAGCGGCCCCAACGATACGACTGAATTGGAGAGTCAAAGTTGAGAAACGACCTAAGAAATCCTATCCATTTATGGAGTTTGAGTTGTTTCAGATCCTATGTTATAACCCTTCAAGGGGATGGCCATAGTTAGTGACTAGCTAATGCCACCTTAAAGACGACAAGCAAGTGCAACATAGGAATCTCACGGTCCAAACTAATGGAAGAGACCGCAGGATACGTTGACACATATTCTTCACCCACTTACTATGAACTACTTCACCTATTCACCTTGATATTGACCCATGCAAACACTTTCCGAATGGAGGTCACTCCCAAGGTGACATGAAGCGTTGCATGGATCTCACAATGTGAACTCTTAGGGACGTGAGAGCTAAGAACAATATATCGTATATGTTATTAATCTCCCCCCATAAATGTCCTATTTATTTTTGGGTAATTTTTACTTAGGAATGTTCCCGCTAATTAAACAACCTACGTTTATGTGGTTTATCCAAGTATAACAATTGTAATGGGATATAACCTACGATGTCTAGGTGAAAAATCAATTTTAACACCTCACACTACTCAGTGTGCTCATAAAACTGGTTAACAACGCTAAATTGTTTGGTCATAATCCCTAGGTAGGAGGTATACCGTAGACCGTAAACTTAAGTACCCCTAGCCTTAGACAAGATTATATACCGGTTGAGTTTGTAATCCATATTTTATAAGAAATTGGCCTATTTTAACTATTAAAACAGGTGGTTAACCTACGTGAGCATGCATCTTTTCTTTGTTGTGAATTTTAATGTCTAATCCAATTTTATAAAAACTTATAAAATAATAGACATGCTATGCATCCATAATATGATTTTATATAACAATTATATAAATATTCATTCAATACATTAATATAACAATTTATATAAAAAACAATAGAATACTACACATGCATACTATACATTATAACACTTATAATATACTTGTAATGCATGCCACATGCTTATCCTATGGTGGGATTTTAAATTTACATGTCATACAATATGCCCACCATAGATAAATTATTTAAATCAATATTCACAATGCATAATTAAATAAACACACTAAAATTGATCGATTTTGGCATCCTAAGTTTGCTAAACTTATTACAATAATAAGTAGAAAACAGCCTCAAACCGCTTGAAAAACGCTTGAACCAACCTCAAAAACCAAAAAATAGCAAAAACCACCCAAAACTGGTCAAACCAGTTGAACCAGACCGGTTCAGACCATCCGGACTTGCTGAGCCACCAAACCGGGTGCACAAGTTAGACACGGGTTGGACGGAGCAGGCGCAGGTCACCACCGGGTCGGTTGGAGCGGCTAAAGACGTGGACTGGCTAGCGAACTAGGCTGGAGCACGTGTTGGGCCGTCAACTAGCGGACGCAGGGTCGGGGTGGAGCGGGTCGTCGGGTCTGGTCTGGAGCGCCTACACGTGTTAAGCACCACCCTGCGGGTTGGATCATCACTCTGGGTCGGTTCGTGTGTCATGAACCGGATCTGTCAGCTTAAATCGGATCTGTGAGCAATTTTTCATCAAAATGAAGCTGTCCTCTTTGTCGGAAACGAGCAATTATAGCCTAAATACAACTCTAATGACTCTAGCAAATTTACAGACCCTTCACGACACGTTAAAGCCCATAAAACACTGGGTAATTACAACAATTATTAAAACCCAAGAGAGAAAAAGGATGCCAAAACCGAAATTATACATTTTAAAACACACAACTATTCATCACATGAATCAATACCCACCATATGAAAAATTAACCAAAATTGGGTACTTTAAGCATGCTATGATACCAACTGATGGAACGTACACATGCACAGCGGAAGAAAAAATGGATCTAAATATCTAATTAGGATAATTTCAAAGAATAAGCATGCAATTGAATAAATTACAAAAGGATAGAAGAAATACAACCTTTGTAGACTTGAATTTTCTCCAAAATAGCTCCAATCTCCTCACAAACGATTCATAGACCATCACGAGAGTCTTCTTGACTATTCTTCGGCCTTAGAATGGGATGGTGGGATCCAGTGAGTGACTAATTTGGAGATGAAAATGGTCAAGTATTTGAGAGAAAATTATAATGAGATTATCATATAATCTCATCAATTTCCACTATATCCAAGAGGTTTAAAATTCATTAAGTTCTTCCTTTTAAAGACCATTACATGCAAAACATGCAATTTTGAGTTTGATGAGAATTTGAAACTAAAAAATCCACTAACTCAAAAGTGGGATTAGTGGGGCAAGTGTCTTCAAAAGAAGACAACACTTAGCAATGCAAAAAATTGGCATTTCTCACTCAAAAATGTTGAATCTTTCCACTAACTTGGTCAATGGTCAAAGTTTGACTCTCAAAGTCTAAAGTCAATAAATTTGACATTTTGACTTTCAAAGTCAAAAGTCAACAATTTGACTTTTAATGCAATTTTGATCAATTCCATTTAATTTCAAAATTAATTCTAATAATCAATTTTAAAATTAAATTAATATTAAATAAATAATTAAAAATGTTTATTAATTTAATTTAATATTAATTCCAACATTAATCTTAATTCATATGAATCTCTATGCATAATCATTGATGTTTAAATATTATTTAAATATCTCCTATTTTCTCTCTTTATATTTAATTCATAATTAAACATTAGGTTAAATATGTCGTATATATTTAACGCTTTTCTCAAAAAACTGAATTTGAACACTTCAAATTCGTTCGTCACACTATTCTAAAGTTTAGTCCGATATGAGCTAGTAGGGGGACCTCATAGACCTATAGATCATGTGGTTCAACGATCCGAGATTAACCGGCTGAACTCTTTAACCTAATTAACCACCATTTGTTAACTACTGGGTCACTCCACTAAAGCCCAGTAGTTGCACTCCTCTCACTATAGATATATTATCCCCACTCGATATAACCACGATTAGTAATTTAACCCTTCATAGGTTGTTCGTAATAACGACTGAGTCAAAAGTTATTTTACCCTCGAGATTACGTCTTGCTTCTTAAGTCCCACTGATCCTCTAATGAACAATTAGTTTGTGATCCAATTAGTAAACCGAATCCTTTTTGGGCCAATGAGAGGGTGAGGCCCCTTATTCAAGACTCAGAGGCAACAATTAAGCAACAACCTCTCTACTATCCCTAAAAGCAGGTAGGAGTAAATTCCGTCTTGCACCTTATGTTCCCAGCTATCTACCCGATCTTACCCCTATAATGAGAGGCTTATTGAGCCGGCGTTGTTGAGCTAACCCTCACCCATGCAAATCTATGGATAATCCCGAATAAACAGGAGTTCATAGTTAGCTCGGGATTAAGGTCAAGTTACCTAAGTCATCGCTTTGAAATAGTCATTCTTAAACAGTAAACAGTGTTATAAAGTAAGAGTGACTTATTTTTTGGTCCGATCTTATGCAAACTCATTGCATAAGACGCCCCCGCTCCTCATGTCAATATATGAACGAATCAGGATCACTTCGTTTTTTGTAGCACTTTACAGTAAATTGTAATAACTACAGAGTGAGCCGCATCCGATAGTGTTACTAGAATAAGGTACCCAACCTTATTCATATACAAGACCATTTTGGCTTTTTACTAAACTTGATCCACTCTTATTTTTCCACATAAAGTTCATGTATTCATATAATAGCCATGGATCTTTAGTTTATTAGATTTAGTCTTTACAAGTGTAATTCACATATTTGACAATAGTTTTATTGAATAAACATCAATAACATCTTTATTGATAATAGAATATGTTTAACATTACAAACTTCGAGTTTTAGGACATACAACCCAACATTGGGATGCCTAGTGAGTGACTATTTTGAAGAAGTGTATCAGCATGCAGCAGAAGCAACAAGGATCAATAGGCATTCTAATTCATTAATTTTGGCTATAAATAAAGCATGTTCATACAATAATAAGAGGGTTTCAGAAAATACCTTTGTAAAACTTCTTTAATCTCGAAATTAGCTGCAAATCCTCTCCAAACCTCATTGTGAACCACCTCAAGATCTTCCCCACTATTCTCTTGGAGCTTTAGGTTGAGTTGTGGGACTCAAAATAAGTTTGAATGAAGAGAACTTAGAGAAGAACTCACTGCAACAACCTACTTGAAGAACAATTTCTTCAACTCGAATTTTTCAGCAAAAACTCAATTGATGCATACCTCAATTCTACTTCCATATTCTCTATTTATTGCAGGACTTTCATGCAAAGATGGTTGCATGAGATGCAGCTCATGCTTGGATATTTGAAGTAAAATTTAAGTGGGTTTAGTGTGAGCTAGTTGAATGAGTAGTGGAGAAATCCCACATTTCAAATTTGTGTTTTCTTAATTTCAATTTTGATTTCTCAAATCAATTTTGTTTTTCAAAATTGAAAACATTTATTAAATTTCATAAATTAATTTTTTAATAAATAAATAAATAAATAAATAATTTAATTAATTTAATATCAAATATTAAATTAATTTCACACAAATTTTACCTTCATAAAATTTAATATTTAAATTATATTTAAACATTAATTAATTCTCCAATTCCATTTAATTCTAAAATTAAACATGAAATTATATCTTATATAATTACTAATTCCCTTAATTCTAATTTGAACATTTCAAATTAATTTATCACGCGACTCTAAAGCTAATCAATTTACAAGCCAGTCGACCTCGTGGACCTACAGATCATGAGCTCCAACGGTCCGAGATTAATTGGCTATACTCTTTACACCGAATTAATCCCCATTCTAACTAATCGTTCATTCCACTAAAGCCTATAGTTGCACTCCCCTACTATAGAAATATTATGTCCAAATATCTATTTTACCCCCAAGATTATGTCTTGTTTCTTAAGTTACTACTGATCCTTTAGTGAACAATTGGTTTGTGATCCAGTCACTAAACTAGATTTCTCTCAACCCAGTGAGAGTATGGGGCCCCTTGTTCAAGACCTGGATTCAATACTTAAGAGAATAACCTTTTTCCTATCCCTAAATTGGGTAGGCGTGAATTCTGTCTTGCATTCTATATCCCCAACTATGTACCTGGTCTTATCCCTGAAATGGGAGGCTTATTGACCGGGCGCTGTTGAGCCAACCCTCACCTATGCAAATCTAAAGATAATCCCGAATAAACAGGAGTTCATAGTTAGCTTAGGATTAAGATCGAGTTACCTAGGTCATTTAAGCGAAATAGTTAGTTTTATACAGTAAACCGATAAAATAAGAATGACATCCAATCTTATGCAAACTCATTGCATAGGATGCCACCACTCCTCATGTCAATACATGAACGAATCTGGACACTTTGTTTGTAGTATCTTTACAACAACATGTGACAGCTACAGAGTAGGCCGCATCCAATAGTGTTACCAGAATCAGGTACCCAACCCTAATCATGTACGATAGACTATTTTTACTATTTACTCGAACTTGATCCATCTTTATGTCTCTACATAAAGTTCAAATATGCATATAATAGCCATGGATCTTAGTTTATTGGATTTAGACTTTTATATATGCAATTTATAAAATCAATAATAAGTTTATTGACTATAGGATATGTTTATCTTTTACAAACTGCGAGTTTGAGGACATAAAACCCAACATATTTTAAAACAAATGCTCATAAACATAATCATACTGAAAAACTTATAAAATAACTGCCAATTGGAGATGCTTTCATAGTTCAGGGTTTAACATATTTAACTTGGAACTCATTATTTAAACATCAGAACAACTCATGAGTACATTGGAGAATCTTAAAAACATATCATATCATATAAAACATTCATGCTCAACTTTGTACCTTTAAACTTTAGTTGGGTAAAGCCCCTTTTGCTTACACACCGAACGTCGATAACCTTAAATGAGGTAGAATTACTACATCACCATCAGCGTCAATAATAATTATATGTGCATGTCGAGATGCCCCAAAGGCTAATAACACCTTAACACAAGTCCCAAAACCTTCATGTGTGCTAAAGTAGGTCCCAAAGACCTTCTATGGATACCTTCGTCTCCTTCAGCATCAGGGTATATAGTAAGCCCCGAATGCCTTCGTCTTATTCGATATTAGGGTCCCAGATACCTTTATCTCCTTCAGTATCGGGTATTCATAACCAGGGTACTAAAATCATGCTTAAATAACACATACTAGCATTCCTTGGAAAACATGGCATCAAAGATAGATAACATTGTGTCAAAGCTTTCATGAACACCTTAGGAATGCTTTGCCTCATCGAAACATATTTGAAACATCATATAAAATATAGCATACAACCTTCTTTTATAAGAAATTCATGTTCTGAAAACAATGAAGCTTTGGTAAATCATTTATTCAACATAGCTTGTGCTTTAGCTAAATCAAGCTTTGAAGCACTTAAAGTCAAATTCATGTAACATAGGCATGGAAAGCATTTAAAGAATAACATTTATAAAACTTTTCACTCTCTGTCACTAGGTTAGCTCCCTAAATGGTTATAAGCCCTTCCAATCTCTGATTGACTTGTCACATAAATATATAACCCTTGGTCAATAATACTTGCTAACCTTTGAGCTTAAATGACTTTAACTAGCTTAGCCTTTTAGGTCATTTTTCCCTATAACTTAAGTAGGCTTTATATCCTTCTTAGAGTCCGTATTTATGTATCTTAATAGATTAATATCTATAACATTGCTTAAGGAATTCAATAATGGCTCCAACACCACAATTCCAAAACTAAGCCAATGCCAAGCTTACGGCACCTTAGGTATAACAAGGGGCTAGCTAGCACAGGCACATGCATACTAGCATTAGGCATGGGCGATGGGACATGCATATGGGCCTACAGTCGAATGACCCCTTGTGGATGACAGTCAAGCACATAAGCGTGAGGGTGAATGACGTGATCAGCAGTAGCGCGCATGGGTTGGGCGGAAGGGTCGCGCAAACTGGGCGATGGACAACTGTTTGGTTGGGTGATGAGCATAGTTGCTCGTCTAGAAACATGAGGGTGTGATAGGCACGCACGAACGAAAACCTACCAACAGCTTTAGTCGCCCACCTGCTCCCTTCATCCATGGCTAGCTACCTACTTCTTCAACTTATGCAGTTGCCTACTTATTCAACCAAAACCCAGTTTCAATTTCCAGAACTTATAACTTAAAATCTGTTCATCAAAACTCAAACTTCCTTCTATGAACTTCTTACACATCAAAATTTGTTACCTTATTTATTTGCCTATAATCAATACATAGTCTGAATGTACCATCTTTCTTCTGTAAAAGGAACACAGCTAGTCCGACCTTACAGTTTTCTGGACTGCCCATTTCGTTGAAACATTTCTCTATCAAGTTCAACCATACTTCCGCCTCTACGGGGTCTACAGTGCCCTCAAAGGTCATAGCATCTAGGGCTCTAAGCCTCTCAATGCAATATTTCTTTTTTGGGTTGGCCTGAACTGAATTCACGCTGGTCGTTAATCTTTGAGCAATTCTATCAAACACTCTATCCTCTATCTGAGGATCTACCCTAGCTGAGGAGTACCTGACTCACCCTCAGAATTTATCTCTTAATTCACGGGTTCTCTGTTCTTTCTTTTACTCACCCCTAGGTTCCTTCTGACCTCAGGGTCACGATCGGTAGGGTCAGTATTCCCATCTACTTGCTTCGCCTGCCATTTTTTCTCGACATTACCAAATCAATAGAACACATGTTAGAGACTCATACCACAGGGACCTAGACATACCCATGAATTCTCTCTCATTCCTAAAACGTTATGCTCTGATACCAACTTGTGACACCCCTTCCTAGTTTACCCTCTTAACCCGTAAGGGGATGTGATGGCAGCAGTTACTAACCTACTCTCCAACACTTACTGCCTAACTAACCTATAAAACCTGCTTAAATCCTTGTTATGCAATTACGACTTAGCGGCACAATAATCTATAACTTGAACTAGCAAAAGCAACTTATTTACAAACTTAGAAATGACAAACAAAACATACATCCAACAAAATAACACAAGAACAGATACAATGAAATGATACACAAGTATGCAACGGAAGCAAATAAAATCAATAAGCACTCTAACTATATTTAATTTGAGTTTTAAGGCATGCATTTTTAGAAAAACACAAGTATTTCATGTTACATATCTCTTGATGAATTTTTCAAATTCCAAGCTGTTCTTCACTCCAATTTAGCTCCAAATCAACCATGAACAACCAAGAGATCTTCTCTACTATTCTCAGCCTTGAATTTGAGTGGTGGAACTCATATTTGAGTGAATTTGTTGAAGGAAATTGTGGTTTTATGTGAGGAAGAAGATGAGTACAACTCAAACTTTTTTCAACAATCAATCCTATATTCATTAGTCAAATTGATCAAGTTTTTATCATCCTCAACATGCAGGTTATCTTAGAGAATGCAAAATACACCTCAACCTTGAAGCTTAAGTGGGATATGTGAAGGAACTTTGATAAAAAAGGACTTATGAGCGGAAGCAAGATCGTTACAAATTCATTGTGACAGAAACACTACATTCACAAACATACAATAAGTTATGCATCTACAAACAAATTACAACATGCTTTTAACAATTAAATAACAAAGGACAAGAGACTTACTTTTGAAGAACTTTTCTTCCCTTGATCTCTCGCTCTCATTAATATCAGCAACTCTCGTTGTCGCTATGATCGCCAAGTCTATTGTCCACCAAATCTCGTTGTCGCTCACCACCACACAGTTTTCTACACAAACTCAGTAACCTTGGTAACCTTGGTATTCTTGGAGTGAGAATCCAGGAGGTGTGGGCTCTATTGGATTTGATAGAGGGAAGGAGGAAACTACGATCGTTTACAACAACCAAGCAAGTGGGAGAGATTTGGAGTCTATCGTATAGACGGGTGCTTGATCATTTAGAAATAAGTGCACGATCGTTTAGTAAATCGAGGCTGATCGTTTAGACGATTGTTTAGGAAAACTCGCTCTCACACGCGATCGTTTAGAATAATCAATACGATCATTTAGAAAAATCTATATGATCGTTTAGGTCGACTGCACGTGTACACGATCGTTTAATAAAACTTGAGCTATTGTGCATGCTCTCGTTAGCTAGACGATGGGCAGTGTACAAATCATGAAGCGATTATCCGATCTCTTTGCAAAATTAAAACTTTTTTCATTTTATCCTTCAATTATGAAAACTGAATGTAACCTCCCACTTTCACATAAAGTTATGGAGAATAACCACCAACAATTATCTCATAATTGTTTAATAAATATAATTATATTATATTTATGACCTATAGTTTTAATATCACATCATATGCAACATATAAACCATAGTCCTTTTCTCCTCCACTAGATATAAATCATATTTATATCCTTTTCCTCCGATTAATGTATCCCATACATCATGTCAACTATATCATATATAATTGACCAGTTTAATCATATCATATATAATCAAACTCCCTCTTGTCAGCTTGAACACTTCAAACTAACCCAAAAAACTGATTCTCAACTTGAATCCATTGAGCTACCAAGGGGACCTTATGGACCTGTAACTTGAAGCTCCAACGATATGTGAATAGTTGACTAAACTCTTTAGCCACGAGATCCACCATCCGTTAACTATCAGACATTCCACTAAAGACCGACAACTGCATCTTCTCACCATAGATATGTTTCTATGTCCATCAGATATAACCAATCAATCGTACGATAACCCTTCACAGATGCTTGTAAGTACAACTGGGCCAATTTACCATTTTGCCCCTGTAATTACATCTAACTCCTTAGTACCACTGATCCTTCTAATGAAAAATACAACATAGTCCTACTATGTGTAAACACCTCTCGGGTCATGAGAAGGTGTGTGGCGTCACATCGTTCAAGGCCAGGNCATTAAGGGAGCAATCTATCTACTTACCGCCGCTTCAGGGAAGGAGTGAATTCTATCTTATGTAGTTGAGTTTCCAGCTACCAAATCAGACGAATCCCCAAAGTGGTAGGTTTGAGTTGGCAATCTGGCCACTCGCACCCATGCAAATCAAAAGTCTGCCCTCAAAGATAGGAGTTCCCAACTCACTCAGGATTAAGGACATGTTTCCTATGGTCATCCTAGTGAAGTGAAGTCTCTATCATGAACAGCATTATATAACGAGACTATAACACTTTGTGGTCCAGTCTTATACAATCTCCTTTGTATAGGACGCCCCGCTCGCATATCTCCACATGAATGATCAGGATCAGACCATCTCTAGCAAGTCACAATACTTGTATCTCTTCTACAAATCAGACCGCATCCATAGTGTCACCAGGATAAGGTTTCCTTCTATATCCATATACTACAGACCATTTTGGTTATCACTTAAGGCATGATCCACTTGTATGTCTCCATATACATGCTTAAGTTACAACAACAACCAGGGATCTTAGTTTATTGGTTTGTGGTAAAGCAAATAATACATCTCATGTTTCATAGACAACAGTGAAGAAAATATCATATATTATTACATCACAAGTGTTTGTTTAATACAATGTTTACAAACTACAGGACCCAATGAGAGTTTAGGCATCATCCCCAACAATATATGTGTTGATTTAGAAGGAAACACCTCCTACTATAAGAAAAGTGGGGTGTTTCCACTAAATCCACCATTTTTCAAATTTTCTGATTTTGATTATTTTTTCAATTAATTCAGAGTTAATTTAAAAATAAAATCTTAATTTAAATTACTGAAAACGAAATAAAAATGAAAAATTAATTTGATTTTTAATTAATTAAATATATTTATTTAATTAACTAATTTAATATCAAATATCAAATTAATCACACATCTAATTTCCAACATGAATCTTATTCATATAATTAATATTTAAATGTTGGGTTTTATGTCCTAAAACTCGTGGTTTGTAAACAATAAAACTTATTTTGCAAATTCAATAATTTGTTGTTGAATATATGAATCGCTTATTTTGTTTTAGAAATCCAATAAACTAAAGAACCCATGACTATTACATGAGTACTTGAACTTTATGTGGAGACATAAAAGTGGATCAGATTCGAGTAAATAGTCAAAATGATCTATAGTATATGAATGAGGTTGGGTTCCTTATTCTAGTCACACTATTGGATGCGACCCACTCTGTAGTTGTTACAAAGAGTTGTAAAGTGCTATAGACTATGTGATCCTAATTCGTACATGTTAGGACATGGGGAGTGGAGGCGCCTGTGCAATGGATTTTGTACAAGATCGAACCATGAAATCAGTCACTCTTACTTTATAACGTTGTTTACTGTTAAAGACTGACTATTTCAAAGTGATGACCTAGGTAACTTGACATTAATCCTGAGTTAACTATGAACTCTTGTTTATTCGGGATTATCCTTAGATTTGCATAGGTGAGGGTTTACTCAACAGCGTCGGCTCAATAAACCTACATTTCAAGGGTAACACCAGGTAGATAGCTAGGGACATAGGGTGCAAGATGGAATTCACTCCTACCCATTTTTAGGGATAGTAGATAGGTTGTTCTCTTAAGTGCTGACTCTGAATCTTGAACAAGGTGCCTCACCTTCTCATTGGCTCGAGAGGGACTCAGTTTTTTTATCAGATTACAAATCAATTATTCATTAGAGGATCAGACATTTGATCCGAGAGGGACTTAATGAACAAGAGGTAATCTCGGGGGTAAAACAGACATTTGACCCAACCGTTATTACGAACAACCTCTGAAGGGTTAATTTACTAATCATGGTTATATCGAGTGGACATAATATATCTACAGTGAAGGGAGTGCAACTATGAGCTTTAGTGGAGTGACCCATTAGTTAATAAATGAGGGTTAATTTGGTATAAAGAGTTTAGCCAATTGATCTCAGATCGTTGGAGCCCATGATCTGTAGGTTCGTAAGGTCCCCTTACTAGCTCGTAAATGGTTTAGCTTTAGAGTAGCGTGATAAGTTAATTTGAAACGTTCAAATTAGAATTAAGGGAATTAGTATTTTTATGAGATATAATTACGCGTTTAATTTTGGAATTAAACAAAATTAGAAAATTTAATTAATATTTAAAAATAATTTAAATATTAAATTCATGAAGGTGGATTTTGTGTAAAATTAATTTATTTTTTGATATTAAATTAATTAGAATTAATTAAATTATTTAATTAATTATTTATTGTTAATTTTATTAAAAAATCAATGTTATAAAATTAATAAAGTTTTCCATCTTTGAAATTAAAATAGATTTTGGAAATCAACTTGAAATTGAAAAAGATGGAAAAACACAAATTTTGAAAAGTTGGATTTCTCCACTCACCTTCAAGTTGCTCACACCAGTCCCACTTGCTCTAGCTTCAATACTCTAAGCATGAGCTGCATCTTATGTAGCCTTCTTCTTTACATGAATGTCCTACAATAAATAGAGAAGATGGAAGTGAAATTGAGGCATGCATCAATTGAGATTTTGTTGAAAAATTCGAGTTGAACTATATGATAGAACATGGAATCACATCTCAACTCTCGGCCCTAGGTACACCTCAGCAGAATGGTGTATCAGAAAGGAGAAATAGAACCCTGTTGGACATGGTTCGGTCTATGATGAGTTATGCTCATCTTCCAAACTCATTTTGGAGATTTGCAGTGGAAACTACATGTTATATTTTGATCAACGTTCCTTCGAAAAGTGTTTCTGAAACACCTTTTGAGCTGTCGAGAGGCCGAAAGGTAGTTTACACCACTTCAAGATTTGGGGATGTCCGGCCCACGTGCTTCTGGCTAACTCTAAAAATTTGGAACCGCATTCGAAAGTTTGCCTCTTTGTAGGCTACCCCAAGGAAATGAGGGGTGGATACTTCTATGATCCAAGTGAGAATAAGGTGTTTGTGTCGACAAATGCTATCTTCTTGGAAGAAGACCACATCAGGGATCATAAACCATGAAGTAAACTTGTTTTACATGAGATTTCTAGTGAGACTTGAGAGTTCAACTGGAGTTGTTGAACAAAATGATAGATCAACAAGAGTTGTTGATGTTTATTCATCTAGTCAACCATTTCAAGAGTTAAGACTGCCTTGGCGTAGTGGGAGGTTTGCGAACCCACTCCAATGCTACATGGATTTGATTGAAACCCAAAACATCATTTTTTTATGATGGAGTTGAGGATCCATCGTCTTATAAGCAAGCAATAGAGGATGTTGACAAAGATGAGTGGATTACATCCATGAATTAGGAAATGAAGTCTATGTACTTCAATTCTTTTTGGGAACTTGTAGATTAGCCTGATGGAGTAAAACCTATAGAGTGTAAGTGGATCTACAAGAGAAAACGAGGTGTAGATGGAAAGGTGCAGACCTTTAAGCTAGACTTGTGGCAAAGGGTTATACCCAAGTTGAGGGAGTGGACTATGAGGAAACTTTCTCACCTGTTGTCATGTTGAAGTCTATCGGGGTTCTTCTATCCATAGCCACATATAATTATGAGATATGGCAAATGGATGTCAAGATTACCTTTTTGAATGGTAATCTTGAGAAGACCATCTATATGGCTCAACCAGAGGGGTTCATTGTTCCAAATCAAGATTTGCAAGCTTAATAGGTCCATTTATGAGCTAAAACAAGTATCTAGATCGTGGAACATTAGATTTGATAGTGCGATCAAATCGTTTGGTTTTGATCAAAATGTTGATAAGCCTTGTGTTTACAAGAAAATCATCAATAGCTCAGTAGCTTTCCTGGTGCTGTATATGGATGATATCCTAATCTGGGAATGATGTAAGTTTTCTGACTGACATTAAAAAGTGGCTAGCCACCCAATTCCAAATGAAAGATTTGGTAGAGGCATAGTATGTTCTAGGGATCTAGATCATTTGGGATCGTAAGAACAAGAGGTTGGCCTTCGGGTATCGTACATTGACAAGATATTGATCAGGTACTCGATGCAGAATTCCAAGAGGGGTTATTACCCTTCAGGCATGGAATTATTTTTTTTTAAGGAACAATGTCTTAAGACACCTCAAGAGGTGGAGGAAATGAGACGGATTCCCTTTGCTTCGGTTGTTGGAAGCCTCATGTATGCAATGTTATGAACTAGACCTGACATTTGCTTTGCAGTAGGGATTGTCAGTCGATATCAATCCAATCCAGGATTAAATCATTGGATGGTGGTCAAAATGATTCTCAAGTATCTTTAGAGAACAAGAGACTATATGCTCGTGTATCTGATAAGGATTTGATCCTTACAGGATACACAGACTCTGACTTTCAGACTGATAAAAATTCTCGAAAATCAACATCAGGGTCAATGTTCACTCTAATGGAAGGGCTGTATTTTGGCAAAGCATCAAGCAAGGATGCATCGCAGACTCCACTATGGAAGTCGAATACATAGCCACTTGTGAAGCTGCTAAAGAGGTTGTTTGGCTTAGGAAGTTCCTTACAGATTTGGAAGTTGTTCCAAATATGTCTTTATCGATCACTCTCTATTGTGATAACAGTGGGGCTGTGACAAATTCAAAGGAACCTCGGAGTCATCATAGAGGCAAGCATATTGAATGGAAGTATCATTTGATCAGGGAGATTGTGCATCGCAGTGATGTGATAGTCATGAAGATCGCAGCAGAGCACAACATTGCTGATCCGTTTACAAAGGCTCTCACGTCTAAAGTGTTCGAGGGTATCTGGTGAGTCTAGATCTATGGGACATGCAACACCTTGTCTAGGGCAAGTGGGAGATGATACTGGGGTATAGAGTATGTCCTAGTTTATTGTATACTGTAATGTCTTATGTATGGTACATTAGTCTCTCGAGGAATTAGGACAAGTGGGAGATTGTTGGGATTGGTGTCCTAATTCTCCCGGAGGTCTTGTAGTTTGTAAACATCTTATACACATATTATTAATAATAAAATAAATGTTATTTTATTTGCATTTACTCATATCCAATAAACTAAGATTCGTGGTTATTTCATGTAACTTAAGCATGTATGTGAGACATACAAGTTGATAATGTCTTAAGTAATAACCTAAATAGTCTGTAGTATAAGAATTACGGAGGGATACCTTATCCTAGTGACACTATGGATACGGCCCGATTTATAGATATTTACAAGTATTGTAAAGTGCTACAAATGGTCTAATCCTGACCATTAATGTGGAGACATGCGAGCGGAGGTGTCCTATACAAAGAGTTTGTATAAGACCGGACCACGAGATGATTCGTCTCTTTATATAACGTCGTTGATAATTGAGACTTACATTTCACTAAAATGACCATAGGTGACATGACCTTAATTCTAAGTGTTTTGGGAACTCCTGCCTATGAGGGCGGTCCTTTGATTAGTATGGATAAGAGTGGCCAGATTTCCAACTCAACAAGTCTATCTTTTTGGGGATTCGTCTAATTGGGGAGCTGGGAACTCAGTTACAGAAGATGGAATTCACTCCTTCCCCGAAGCAAGGGTAAGTAGATAGATTACTCCCTTAAGGACTGATTTCGTGTCTTGAACGTAGTGGCCACACCTTCTCTTTAGAAGAGAGGATTCAGTCATAGTAGGACTATGATTTATTGTTCATGTGGTACTTAAGGAGTTAGATGCAACTACAGAGGCAAAACGATAAATTGGTCCAACTGTACTTATGAGTGATTTGTGAAGGGTCATCGTGCTCAGAAATATATTTATAGTGAGAAGAGTGCAGTTGTCGGTCTTTAGTGGAGTGCCGATAGTTAATGGATGGTAGATCTCGTGACTAAAGAGTTTAGTCAGTTATTCATGTACCGTTGGAGCTTCAAGCTACAGGTCCATGAGGTTTCCTTGGTAGCTCAATGGGTTCAAGTTGAGAATCAAATTTTGGGTTAGTTTGAAGTGTTCAAATTAACTAGAGAAAATTCAATTATATATGATATAATTGGTGTGATGTATGAGATACATTATTTGGAGGAATTAATATAAATATGATATATATTAAATACCGTAAGATAGAAAAAGAACTATGGTTTATATGTTTCATATGGTGAAATATTAAACCTATAGGTTATAAATATAATATGATAATTGGTTATCATATTTATTTATAACATATTAATTATATGATAATTAATTCTTTTTCTCTAATAACTGATTGAGCGGGAGGTTATTGGAAGTTTTATGCTAACCATGTGATAAAAAGAAAATTATTTTCCAAATTTAGGAGTTGCTTCATTCGGAAAGTACTCGCAGAAAAAGCTATCAAGAAAAAGAGTTTTACTAAATGATAACATTGAAAAAGTCTACACGATCAGCTAAGAGTTGACTATACAATTGTTACTCTTTTAGTCGTTGCTAAACGATCGAGTAGCAAAGTCTATGCGATAGGCTTCACTTACTAAATGATCGAGTACATCGTTTATGCTATAAACAGTGTTCGTATCTCCCACTTACTTGATCGTTTACTCGATCGCATACCTCATGTCTTCCTCAATCCAAGATCATACAGAGCCTACAATGTAACGCAAAATTTAGTCTTTAAGCATGTGGATAAATATGAATATGAATGAATGAACAAGTCCATGTCCCCGCCAACGGCGCCATAAACTTGTAACGAAAAATTTGATGCTTCTATTTTAGGCATATGCACTATGATATATGATGCATGATACAAGTCATACATTTTATGCGATACTACTTCTAGATGTATGATTTAATGGGATGCTTGTAGTATACTATGCGTTGTCACAAGTTTCCTTGCGCTGAAACTAAGTATAATTCCAACGCAAGCTTCTCAGAGTAATCCGAGGTCGAACACAGGGATTGTTGTCGTTACTGTGTTACATTCGTGATACATGCGATCGGTTTTTACAATTAATAAAAGATTGCTTTGTACATGAATTTAAATTGCGATAAAGTGAAATTGTGTAGTAAAATAAAGTTGCGATAATAAGATAAAAGTACATAAAAGTAAACTTAAGCTATTATGATACAAGATATAGGATACTGATACATGATACTGAGTTTGAGACTGATCGTGAAGATTATACAAAGGATCGTGGTATGCGGTGGTAAGTCTTTATGTATGAAACAAAAATAGAAGGGATAATTAGTACAAACATCGCAAGTTATTAATTGCGTTAAAGATATAACTAAGGTTTCGCTTTCCCTTGTGGCGTACACCTCTCGGTGATCGGCCATGTTCCCACATCTCTGTGGTGAAACAAGGATGAACATAATGAATGCAAGGTTGCTTCCATCTCTGGACGTATTTCTCGCTTTAGTTAACGCATTCTTCCAACCTTCTCTTGACAGGAAGAATGACATCTTCACTTCTGCTCTCACAGGTGAAGATGTCGTCTAGCATGCTTTAGCTAAACTTATTTATTTCCTTAGCACAGATTAATTTCCTTGCTTAATTCCTATTAATTACCAAGGGATTAAGAAAACATCATGGAGAAAGTGATTTACGGATGAATGGAAATAGACAAAACGAGGGAGATGGAAATGATCATGACATTCAATAATAAGATTTAACGTCTGATACATGGTGTGAACGATAGAGATTAAGAAGATGAATACAATTGATGATAAAGAGATAGAAACAAATACAGAAGAGTGCCAACATCTTGAAGCAGATCTGGATGGTGGATTTGCTTGCCGGCGTATGGAATGGATGAAGAGAAGAGTTTCCCTCTCAGGCTTGCTCGTCTGGTAGAAGTGACCTTGGTACAGAACTTCAATGGTAGGGATTGAAAGGATTTTCCCTGAGACTCACCTCTCGAACTTGTCTCTTAATTCTTCCCGGATCTACTCTGATCAGGCTCTTCAGACCATTCTCTCTCTCAATATACAAATATCAAAATATGCTTGTATCCAGTATATCTTCTTAGTGGAATGGCCGGAGCTATTTATAGGCTCAACTTTGACTCTTTGCAGTGTGAACCCCACTTTATTGTTAAGGCAGCTCCAAAAATGATGGAATGAATATTCCTTCTATTACACAATCAATCCCGTCAGAAATGCACAACGGTCAGCTGTACACGCGTCTAAATCCTCTGCAATTGCGTTGCTCTTTTGCATCTTCGATCATTTGCCCGCATGCAGTGTTGTTTTTTATTACCGCATGCGGTTGAAGTTATGTCGATCGCTTAGCTCTTGATCGATTGTCCCATGCATCATCATTGCGTTGATCGTCTATTCATTCCTGAATGATGGACGCAATGCGACGTAGATATGTTGTTTTTATCTTGAGCCTTGAACGCATGCGGTGACTTGATTTCCTACAAAACAGACCTGAAACATTCTTTTCTACCATAGCAATGGTGTCAGTGGGTGTATTGACGACAATTTATAATTCTCACATTTCTTAGCCAATTTTCATACATTCGACGCAACTTTTCTCTCTTTAAGCCGCAATATCTAAATAAAACAGTATAAATAACTTGTATTTCTACAAATTATCACACCCCCACATTTAGATATATGCTTGTCCTCAAGCATATCTTCTACTAAGGCAATATTGTTCAATTCCTATCCTGAATTTTGCGTCGATTGGTTGCTCCGAATGCTCCACCTAGGCATATTACTTAACATCGCAATTTCTTTCTATCCTTGAAAATTCCTAGCAAAGTCCTACTTTATTCTTCTATACAACAAATCTCTGCTAAAAAATACTTTTCTAATTTTAAAAAGAATGTTTACCTCTTCTTGTCAAAACAACTTGATGCGTCTGGATGCGGTGGTCAAATTTGCGTCATTCATTTAGAGACTGTTGATCATGGTTACACTCTTCGTTTTGGCTTGTTCCCACGAGTGTCATGCGAACATCCAACCATGGTTGTGTGCCAATCTCAACTTTAACTCTTGAATTTCAGAGGAGTTATCTCTTGTATTCTTTTATTTTTCTTCTTCTTATTTTTTTTCTCTTTTCATATTGTGTCGTTCTTGGAAACCCACCTTCGTTTTGGCTTGCTCCCAGGGTGTCATGCGAACATCCAACTACGAGTAGGTTCCTTTCACGACTTAAAGATATCAGGTTGGGATTGTTTTTGAGTTTTCCCTTGCACTGACATTGGAGTTTTGTATGTAAACAAAATTTTTTTATTATTTATTTATTTATTTTATTTTATTTTTTGAGATAATGAACGCATTCTTCTTAATGATCGCATCACTTGATCTCATCTGCTCAGACCTTCCCTACCCCCAAATTTAGAGATGCACAAAGTCCTCATTGTATTGTTTGGATAGAATAGACAAACACTTAGACAAAATTTCAAAAAGAAGGTTTGAGCAGAATTTTGAAGGATAAAAGGTAAAGCAGTGCTATAGCTACGAATTAAGTAAGTGTTAGTTAGAAAATACAAAGTATGGGAAATGTTACTATGTGTATGCATATTAGACATCATGGCAATGCAATGAATAACGCAAAGTAAAAGATCAAGAATATCGCAAAGTTGACAAAGGATGATAAAGAAGAGGCTAACGCATACTTGAAAGAATTGTTACTTAGTTGTATTGAAAATTAACTAAGTATACAAGGAATTACAATTAACGCAATATAAAATTTGAAGTATGTACAAAGAATCAGCTTCTTTACCTAGAAAAATAATGAATGAAGTTATGAATAAAAGAATGACCGCAAAAAATAAAAAAAATAAAAAAATAAAAAAAAAATTGTAAATTATTGAGAAGGAAGAGGTTTCGGAGGAGGATTCTGATGTGGTACACGAGAAGCTTCTTCAAAGTGTAGATGTTGCTGGAGATGTGGAGGCACCATGGGACCATAAAAATACGCTGTCAAGAAGTTGAAGTACTCAGGGTTGTGCTCTGCTAGTTGCCTCTGGTTCAAGTGGATCGTATAGATGTTACGTTGAATATTGATCATCACCTACCTTGTCATGGCAGCACTGCGTTGTAAATCTTCGACTCGCTCGTTTACCGTGTCTATTCTCTGGCAGAAGAAGGTCTGTTGTTGGGAGAAGAGTTCTTGTTGTTGGGTAAGAAGGGTTCGCATATCGGCTTGTTCAGTAGCTAAGGAGGCAATGGTAGATTGTGCCTCGCCATCGACGTTTTGGGGTTGGGCGGAAATGCCTTCACCCAGATCACGTGGGTCATCAACATGCGACAGTGGAAGGGGAAGTTACGGTGATGATGATGAAGGTGAGGATGGAGCTACTGGATATGCGGTGGGAGAATCAGGGGCAAGGAGAAGGTTGGTGAAATGCTTGGGAAGGGAAGAAGAAGGTTGTGCGGAGGGCTTGGAGGGTGAATTATCAAAGGCAAAGGGTCCAAGGGTACTGATTCTTGCATTGGTGAGTCTTGGACTTTCCCTTTTCCTTTGTCATCTTTGTACTGTTTCTTTGGCTTAGGTTGCTGCGGCATATTTAAATCAATGATGGGCCTCTTCAATGGGAGCTCGGGGAAGTGTGGGGAATCTTAGCAACCTCAAAATCTTGACGTTTATGAGTCCATGAACTTCTGCCATTGGCTCTTCATCAATACCTACACCCAATGATAGGCATAAGCTTGAAACCGTCCACGGGAAGAAATACTGACCTCTTATGTGCCCTACAAAACCTCGAATTTGTCTTGCAATCAACTGGCCCACATCGATTGGAATGTCGTGCGCAATGCAATATGCGGCCATGACTCGATCCCTCGAAATTGTTTTGTCATGGGAAGTCGGGATGAGTTGCCGTTTTACCATATATACCCAAAGTCGCGCCTCGGGAAGCAGTGTCTTGGACGCCAGGGTTCTGATGCCTTTTAGAGAATCCGACCACTTGGTGCCCGGTTGCGTTAATGTTTGTAGTGCATCTTCCATCTGCTCTTCAGTAGGATCATCAATGATTTTATTACCCAGTGCATGGATTGCTCTTCATCAAGTATAATTCATTGATGTCTTTTACGCTGAAAGACACCATTTCCCCTTTTATGGTCATCACATCCTTAGTGCCATGTAGCCTTCCATTGTAGAAGTTTCTCACTACCTTTAGAATGATGATGGCTGGACACTAGCAAAATGTTTCCCATCTGTGCTCTAGTACAATGCTTGTAATCAGGTCTGGTAGTGGCATTAGTGCGGGGAAAAATCCCATCTCCATCAGTATATCATCATTATCTCTCTTCTTCGATGGACGCCCCTTTGCCAACGCGGGCTTGCTACTTTCTACAACTGCTTTGCCCTTTTCTTTAGTAGATGGAAGGCGGGATTCTTTCCTTTGTTTCCTTTCCCTTGCTTTGCATTGTTCCTCCTTCTCCTGTTCAGCAAGTTTCTTGCCCTTCTTCTCTCTTATGCCCTGAACATTTGCTCGGCGCTTCCTTTCCTTCTCCTCTTTCTTCTTTCTTTCTTCTTCTGCCTTCTTCTTCTTCTTCTTCTCTCTCTTCTTCTTCAGATTCTTTTTCGAACTGCTCAGAGGCCAACAAAATGTGTTGTTCCTCTTCGAGCCTTTTTCTTTCCTCTTCTGTCGAAATCTCATTGTTGCGGCACACCACCTCATCTTGTAATTTTCTTCTTTGATTACCTTCTGCGATGATTAGATGTGCCCGCAACATTTTCTCTTGCTTCTCTTCCTTTTCCTTTCTCCTTCTCTCCTGCTTTTCTATTGCATCTATCAAAATTGGTGGGTCAACGGTTGACCCTTACGGCACATTCTCCTTGCGATGCCGCATCAAGGGGGTGACATCTACATCTTCTTCTTCATCAGTCGCAACCATTTCCGATGTTTCAGTTTGCGCTAGTTCTCCTAGTTGCGTTGATTCCCCCTTGTCCTCCCTCACGGAGGTGGATTCTTCGTCCAGTTTTGGGCTCTCGACCCTCTTTCTCCTCTCTTCCTCCTTCTTCACGCGCCTGCTTTCCTTCTTCTCATTCGTCCTTCTTTCTTTCTTCTTGATTGGATGGGCTTTCTTATCTCCTTCAGCCCTCTTCTCTTTGATCTTCTTCTTCTTCTTCTTCTCTTCAGCCACTTCAAGCTGCTTCTCCGCTACTGCTTCCTCCAAAGCGACCCTGATGGGTCCTCATAGGATTCTGCATTAGCAATTTCCTTAGAATCCAAGATTGCCAGAGCGCTTCTTCTTTATGCTTCCTCCATCTCCTCCTCCAAAGGTAGTGGTTGGTTCACAACCCCAGCCTCGAGCAGTCCTCCTTCTTTCTCCAAGTTCCTGAGAATGCTCCCAAATGCCTTCTTATTGTCCTGTCTCTTCTTTTCACTTTTAGAGGAGAATGTAGGGAGTGGAGTGCTTTCTGAACTCTATCCCCTTTTAAACTGGAGTGGTACGACTGCTACAGGCTTTCGGCGAGGTTTTTTGATGACTTGAAGAATGGTTTGTGGCTGAGCGGCAAGACGATGGCTTGCTGCGAGGAATGCCACCTCTCGTGCAGTGAGTTGGGCTTTTGAGGGTGATGAGGGTGAAGAAGATGGTTGGGGAGACTGATCTACCATGAATGATGGAGTAAGTGTACTGGGAAATTCTTTAGGGTTTTGGGAAGAGGGAAACAATCTGGTATGAAGAGTGCTCTAGGGTTTTTGTTTGCAAATGAGATCAAATGGACTCACAGAAGGAGGAGATGGAATTTATAGGTTGGGCCTTGATGGGCTCAATGCTAATTCTGCAATGGCAGGCCTCGAGCTACTTAAAAAACCTATCGTTTACACTCCTCACATTTATGAAGCATCAGAGAAGGACATCCTTTCGTTTGCTAAATCATTATTTCCTTGGAAGACGAAACGATTGGACTTCTCAGTTTGCAAAAAGAATTATCTTTAGTGTTTTATTCGAATGGGCGCAAGGTGAAGAATTAACGCAAATGCATCTTTGCAGAGGACGGGCAACAACTCATGTATCCCTGCAACACACCCCTTAATGCAATGTATTTCTGGAGGACGAGCACACGATATTTCTACCAGCACAACACTATCTCAACATAGTGCATTTTTGCTAAGGACGGGCAAAGAACACATACGAGCGCAACACACCCCTCAATGCAATGCATTTGAATTGGATGAACACAAAGTGTATCTTGTTGGTACAAGGTGCACCCATCATCGCAAAGCATACCAGATGTTGATTGTTTTATTATTATTTGTTATTTTTTTAAATTTTTTTTTCATCAACGCAAGTCACATGGATCTTGCAGTATTAATCCTCATCTTATTACACAATCATTCACTAGGTTTTAAGTATAACGCATTTATGACAAAAAAAGCTAAAGAAATTAAAGAGAACACGGAAATAAACATAAGAGAATTAAATGAGGAATAATTTCATAAAGCAATAAAACAAATTGAATGAAGCAATTAAATGACACAGTTCATAAAGCAATAAAGATAGTAATTAAGAAAGCATGTAAATGTAGGATTGAGATATGGACCGGATGATAATTTTCTATGATGAACGCAATCCACACCTCCGCAGACGATCCAGCTTGCCTACACAATGTCTTCACGAACATTGTTCTCATTCTGTCTCATCCCGCAATGTATATGGGGAAAGATATGATCTACTTCCTTCGGGAATCACACCAGGTATGGAGAATACGTTGTACATTTCTTAAACCTTGCATCCTCCGCAGCTGTAGGTCTTGAAATTTCGGCGCTTAATCTGGTTCTGATATGTTCCTGCGCGAAAAATATACCTCATCTCTGGGTCAGCTTAGAATTTCTGGATCTCTTCAGTACTCATAAACCATCAGACTGCTCTTCGCAATAAACAGAGAGTACAAAGAGATCTGTCCTGCAAAACATCACAAACGTACTCAACAATAACTATTACCAATCCCTGTTTGTAACGCAAAATTTAGTCTTTAAGCATGTGGATAAATATGAATGTGAATGAATGAACAAGTCCATGTCCCCGCCAACGGCGCCATAAACTTGTAACGCAAAATTTGATGCTTCTATTTTAGGCATACGCATTACAATATATGATGCATGATACAAGTCATACATTTTATCTGATACTACTTCTAGATGTATGCATTATTAATGGGATGCTTGTAGTATGCTATGCGTTGACACAAGTTTCTTTGCGCTGAAACCAAGTATAAATCCAACGTAAGTTTCTCAGAGTAATCCGAGGTCGAACACAGGGATTATTGTCGTTACTGTGTTACATTCATGATACATGCGACCAATTTTTACAATTAATAAAAGATTGCTTTGTACATGAATTTAAATTGCGATAAAGTAAAATTGTGTCGTAAAATAAAGTTGCGATAATAAGAGAAAAGTGCATAAAAGTAAACATAAGCTATTATGATACAAGATACAGGATACTGATACATGATACAGAGTTTGAGACTGATCGTGAAGATTATACAAAGGATCGTGGTATGCCTGTCTCTTATACACATCTAGATGTGTATAAGAGACAGCGTTTATACAAAGGATCGTGGTATGCGGTGGTAAGTCTTTATGTATGAAACAGAAATAGAAGGGATAATTAGTACAAACATCGCAAGTTATTAATTGCGTTAAAGATATAACTAAGGTTCCGCTTTCCCTTGGCGTACACCTCTCGGTGATCGGCCATGTTCCCACATCTCTGTGGTGAAACAAGGATGAACATAATGAATGCAAGGTTGCTTCCATCTCTGGACGTATTTCTCGCTTTAGTTAACGCATTCTTCCAACCTTCTCTTGACAGGAAGAATGACATCTTCACTTCTGCTCTCACAGGTGAAGATGTCGTCTAACATGCTTTAGCTAAACTTATTTATTTCCTTATCACAGATTAATTTCCTTGCTTAATTCCTATTAATTACCAAGGGATTAAGAAAACATCATGGAGAAAGTGATTTATGGATGAATGGAAATAGACAGAACGAGGAAGATGGAACTGATCATGACATTCAATAATAAGATTTAGCGTCGATACATGGTGTGAATGAAAGAGATTAAGAAGATGAATACAATTGATGATAAAGAGATAGAAACAAATACAGAAGAGTGCCAACGTCTTGACACAGATCTAGACGGTGGATTTGTTTGCCGACGTATGGAATGGATGAAGAGAAGAGCTTCTTTCTCAGGCTTGCTCGTCTAGTAGAAGTGACCTTGGTACAGAGCTTCAACGGCAGGGTTGAAAGGATTTGCCCTGAGACTCACCTCTCGCCTTTGTCTCTTAATTCTTCCCGAATCTACTCCGATCAGGCTCTTCAGACCAGCCTCTCTCTCAATATACAAATATCAAAATATGCCCGTATCTAGTATATCTTCTTATTGGAATGGTTGAAGCTATTTATAGGCTCAGCTTTGACTCTCTGTAGTGTAGACCCCACTTTATTGTTATGGTAGCTCTTGAAATGGTGGAATGAATATTCCTTCTGTTACGCAATCAATCCCTCAGAAATGCACAATGGTCAGCTATACACGCGTCAGAATCCTCCGCATTTGCATTGCTCTTTTGCATTTTCGATCATTTGCCCACATGCGGTGTTATTTTTTATTACCGCATACGATTGAAGTTACGTCGATCGCTTAACTCTTGATCGATTGTCCCATGCACCGTCATTGCGTTGATCGTCTATTCATTCCTGAATGATGGGTGCAGTGCGACGTAGATGTGTTGTTTTTATCTTGACCCTTGAACGCATGCGGTGACTTGATTTCCTGCAAAACAGAACTGAAACATTTTTTTCTACTATCGCAAGGGTGTCAGTGGGTTTTTTGACGACAATTTATAATTCTCACATTTCTTAGCCAATTTTCATACAATTGGCATAACTTTCCTTTCTTTTGGCCGCAATATTTAAATAAAACAGTATAAATAACTTGTATTTCTACAAGTTATCACACAACTCTCATACCGAGAATATAAATGTAACACTTGTGGTGGTGTTCTACATCCGTTCGTGAATCGAGTTAGACTCGATTGAGTTTGAGGAGCATTCAGACGTTCGTGGAGGCTGTGTTTGTGTTATGTTCGTTACGTTTGAATGTTGCCTTTGGACGATTGGAGACTGATCGAGGGATACTTGAGGTATGGTTCTTCAAAGGTACACATATTCTATCCTTTGTATTCTCTTATAGCATGCTGTAATTTCTGTATATGCATTATTTGAATATTTTTGTTTAAGACTATAATCGTTGTGTTCATTCGAAATGGAATTTGGAACAATCCACTTCCGCTGCTCATGGAAATCTCTGATTGTGATTTCCTTCACTGGACTCAATACTTAAGAGAACAACCTTTCTCTTATCCTTAAATTGTGTAGGCATGAATTCCGTCTTGCACCCTATGTTCCCAGCTATCTACCCCATCTTACCCCTGAAATGGGAGGCTTATTGAGTCGGTGCTATTGTGCCAACCCTCACCTATGTAAATCTAAGGATAATCCCGGATAAACAAGGGTTCATAGTTAGCTCAGGATTAAGATCGAGTTACCTAGGTCATTTAAGTGAAATAGTTCGTCTTAAACAGTAAACAATGTTAAAAGGTAAGAATGACTTATTTCTTGGTTCGATCTTATGGAAACTCATTGCATAGGACGCCCCTACTCCTCATGTCTATACATAAACAAATCTGGATCACTTCGTTTGTAGTATCTTTACAACAACTTGTAACCGCTACAGAGTAGGCCGTATCTAATAGTGTTACTAGAATAAGGTACTCAACCTTAATCATGTACTATAGACCGTTTTGGCTATTTACTCGAACTTGACCCATCTTTATGTCTCTACATAAAGTTTAAGTATTCATATAATAGCCATAAATCTTAGTTTATTAGATTTAGACTCTATGAATGTAATTAATAGATTCAATACCTTTATTAAAGAAATGTTGAATAACATCTTTTATTGATAATAGAATATGTTTAACTTTTACAAACTACGAGTTTTAGGACATAAAACCCAACATACAATGGGTCCCAAAACATATTCACTAGTCCCTGACTCCTTTCATAACATGCATACATTATAGGCTTTAACCTAAGCTTTCTCCTTCCTTGCCGAGTCTTGAGTGGCAAGCAACAGTAGGTTTAACATCGGGGAATCTGACTACTACCTGGAAAAAAGAAAAACATTGGAAAACGGTGAGCTGGTTGCCCAGTATAGAAAAACAGCTCGTCTTATGCCTTTCATACACATATTAAACATATAAACATGCTGAAATCAGACTCAATCAACTTTCATAGAAACATACATTAAACATAACATCATATTTCGTACATATTCACAAACCTTAGTTGAGAACGAGCATTTGTAGCTCAAGCTCCCAAGATCCATTCATGGCTATGAGACCCATACTTCAGCCTCATTATAATGAACTGTAGCCAGAAGACCCATACTTCGACCTCTCATATTGAACTACCTGCGTGCACGTGGAGTATACTAAGTACCGTTAACACCTTAGGTACTTCCTCGGCCTTTTATACCTGCATCTAGTTTACTAGAATCGTGCCATTCATAGAAAGCATGTGTAAATAAAGCTTTAAGCATAGCATTTACCTAGCTTTCACCATAAAGCATTGTCACATTTCAACACGCATGCTTCATGAAATATAAACATTTAGCTTTTACAATACTTTAACATTCAACCTTGACATGCGCTAGAACTAGTAAAACTTATTTAAATAGCTTGAAACATCATACTTAAGAAATGCTATGAAATCTTTAATATCATATGTATAAACTTTAGTTGCTTGGAAAACACATAAACCTTAGCATGAAATTCATTTGGAATGCATGTCCTTTTATATATAAAGTTTTGAAGACATTTAGTCACTCACGGGTCTTTAGGTTTGTTTTCTTAGGCTTGCTAGGCTTCTTCAATGGGTGTTGCTCCTACACATAAGAATAATAATTTAGCTACTACCTTGGTTTCCCTTTTAAGACTACTCATTTTAAACCAAGCTCACATTTATTCCTTTCGCTTTCAATTCTTCGTAACTTACCTTAGGGCACTGAGTACTTAGTTGAACTTAAAAGGCTTAAACTTCATATGATCGCCTCATTTCCAACGCCCACACCCAATACTCAGTAGGATATTTAGGGTGTCAAACTCATGTTTAGCAAGTAATTACCTGTTCATCCAAAAAATTCCAGATTCAGCTTCTAATATCAATAACTCGAAATCCATAACTCATTTTAAGAAAATTCCTATTTCAAACATGCTCAGAATTGTGTTAACAACATTACCTCAAAATTTAAGCATAAAATTCCTCGTGGTTTGATCCGGGGCTTTAAATCTTTCTCAATGGCCCAATCCATATAGCTGTCTGCTTGTTCAACAATTTCTAGGTTTAACTTCAAAATATGTAACTCAAACCTCATACCTTATCTTGTAAAAGTTTCTTCTACAAAACTTATAATGGTGATAAGAATATTACCTTAAATTTTCAGCTTGAAATTCCTTGTGGTTCGGCCTGGAACTTAAATTCTTCATTGATGGTCTGGATTCGCTCGAAAACGAAACCCTTCGTTACTTCCTTCCTTCTCTGGCCTTCTTCCGGCAAGACTTCCTTCCACTGGCTCGGCTTCAGAAACTTCATAGAGCTTTCCAACGGTACCAAGATCGCTTGATTTGCCCAGAGGAGTCGTCCAAATTGGTCTTTTGAAGTTTGTCTTTCTCTTTTATACCACCAACTAGACGTACTTACATCAAAAACTATCATGCCACCTCGCCCACTAATGGCTTAGGGTCCTTAGATTTAGCCAGCTGTTCGGATTAATTAGGGTTTGAAGTTGATCACTCATACAAAACTCGATACTCGATGGAATACTCGATGGTATTTTGGTAATTATTCGATGGAAAATTCAATGGTATTCTGGAAAATACTCGATGGAAAAACTCGATGCACAATCCTTCCTTTATCACACATACTCAATGTACGATCCTTCCTCGATTGCACGTACTCGATGCACAATACTTCCTCGATCGCACATACTCGATGCTCGATGGCATTTACTCGATGCCTGCATTGTGCTTACTCGATGCTCAGCCACCATTTTCATGACCAACACTTAACCAAAATTTCTTTTTACAAGGCTAGCTTAATAAGTACCCAAGTGCCAAGTTTTCTATACTTAAACATTTTCCTTCTTCAAATCCTATCCTTTACCCATTTCCCACAAATCAAAACTACTTAAATATTTAACCACCTTACTTTACTAAACTCAACAATAAAAAAATTTAAAAAGGGAAAGTAGGGTTCGGGTTTTACAATTTAACTCCACTTAAAAGAAATTTCATCCTTGAAATTTACTTGAAGATATCAGTTGAAAATTTGAGGACACTTCTTCTTTACTTGCTCCTCGAATTCCCACATTGCTTCTTTAACACCATGGTTGTTCCATAATACCTTCACTAAAGGTATAGTTTTGTTCCTGAGTACATGTTCCTTCCTATCTAAAATCTGAACCGGCTCTTCTTCATACGACAAATTCTCCTTAAGCTGTATCGGTTGTTCCACTAGTACGTGCGTAGGATCAGGTATATATTTTCTCAACATCAATACATGGAACACATTATGAATACGAGTTAGCTTCGGAGGTAATTGTAATTTATACGCTGCTGAGCCAACTCGTTCTATAATCTCGTAGGGTCTGATGTATCGTGGACTCAGTTTCCCTTTTCTTCCAAACCTAAGTATTCCTTTCCATGGAGATAACCGAAGGAATACTTGGTCTCCAACATCAAATTCTAATTTTCTTCTTTGCTTATCAATGTAACTTTTCTGTTTGTCTCGTGCTGTCTTCAAGTTTTCCCTAATAAGCTTCATAGTATCTGACGTCTGTCGCACCAATTCTGGACCCAACAGTTTCCGTTCTCCAACTTCATTCTAACATATTGAGGTCCTTCTTGTTCTTGCATGCCCAATTTTCCTAATTAAGTGACACCTCATGCAAACAACACTTGTCTTAAGAAGAATTACACCACCTAGCCCACTAATTAGGCTTATTGAATTGATTTCCTTTAGCATGTCAATGCCTAGAGTTTCTTGGTCTTCACACATCACTTCCATTCGGCCGTAGGCTCTCTTTATCGCCCAAGCTACCACCTTAGCCATCACCTACAACTTCCAACCTTCTACCTCTTGTCATCGCCTAACTCTTTCCTGCCTAGGTCTTTCTTGTGAACTTCCTTGTATCTTGACAAGCTCCCCATGGCTTGCCTACCAAAGTTCTCGCCTAGAGTTTGCCAACATTAAGTTTCCATGCCTAGCCTCCTTCTTCTCAAGAATTTCTCAAAATTTTACTAACTCTAGAGATTCATATTTAGACCCAAGAACTTATTTTCTTATACTTAGAATATTTTAAACTAAAACTTAGTTCACCAATTATGAGGACTTGAACACTCAGAAAAATTTTCTTCTTTTATTACTTTACTTACTAACTTCATTTTTAACCAACTAGAAAATAACTCCAAAAGCATTCTTTAGAACAATTCACAATAACAACATGAACTTCCAAGCATGTTATTTAGGAAACAAAGTTCGAGGGTTTACAAAAGGATTCGACATCCTATTGGTTCGATCAATCACATGGCTGAAACGATCTTGCAACATAAAAAAATGTCATGTTTTATAGATCCCACTAAAATTGAAAATATTCTTGCAAGAAAAGACTAAATTTCACAAAGAGAGGAGAAAAAAGAAACTTAACCTAATTCAACTCAACTATGAATGAGAGTGGTAGACCAAAAATTCTATAACAATAACAATAAATCACAAAAAATTACCACAAAGAAAATGAGATTAAGATAATGTTCAAGTTACTGACAATCATGGAGCATGACAAAAAAGCTTGAGAGAAGTGAAGTTAGAGTAAAATTAGAGAGAAGTTAGAGAGAATACGAATGAGAAAGATGGAAATCACAAAATATATGTTATAGAGAATAGGGGTGTTCATGGGTTGGGTTGGGTTGGGTTGAAAAACTTTTTAGATCCAACCCAGTTGTTCGAGTTGTAAATTTCTTCAACCTAAATAGCCTTTATTAAAAAATGAACCCAACTTAACCCAATCCTAAAATATTTGAGTTGGGTTGGTTCGGGTTAATCGGATCATTTGTTTAAAATTTTGTTCGAAGCACAACATAAATATGTAAACAACTTATTTAATATTTTCATATATTGAATTAAAATTAACAACTCAATTTCAATTTATATAGTAAAAATTTTCTTTCTAAAGTGCAAAGTAACTACTTTTAAGAGTTGTTGAAGAATAAATTATTTAAAAAATATTGGAATTAAATAAACTTAAAAATCAATATATGTATAAATAATTGTGTTATATATAATAAAAAATATATTTTAAAGTTAATAATAAATTCGGATTGGTTCGGGTTGGTTTGAGTTATATTAGGTGAACCCATGAACTAACTCAACGTATAAAATTTTCATTTATTTGAACCCAACCCAACCTAAATGAGTTGATAACCCAACCCAACCTAAATGAGTTGATAACCCAACCCAAACCGTACGGGTTGGGTTGGATTGATCGATTTTTTTAGATCATCGGATTTTTTGAACACACGCCTAATAGAGTTTAAAAAAGTTTTTCCCATCGAAGGGCATGATAGACATTTCATATACACAATTGTCTAAAAAATATTCATTTTGAAAACTCATCCCAAAAGTCTTTTTAACACTTCAAATTTGTCCTTTGTTTTTTTGGCATTTTCAAAGTTCTTAAAAGTGGTTATCCTTACGAAGTGGCTCATTGACAAAATTTGTAAATCACCACCCTCATCAATCATTATTACCCAATTAGGGCTTCATTTGACTGTGAATTGAGCTTCCTGCCTCTCTCGCCAGCAGAAAACCTTCTAAGTTCATTAATCTCTCAATTGTTCAGTTTTCGTTTATCTCTTACCCTCATTTCCTTGATGTTTTGAGTCTCTTGAAGAAGATCGATACTGCAGTGGAGTTTCATTTGATTTGTCCTCTACAGGTACGTTTAGTTTTGATTTGAATAATTCCACGGATTAATATCAGTTACTGAAGTTGCAAGGTCCTTCTCGAAATGGTGATTTATGTGTGAATTCTTTAATGGGTTTTAATTTTTGCCCCTATTTTTGAATCCTAAATATATGCTTGAAAGCATTCTGGAGTAGTAGATTGTAGCATATTTCAGAGAATTGAAGTTTGGAGAAGGGAATCTGCAAAAAGATGTTTTTGGACTTTTATTATTATTATTATTTTTATTTCTTACCAGATGTTTGGAAGCTCTTGGAAAAATTACTGAAATTATCTTAATTGTCTTGTAGTTTGTTTACGTAGATGCCTTACTTTCTAGATGTTCCTTCCTTCTACAGATCATATAGGATTATGAGCACTGGTCTCTAATGTACAATAATGTCAAATTCTTACATTCCTAAATAAGACTAGATTTGGAAACTAAATCTTGTAAAGTGCTTTTGAGTTCAACAATTTGTTGGGGTGAGAATTGTGTTAGGTTCTTCTTCCCTGCACACAGAAAATAAGCCAACAAGAGTTTCCCAGCAACAGGAAAATCGATACCCTGATTATAAATATATTCACTCCACGGAAAGATAACAACTTCAATGATTACAATGGAAATCGAAAATAACATTCAAAGCAGAAAGTAAGGATAAAACCAGGCAACTCAGCACATTCGAGAGAGCTGAGCAATTCTCTCGAAGAAGCCTCAAACTCCACCTAATTCTTCCTCCTCCTTCAGACCCCAAAACCCCCTTCTTAAACCCTTCAGCAGCGTGGTCCCCTCCTTCCCCAACTATTTACCACGTACCCACTAATGCCTTGTCCCTCCCTGAGTTTTTCACTCTTACCCTTCCTTTTGTACGTGTAAATAATCCAGGCCTCACAAATTCTAAATTCTAACCTTTTGGTCGAGGTTATATTGTCTTAATCAGTTAAGTTAGATTCAAGTTGATGCAATTTTTAGAAGTTCTTTTTTATAATAGTTTTCAAATAACAAACACTTAGTCTTCCATTGGCCGCTTTGTGCATTGGACTTAATGCCAGAGGTGCTAACCTTGGCATAAGACTTATCTTTATGCTCAATTTTTCTTCCAGATTTGCTCTTGGTGTATAAATCCATTCCTTTGTTGTCGAATATCATTTCTCATTAGACATATTACCAATTCTAGATGACTTCGTATTGAATCAGATGAAATTTCCATTTGAGTTCTGACAGGTAGAGTTTAATGATGGTAGACATTTTCTGGTTTTTCCAATCCAAGTAGATGACATAGGACTTTGATTTTTTAACGGCATTCTGCCTGAAAAATTTCGTTACATCTATTACGTTCTCATTATCACCTCCCTCTCTTTTAATCGTACAACATATATGAATAACGAAGTTAGTCATCGAGGTTTACCTTTGATTGGCTTTTAGGTACTTGTAATTCAACTTCTCAGTTAGATGCATGTTGATAAGAAAATCCTAGCTGATTGGATTGACGAACCCTTATAGATATGCAAACTCCTAGACCTCCATTGCTAAATCCCCCAAACCAAGACGATCTCAACCCCTGAGATAGGCTAGATTACATAAACTTAGATGATAAAACGAACCAAAGATTGGACAAAGCTCAACTCCCATCAACACTGACTGATCTTCAAAACACTCCACAAGCAAGATAGATTAATCCTCACTTGAATACACACAACACACAAGTTTAAAAGTTTTCTAGGTTTAAAACCGAAAACTCTACATTTTTTCAAAACTTCATTATTTTGTTCCACTTTGACTTCACTTAGTACAAATTCTTTTGATTGTAAATTTGGACAACATATAGAGTTCTTTCTAGACATTTGTCTTCAAGTTCATATACATTTAAATTCCTTTGTTCATATCACCTGTTGAACTTCATCGTGATTAGAGAACTAGTCCTCTTTTATTGGAAAGTCATGATTTCTCTTGATACTTGAAATGTTTAAAATGACTGTTAAAGTTGCATTGCTCCATAATGATCCGTAAACTGAATTGCTATAATCGTATTCTTCTCATCTAGCTAATTTCTTGGATCTTTTGAATCATAATCTAATGGCAAGGTTGCATCTACACATTTGCCCCCTTGTAAGTTGTAACAGAACAAGTAATGAAAGACCCCTTTACATTTTTAAGTATTCGGGTCGTGCTTCTATTTCTATCTCAATTTTAGCTCATTAACCTTTGCCAGATTCAATGGATGCCCAAGCTGAAGAAGATATTCCTCGAAGGCCTCGGGTTAGGGCCTCATTTTGCCTAGGATCAGAGATACATTTAGTCAATACAACTAATAGAGGCAACCTTTCGGAGCAGCTGATTTCCATGAAAGAGGATAGCATGGCCATTTTGAAGGAGTACATAACCAAACATAATGTTTCTAATGACGTTCCAGACGAACTAGTTGAAGAAGCTTCTGAGGACGATGATGAAATCTCTGAAAAACCTCAAGTCAAGGCAAAGAAGACAAAAGTAACATAATTTCTCTGCTTTAAGGACTAAACCCTGAAATTCTAAACAAAAGAAAGTGTCTTAGAAATGAATATAGAACATACTTTTAAGTTCATTAGTGTTCTAATTGTGCTTGGTTTGTGGCATGTGTTCTTTTCAACACCTTCGTTTCTGATTCTAAGTTCTAACTGGTTATCCTCTCCTGCACTTGCATGATTGGGAAAAATGAATGCCGGAATCAGATGTATTCAGTTTGAATTATAAATCAGAAATTCTATTTTTCATCGCATTTGCTTTATGATTGCTAGTAGTTTTTATGGAGAAGACAATGAATTAGAGGTATATGGTTGGCTTCATGTCGATTATTGCGAAATAAACTGGAATGATATGACTGTTATCACACTACGATGTTTTTTTTTCCTTGAGTTCAATAATATGTGAGGTGGGAATTTGAATGACCACCTGGTGCATGATACATGTTTCATGTAAGTTGAGTTGTATCGTATTGGCAAATCATCACACTAGTATGTACTTTTCCACTCCATTGTTTCAAAAAAGACGACTTCAAGATCCTCACTCGATTTAAATCCTACCACAAGTTCATTAGAGTTGTTGAAGTGTCAAAAAGCATAGCACCCATTTATAGGTTCTCTTGGCAATGAACGAAGCTATCAATTCTTCTTATTTTAGCTTCAAAAACTTGGATGATGAGTAGACATTACATGGACGGGATATCATAGGCCATTTTTGATGGGGTATGTTAATGTTTAAACAAGTCATCTTTTATCAAAGAAATAAAAATAGAGAACAAAATAATGACCCAACTCTGATTTTGTTTACAGGTTTTCAAATATCTTTAAGCTTCATGGTTGAGGATGAAAGGGAAATTTTCTTCAAAATATTAATAATAAATAAATACTTCAATAATTGCTCATTAAAGTTTAACTTCATAAATTATTAAGACTATTTGATAACCATTTTATTTCTTATTTTTATTTTTGAAAATTAATTATATGAACATTATTAACTAAAAATTCAACCATTTGCTTAAGAAAGATTCAAATCATGGATGAAAAAAACTTACTTTTCAAAAACAAAAATAAAAAATTAAATGTTATAAAACCGAACCTAATTTCTTTATTTTGTAATTTCAAATCTGATTTACGTTAGCAAGTTAAATTTCATATTGAATTGTAATTGATTTCTTGTAGTTTCCTTTCAAAATGAGCTACGAAAATTTGGTTGTTTCGATCTTTTTTTTCCTTTTCCTTTTTACTGCTTCAGTTTTGTAGTTACACAATACTTTGATGATTTGGATCATAAAATAATACAAACTTCAATTAGTACAATACAACAAAAAGATAAGAATAAGAATGACATTTCAATTGTCAGTCTTGGAGAAGCTAGAAAATAAAGAGCAACAAAATTTGGGTATAACTTTACTACTTTAGGGGGGAAAGAAAGGAGTCCTAGAACACAGAAGGGGAGAAACAAAATTGAATATTGGGGGAAATACATAACAAAATCAAGAAAAATGTATACCAGCTTTGTTGAACAAAGAGAGTAGGTATAAAAACTCCTGTAAAGTGAGTTTAGAAGACCTCTTTTCTTCAAAATCTCCCTCCTTTAAAACACCCATGACTTTACCCTTAAATTCAGAAGCTTCCCCTTCTTCAACATCACCATCCTCCATATCCATCTCCTCGTCATCTCCATCGTCATCTACTTCCATGGTTTGATCCTCATTTGAATTGCCAAATCTCGAATAATCAAATACACCATCATCATCATTACCTACAGAACTTTGCTGAAGGATATTAAGTGAACACAATGTTTTATAGTTCTTCTCTAGCAAAGAAAGAACACTCTTCTGCCTAAAAATTGAACCAAGAGTTTTGTTCTTTCTATTGAAACAGATCCTCAGAAATCCATCCCACTCCTTCTGCTTCACCTCAATACGTGGTTTCCTTGGCTCGATTCGGACTACAGACGAGTCCACCTTAGGCGGAGGACGAAAGTTGTTCTTTCCAACTTTGAGGAGGTGAGACACTCGAGCTAAGAGTTGGGTGTTTACAGTCAAACGGCAGTAAAGTTTATCCCCAGGTTGAGCAACTAACCTCATTGCAAATTCCCTCTGGAACATTATGATGGCACACCGAAAAGAAGGTTGATGATTTAGCAATTTGAATGTTAGAGGTGATGATATTTGATAAGGAATATTTGCCACACATATATCAAAATAGGGAAGCTCAGTCTTGAGTACATCTCCTTGAATAACCTGAGAGCATCAAGTTGAAGAACTGGGCAATTAATTATTCAAGTTGGAGAAACTCAAATTAAGAATCAAGTAAAAACACCAAACACCTAAGATATGGATACAAGACACGGATACGATAGGGACTTAGCAACATGACATATTTTTAAATTTAAGACATGGCATGACAAGGACACATTTATTAAAATAAACGTTTTTAAAAATACATATATTTTTATAACAAAATAAAATTTAAAATAAATGGATTGATGCATTTGTATGCTTTAGCTTGATGTATTTCACACTAAAAAAGTTGTTATACCTATTGTCACACATATGACTTTTCAATCTACTCAACACGTGTTACATGTCCAATATATTATTGCACTAACAAGTGAACGATAGATGTCCAATAAGTATCAGAGTGTTCAAGTATCTAACATGTGTCAAACACGGACACGCTAGTGAAAATAGAGTGTCCATGCTTTTTAGACCACCACAAATTCACTTCTAAACCAATTTAATCAAGAACAAGCACGCATCTGCCAATACAGAACACTTGGTTGGTTCATTCAAAGAGTTGTTCAGAAGATTGGATGGAAAATAACGAATAATGAGCCATTACAAAAAATTGAAAGATTTTTTTTTTATCTCAAGGAACTACTAACATTTTGCCTACTACAAAAGGGTAATTCATACAACTGAAAGAAATAGCAATGAGCAGAAGCTTCAAGAAAAAAGATCCATTCTCAAGGGCAAGAATATCAACTAAAGAAGCAATAGACCACAAGCAAATTCAAGTTTGGATAAACCAATCAATCAACTAAAAACCTAAAGCATAAAACGAAAGGAAAACTCACCTTCAAGCGAGAAGAATAGGGAGTGTCCTGAAACCGCCTCTGCAACTCAAGAACCATACGAGGATCGAGTTCGACAGCAATAACCATCTTACCACATTCTAGAAGCTTCTTGGTGAGATTACCAGTACCGGGACCGATCTCGAGGATCACATCCGTGCTCTTAATTCCAGATTTTTGAATTATAGAGTCGACCAGCAAGGGATTCTTAAGAATATGCTGACCTTTGGATTTGTGGAACGAAATCCCTCCCTGATACGGTGCTGCAGCCTTCGCCGCTGCTTTTGGCTTCTCCTTTTTCATCTTGCCTCCCGCCATTGTTGCCTGAAACTAGCGCATTTAGTATCAACTAGAGGTTCAATTCCCCCCCCCCCCCCAAAAAAAAAAAAAGACAACATAGAGTGGACAATCAAGTTCGGGGCCAAACGTATAGGGGGTAACGGAAAAACTCACCTGTAAGAAAACCTACGGACGGCGCGCGCGAAGGAAGCCGGTGGTCGGAGCGGCGAGTGACTGGTCGTCCAAGGGTCACGGAACGACGGTGCGGAGTGGGTGAACACTGGAAGGCGGCGCTGAGTTCTGCGGCTGTTAGCTATCGAGAAAGTGAGAGAGAGAGAACGGGGAGTTCGCTTACCGGTGGCGAACAACGGCTGGACGGGAGGCGGCCGGGATCGACAGAACCTGGCTGCCGACTGGTCGGTTCTAGCCGTGGCGTTGCGTGCGTGAGAGAGAGATGATGAACGAGAGAGAGGGCGTGCGTGAGAAAGGGAAAAACCGATTTCCTTTTTTTCCTTTTTTGTTCTTTTGTTCTACGCTAACCCTAATTGGACTAAAAAATCGAACTTTAGCCCGAAATCAAGCCCAAATACATATGAAGCCCACTTTCAACACCAAGATTTAAATCACCTTCAATAATTTAATAACACTCAACTCTAAAATCTAAAATTAAAAGGTAAAAATAATTGCGAACGAAGATAAACCAAGAAATAGGAAAAATAAATTACTTAAAACTAAAGTAAATGTCCACATGACCTATGGAAGCTATCCATACTGAATTTTAAGCTATCCACGAAAAACCTAATCACAAACATAGTGAACATCATTTTCTATATATTTTGTCTGAGCATGGAAGACGGACCTTGGAATCAAGAGCACCAGCACCAAGGTTGTCACACTAAGAATTGATTTGTTGGGAAGAGAGTAACCAATTTCATTGAAAAACTGGCACAACCATGGGTTCGTTGGGAAGCGAGTAACCGATTTCATTGAGAAGCTGACGCAACCATGTAATTTTAGTGGCAGCTTATGCCAACACACAATATTTTGACTCGATACTCAAACGGGCTATGGTTGATTGCTTTTTGGAATACCATGAGACCAACGTATTCCTCAATATACATAGTATGCGACAACTTATTTTCAATCAGCTACATTGGCTGCCTAGTCCGAATAAAAAAGGATAGTGAAGGTTAAAGTAGAACTTGGTTAAATGACAAGACCAAGATGTGTCATTCTGTTGAGATAGAAAAAGACACGTTTGACGCCCAACCAGTGTGTATCCTTGGGAGCTTTAATGAACTAACTGAGTTTATGACTATGTACGCAATGTCCGGTCATTGTAGCGCACCTAATGTACTCTGGTAAAGAGAAGGATCTGGGAAAGGATTTCCTTGACTATACCGACAGCTTAGAACATGTTTTGCATTGATCCTTGGCTTAAGAGTAGACTAGATGGCAAATAATCTACCTGAATGCCCAAAAAGAAACTCAAACGTCCAAGATCGTCTAGTGCAAAATGATTATCAAGTGAGCAAACTAGTTAATCAATGAAATTCGGATTGTTTCCGACGAGGATAACATCATCAACATATATCAATAGTAAGATGAGTGTAGTACCTTTACTCATGATGTACTAGGCATCAAACTTGGAATTACAGAATCCCCAAGAGAGAAGAGCAACTTCAATTCATCATTTGAAGTCCTTGGAGCCTATTTGAGGCCATAAATGGTCTTATTTAACTTACAAACAAATCCCAGAGGCTATTCTATGTACATTGCTTCCTTAAGATTGTCATTGAGAAGGCATTATTGAAGTCTAACTAGTGAAGTTGCCAGCCATGAGAGATAGCTAGATGAAGTACAACTCTAATTGTAGCAGTGTTCACGACAGGATTGAAGGTTTCAAAGTAGTCTATGCCTGGAGACTGATGAAACCATTTTGCCACACGGCGGGCTTTGTGCCAGAGAGTGGAACCATCAAGTTTCCGCTTGAGACGAAGACCCATTTACAACTGTAACAACCCAAATTTTGAAGGACTCTACTAGGGTCATTACCTCATGAATGAAAAATTAAAATCATAGCAATACAACCATAGTGCTTAAAATTGTTTAAATAAATATGACAGCTTCGAAACTATTTATAAAATGAGAAATTAACTCATATGAAAATCTATTACTTGATCCCTTAGAAACATTAGTGAGAAATAAATAAAAGAAAATTTTAAAATTTTGTTTGACATTGAGATCTAGTCCAAACATTAAATAATTGAAAACATATAAACTGAGCGAAAGCGTCGAAAGAAATTCCCAATCACACAGCTCACATATTCCTCCTATCGTTTGCTAGCTTATTTTTGTCCTTACTTGAAAACATTAAATTAGAAAGTGTGAGTATAAAACTCAGTAAATAAGCATACTACCGAGGTCAGACTATGCATTCATGTTCAATAAATGCAAACATGTATGTGGGACACACATATTTAATAACCACTCTTAGGTGATCAATTAGTGTTCAGTTTAACCCGTCCTAACACGGAGATATAATATGATGTGAACCCATCAGTCCACGGAGCTATAACATAATGGTTTTGAACCCGTTGATTCAAGGAGCTATAATATAGTTGTGAACTAGCCAGTCTATGGAGCTGTAATGCAGGTGGTAACCCGCCAGTTCATGGACTGTAATATAGTTGTGAACTCGTCAATCCACGGAGTTGTAGTATAGTGAACCCATCGGTTCATTGAGCTATAATATAATGGTGTTAGGAGGGTAGCAACAATTGCATTACATGGCAGTTATCATAACATCAATAATATTCATGACGTAAAAACATAGTACATGTCCCAGGGTCCCACATATATTCAGATCGGTCATATATGAATGACATCAAACTTTTAAAATTTTATTAGTATAACATATCATGCTTCTCAATATGATTCATCCAAAATCAAACATTGTCATATTATTTATGTCGTCTGGCTCAAAGGCGGATCTAGTAGTAAGATTATTTACCTCGGTATCAAACCCAAATGTTTGGAAAATTAATTCCCTTCCAAACTTAAGGTGGATCTTGTATCAAAAGCCCCTAAACACAAATTAAAATTAACTTAGATACTTTGGGCTTAGATCAAACATAAAACTTATTTCCACTATCTCCAAAACTTACCAATCTAGTGGCTTGCCCCAAAATTACATCCAAACCTAGCACGAAAACACCAATGTAGACATAACCCATAATCAAGAGTTAAAATCAAATTCTCGACACCTAAAACCATTCCAAAAGTTCAAAAGCCCTAACCCTCACCAAAAATGTGCCAACAAATCTCCAAAGTCAACCTTTACGCTACTAGATAGTGGTTCTTGTCACCCTAGACTTTGCCCTGATATTCAAACACAACAGGGGATAATAAATTGGAGTCAAAAGGAATTTGGGTAATCAAAGTACTTCAATAAAGAAGTCTTCCCAAACACTTACCAAAATCACAAAAACTTCACCCCAAATTCAAGATTCCGATGAAACCCACCAAAATGGCAACGATAGAGGGTTGAACAATGGTTGGACGAAGGGACTAATGGCCAACGAATTGACTGTGGCATGTGGGGTACTATGCAGAGACCCAAATCGTGAGAACGAAACTAATGTGCTAGAGAGAGAGAGAGAAAAAAAAAAAAGCTTACCGACAATGCAAATAGCAGTGCTTGACAACCAATGAACAAATGGTTGAGTCAGTGGGGATGAACATTGACTGCAGAAAGAGATCTCACTATTGACGGGGGAAAATAGATGCAGCCAATGATGCACAAAAGGTCCGAGGAACGTGGCGTATAGGCTGTTGGGTTTTATGTCCTAAAAATTCATAGTTTGTAAAATGATAAATATTTTCTATAATCAATATACTTGTTATTGATTTCATAAATTGTATGAAAGTCTAAATTCAATAAACTAAGACCCGTGACTATTGCATGAGTACTTGAACTTTATGTGGAGACATAAGAGTGGATCAAGTTTGAGTAAATAGTCAAAATGATCTAGTACATGAATAAGGTTAGGTACCTTATTTTGGTAACACCATTGGATGTGTCCTATTTTGTAGTTGTTACAAAGAGTTGTAAAGTGCTACATACGATGTGATCCAAATTCGTACATGTTATGAACATGAGGAGGGGGGTCCTATGCAATGAGTTTGCATAAGATCAGGACCAAGAAATAAGTCATTCTTACTTTATAACGTTGTTTACTGTATAAGACTGACTATTTCACCTAAATGACCTAGGCAACTCGATCTTAATCCTGAGCTAACTATGAACTCTTATTTATTCGGGATTGCCCTTAGATTTGCATAGGTGAGGGTTGGCTCAACAACATAGGCTCAATAAGACTCCTATTTCAGGGTAAGACCGAATAGATAGCTGGGGACATAGGGTCCAAGACGAAGTTCACGCCTACCCGATTTAGGGATAGAAGAAAAGTTGTTCTTTCAAGTACTGAATTTAGGTCTTGAACAAGAGGCCCCACCTTCACATTGGGCTAAGAGAGTTTGGTTTAGTGATTGGATCACAAACCAGTTGTTCATTAGAGGATCAGTAGGGACTTGAGGAATAAGACGTAATCTCGGGGGTAAAACAGATATTTGACCCAGCCATTATTACGAACAACCTGTAATGGGTCGACTTGCTGATTACGGTTAAATCATGTGGACATAATATATCTACAGTGGGGGGAGTGCAACTATGGGCTTTAGTGGAGTGACTTATTAGTTAACGAATGGGGATTAATCTAGTCTAATGAGTTTAGCCAATTAATCTCGGATTGTTGAAGTCCATGATCTGTAGGTTCGCGAGGTCCCCCTACTAGCTCATAACGGACTAGCTCTAGAATAGCGTGATAAGTTAATTTGAAATGTTCAAATTAGAATTAAAGGAATTAGAAATTATATGAGATATAATTACATGTTTAATTTAAGAATTAAACGGAATAAGATAATTTATATATTTAAGTATGATTTAAATATATAAAGATGGATATGTGTAAAAATTAATTTAATATTTGATATTAAATTAATTAAGTTTTATTTAATAATTAATTAATTAAATTAATTAATTTTTTATTTTTAAAATCAAAATTTGATTTTTGAGACAAAATTGAGAAGGAAAAAACAAACACAAAATGGAAAAAAAAGATTTTCCATCATCCATCTCCTTAGTTGCTTACTCAAAATGCATCCTCTTTGCCTTATCTTCTCCAAGCATGAGCTGCAACACATGTAACTCTCTCTTTTGCATGTTGATATGCAATATAGTGAAGAGATTGGAGTGAAAATCGGACATGCAATCTATAGAGAATTTGAGAGAAAATTTGGTTGAAGGAAGAGTTATTCAACTAGTTTTCTACAATGAGCATTTCTCCTTTATCCCTTGATTCAAGCTTTGTTTGAGTCTCACAACTCAATCTAGAGCATCAAGAGAATAGTAGGGAAGATCTTGAGATGGTCTGCAAAAAGATTTGGAGAAGATAACAACTGGAGAAGGAGCTTTGAAGAAGTTCTACAAGAGCTATGTCTTGAAGCTCACTTGTTTTCTACAAGAGCATGCTTTATATTTTGCCAACATTAGTGAATTTTAGTGCTTAGATGATCCTTGTGCTTTCGCTGTTGCTGATACGATCCTACACAGGCGAACTCATATGACGACATTTGAAAGACGCTCTAGCCTGAGCGTGATGGCTGTGTTTTGATCTGCGACGAGGCGAGCTTTGGCACGCGTGAAGCAGCAAAAGAAAGGCTAAGAATGGCTTGATTATGAATAGGGGTTCAAAAAAGGGAGAAGAAGAAGTCTAGGACTGCGTGATGGTTTCAATGGCTTAGATGGCTCCTCTTTTCCCTATTATACATATATATATGGGAAATTATTTCAAATGGTAAAATTGTTGAAAATATTTATAAGATATAACAAATTTTTAGAACAATCAATGATACATGCTAATAGACATTGATAGACTTGTATCAGTGTCTATCAATGTCTATTAGCATGTATCATTGATAGTTCTAAAACTTTGCTATATTTTGTAAGTATTTCGGTTCATTTTTTTACATTTAAACATAGCCCTATATATATATATATACACATCCATTAATCTAAACCCCATTTGGATTTTAAATAAATAAATATACAAATAATCCCCTTTTTTTCCAAACTCCAATTTCCAAATCTTTTGTCTTAAACCCCAAATTAATCGAAAAAATAAATTATAACCTCAAAATTCAAAATAAACCTAAATAATCAAGATAATTAAATTAAAATGCCTGAAAATTTTGGATGTCACATACTTCTCTCCTTAAGAAACTTTCATCATCGAAAGTTGTAACCCTAGAAAAGCTCTAAGTATTGCGCTCTCATCCCATCCTCTTGATCCCATGTTGCTTTCTCGACGTGGTGATTCTGCCATAAAACTTTAACTAGTTCTAACTCCATGTTGCGCAACACTTTCACTTCCTTTGTGAGAATTTAAATCGGTTTCTCCTTATAGCTCAGGTTTTTGTTCAATTGCAAGGGCTCATAATCTACCACATGAAAAACATGAAAAATATTATGAACTATAGAAAGAGACAGTGGCAAGGCTAATCAATAAGCTACATGGTCTATCCATTCTAAGATCTCAAATGGAGATTTATTGTCTTGTCTCCTCTTTTGGAGAGTAGTGGGATCGAGGTTGTTTGCCACGAAATACGTTTCACATAATTCTTTCCACTGTATGTAGTCGGCCATTTTAAAAGCATTAATTGAAAATACTAACGTGTTACTAAAAGGAAAAACACATTGACCTACGTTAGGTTTAGAGCAAATACCCATTGTAAAACAAAACAACATCCAATAAGGTTTTAGCAAAACTAATATGAATCCCATGTGACATCTAGTTTCGTAATGACACTTCAAAGGTTTAGGACAAAAGCCGTCGAAGGGAGGTCAGTTATCCCTCTTCTGAATTGAGAAGTTCTCAAGCAGTCATTAATACCAGAACAACTCTTGCTCCTATAACGACTAGCCATCATTGATTTGGCCAAGAGATCATTAACTTACATAACAATCTCCCGTAAGTGTGACCCTCCATTTTTGGCCTTAAAGGTCCGCCCCAAAAAGCCAATCCGAAGGGAAAAAATTCGATTGGGGCAAAACCTAAAGTGACCCTATCCATTTCTAGAATTCACCTTGATCTTGACCAACTGCACAAAACCCATCCGAAGGGGAACGCTCCTAGGGTTCCACGAGGGAGTACAAAATGATCTCACGGTGTGAACCAATGACAGAGACCATAAGATGTGTTGACACACACCCTTTACCCACTTACTATAAACACTCTCTCCGTCTACCTTGATATTGACTTATGCAAATATCATCCGAAGGGGGATGCTCCCAAGGCATCACGAGGCCAAGCATGAATCTCACGGTGTGAACATACATGGAGAAACATGAGTGGAATCATAGACATATCAAATACATCTCTTCCTTCCACCGAGTATTTTATAACCTAGGGTTTAGCTTACTTAGAAAAAACATGACTAAGAATTTTAACTAGTGACTTTTAGGTTTGCCCAAGAGTAACATTTACCTTGGATAATTAAACAACTTTTGATCATCATCCATTAAACTCTTTAATGGAGTCTTTAACCAAATTGTCACATGCTTGTTAAAAATCTATCTAATTTACCTTTCCAAGTAGGTTCCTAAGTAGGGGTGTTATGTTTCCATCAACTTAAGAACCCCAGCCTAGCCAGAACCCACCTTAGACAAAAGATCCCTTATAGATAGATTTATGATGCATTGATTTATCATGTGATGATGTGTGGATGCGATGATCATACAAGTTTTAACAAAGCCCAAGTATAAGCCTTCTTAGGTTCCTGGTAAGTCCAGGGTCGAACACAAGGACTACTAAATAGATATGCGATGGACTCTCTGATTCTATTGCGGTGGTGATAAAGAAGTAGATGGTGTTTTGACTTAGACTTTCCTATGCGATGGAGTTAAACGCGGTGTGATGAAAGCGTAGAGTTATAATAAGTATGCGATGAAGGGATTGAGAAGAGGTTTAGCTAACATTTCTTAAGATTGTGTACAAGTCATGTGATCATGCTATACACAAATATTAATACTTCATATCTCAATGCATAATGTCACATTTCCTATTTCTAGAACGCATGCGATGTGTATGGAAGACAGTAGATAGAACTTATTTCTAAGTTTCTACTCTTGCTTATGTGATCTAATCTGATTCTCTCAAGTCTAGATTCTATCTTTAGACTACTTTCTTATGTACTTCTAAATGATGAATGATGCATACATAAGACAAGATGATCGCATAAAATACATAGCTTAAGTCATGTTAGCTAAGTACTTCTCAACCCATTAACAAATTTAGTTACTCATGCACGGTGTGGAGAGACTGAACATAAATCGAAATGAAGTTTCCATTTTTGCAAATAAAGTGTTGAGTACAAAAGAACAAATAGATTGAGAAACAATAAGCCAGCTAAGCAATGTCTTGCTTTCTGTGACCTTTTACACTACTCTTTATCACTTCAACTCTGTTCCAGTTTACGGACTCTTGCTCTCACAAAGGTTTCTACTTCTCTCATTTGTATTGTTTTCCGGCAGTCTCTCGATCTGTCCAAAAAGCTATTTCTCTCTGCTTTGCCTCGTCTCCTTACTCTTTCTCCGTCCTCTATATGTATATGTCCTCTGGTAGCATTGGGTATTTATAGATTTCAAGGTGAAGCAGCTCTCCTTACTAATGATTGCAAAGATGGGCAACATTAATTTCCGTATTCTATTGCGCCATCTGAAATTCACCAAAAGTTCAATGTACTTGCAACAATATGGTTTTTGACGACTTGTCAACTGAACTTCGAAATTGACCATTATCAGCTTTACGTCTCATCATGATTTATTATGTTGTCACCTTGATGCGATGTCTTTATGCGATCACTTTTTGAGAAACTTCTCATGATCGCATGACTTACGATCGCAAATTCAAGCACACTGTCGTATTGTGCCCTTGGATCGCAATTTCATATGCGCCATCACATTGTACCTGCACAAAATAGGCAAATTAACTGCTTTTATGCGATGGGTATTAGCGATCGTAATTCCTTTTAGTTTGGCGCTTTCAAACATAATATTGCCTATTTTATCACCGCTTTCTCTCATTGTTTTACTAATTTGAGCTGTAATAACTTGTATTTCTACCAGTTACACACCCCCAAATTTAAAACAATGCATGTTCTCAAGCATAAACTAAAGATTTTCTTTAAAATTTCAATCGCCTTCACCCTACTCAGGCTTCTGAAGGTGCCTTATTCAAATTACTGAACCAATGCCTTCTTAATTTATATCCTAATCTATTCCTAAAATATTTCTAATCTTTAGAGACCGCGAGCTTAATCTTCAAAAAATCTTCACTTGTTTCCAGGACATCGCATGATTTATTTCAAACTTTATAAAAAAAAATCTTAATTGACCCTCGTACGATTCAGATATTCGTTTTGTGATCTTGCGCTGATCTGAGTGCCCAACCTTCATTTTGGCTTGCCCCCACGGGTGTCATGCGGACATCTAACTACAAGTGAGGCGCTCTTTTTCAATCAAAACTCATGCCCATCTCTTTATTTGGTAGTGGAGTTGCGATCACTTGGTTTCTGCTTTGATCACGATTCCCACCTTCGTTTTGGCTTACTCTCACGGGTGCCATGCGGACATCCAACTATGATCACTTGGGTTCCTTGTAAGCTACTTGAAGATGAACTTTGAAAAACCCATTTTCAAGTTTTGTGTAATTTTCAATTTCCAAAATCCATTTTGATTTTAAAATAATATTTTATTTCTAAAATCAAAATTTATTAATTTTACAAATTAATTTCATAAATTAATTTTCTAATAAAATTAATAAATAATTATTTAAACAATTTAAATAATTCTAATTAATTTAATATCTAATATTAAATTAATTTTTTTTACACAAATTCATCTTCAAATATTTAAATGTATTTTCTCAAATTTCCATTTGATTCTAATTTGAACGTTTCAAATTAACTTATCACACTACTCTAGAGCTAATCCATTTCCGAGCTAGTAGGGGGACCTTATGGACCTACAAATCATGGGCTCCAACGATTCGAGATTAATCGGCTAAACTCATTAGATCGATCTAACCCCCATTCGTTAACTAATGGGTCACTCCACTAAAGCCCATAGTTGAACTCCTCTCACTGTAGATATATCATGTCCACTCGATATAACAATGATTAGTAAGTTAACCCTTTACAGGTTGTTTGTAATAACGGCTGGGTCAAATCTTTGTTTTACCTCCGAAATTACCTCTTGTTCCTTAAGTCCCCACTGATCCCCTAATGAACAATTTTTTTGTGATCCAATCACAAAACCGAGTCCCTCTCAAGCCAAATGAGAGGGTGAGATCCTTTGTTTAAGCCCTAGAATCAGCACTTAAAGGAACAACCTCTCTACTATCCCTAAAGCAGGTATGAGTGAATTCCCTCTTGCACCCTATGTCCCCAACTATCTATCCAGTCTCACCCCTGAAATGGCAGTCATATTGAGCCGGCGCTGTTGAGCCAACCCTCACTTATGCAAATCTAAGGGCAATCTCAGATAAACAGAAGTTCATAGTTAGCTTAGGATTAAGGTCAAGTTACTTAGTCATCGCTTTGAAATAGTCAGTCTTAAACAGAAAATAACCTTATAACGTAAGAGTGACATATTTCATGGTTCTATCTTGTACAAACTCTTTTGCACAAGGACACCCCTACTCCTCATGTCCAATATGAACGAATTAGGATCACTTCGTTTGTAGCACTTTACAACACCTTGTAACAACTACAGAGACGGCCGTATCTAATAGTATTACCAGAATAAGGTACCCAACCTTATCCATGTACTATAGATCATTTTGACTATTTACTCGAACCTGATCCACCTTTATGTCTCCACATAAAGTTCAAGTACTCATCCAATAGTCAAGGGACTTTTAGGTTTATTAGATTTCTATTCAAGTAATAGATCTATTCAATAACACCTTTATTGAATTTTCAGAATAAGCTCTATTGTTTACATACCACGAGTTTTAGGACATAAAACCCAACAGCTTCCTGAAATGCCCAACTAACCTCTCAAATGAGTAAGGCCAACGCCCTTGACTCAACTCCAATGCCTAGCACAAGGCCAATACATGGGCAAACACTTAGCAAATTTTCTAGCTTCACCCAAGAGTCAAGCTTTCAAACTTAAACTTTCTTCTAACTCTTTACCCTTTTCCCTACAATTTAACATTAATTTTCACATTAATCTACTCACCATACTGGTTTCAATAACATACACAAGTAGAGAAATTAGGGCTCAGGGTTTACATAGTACGTGCCAGCATGGGCCAGACAGCCCCACACAGTCCTGGAAGGCTCTATAAGGGTCTAGAAGGTGCCAGAACATATCAGATGACTTTGGAAGGCTCAGAGAACATCTAGAACGTTCCAACATCAACACACTTGTATATGCTCTAGATTACTCCATAATGGTATAGAATAGTCTAGGAGAGTCTAGAATGTTCTTGTACGTACTTGGAAAGGTGTGGAAGGGTCTAGAATGGCCTTGTGACATGTCTAAGACACCTTGAAGTGTCTAGAAACCTCCATGGCCGACCTTAAGGGGGTCTAGGTCGGTGAGGACAAGTATAAATAGCCAAGGGGGCATCTCATTTGTACATAAGCAACATAAGATGCAACATCATTCATCAATAAAGCCTCTAACTGTGAAACCCAGATTTCCATTTTCTCTACTTAACCAGGTGGTTAAGAAAATTAACTAAGTGAAAGTTAAATCCTATGTTAAAGAGAAGGAAATTTCTAAGTGTTAAATAGATTTTCCTTGAGTAGTTTTGAGTTAAGCTTTAATTGGTGAAACTTGACTAAGTGTAAGGTCAAAAAGAACCCATGCGTGAAGTATTAGGAGACATTAACGCATAAGTTGAAAAGGAAACCATGCATTTGTAAGGTTGGACGCATGATTGGCCAAAATATTGGCAAGAAGCATTGCCAAGAGTTGTCATGCTTTGGAAGCCAAAGAGAAAATTGACTAAGTGTTGGACTAGGCATTACTATGCATTGGCCATAAGATCTTGGAAAGATTACTTGGGCAAAGGGAGAAATTGAAGTAGGAGTGATGCATGCGCTGGTCTTAGAAGTTAGACCAACGCGTAGGCTTGATGGATGTGTTGCATACGTTAGACGCAGTGGAATGCATCCATACGGCTGAAGGAAGACAGCTGAGGGTGATGCGTTGGTATGGCGCGAGGGCATGCGAGGGCACAGGGATGTGCGCGGATGCGAGGGTCGATTGGCCCCAATGGACGTGTTGGACCAACCGAGCGTCTTATGCGTCAATGCTGCCGAGTATCCTATGCGTCGATGCGGCCGAGCATCCTATTCGTCAATGCTGGCGAGCGACCTATGCGTCGATGATGAGCGAGCTATGCGTTGATGCTAAGCAACCGTCCTATACGTCGAGGCCGTGCGACCATGCTATGCTTTAGAAGTTGACGATGGCATGCACGATGGATACATTGGACATAGGCCATGCAATGGGCTAGGTTGGACACATGGTGGTTTTCTCTTGCAATTGTTAAGGCTTGCGGTGACAAAGTAAGTGAGTTGGGTTGCATTGTAGAAGATGCGATGGTGTTGAGTTGAAAACCAAGTGGAGCCAAGGGTTGCTATACGTTGATGATAAACCATTTGTTGGTGATACACTATGCGTTGATGGCATACTATGCGTTGATGACCCACTATGCGTTGAAGATTACACTATGCATTGATTATAGACTATACGTTGATGGCCAACTAATGGCATACTATGCATTGAACATCCAAGGGTTTGTGGACGCATATAAAGGATGAGCTTATATCAAGGACATTATCCGAACATGTGGCTTGTTAGGAGGAATTCTTAAGCCTTAAGTAAAAGAGGTGGTTGCACAAGAGGACATGCAAAATTAAGCCCCATGAATTGGCTATGTAGGAGAAGGACACCTAGAGTTGCATTGATCAAAAGTTACGTTGATAGTGTGAGGAAGAAACACATGGACATGCAGCCAAGTAGGAGGTGTCAACCTTGGAGAGTTTTTAGACGCCTATAAATAAGGCCAAGGACTTCTTTTTAGATCACAAAATTCAAGACATTGAGAAGAGTGGGAAAACTGAGAAAACATTGCGTTGATCATAAAGCTTCAAGGAGACGCAGTAGACAGTGAAGTCTGGAAAACAACATCAAATTGAGACGAGAAGTTCTCCCAGTATACTCATGTGTTTGGAGTGATTTTAAAGCCATATGAAAGATATGAAAGTCTAGTGTTCAGGGTAGGGCTTCCGAAGAAGAAGCTCCAAGGGCTCGGGCTGAAAATTGAGAATAAGATAGAAGGGTCAGGTTGTCGAGTAAGCTTGGGTCAGTCTTAGAGATTTTATGATTCCGGTGAAACCACGAGGAGTTCTAAGCTCAGATTTTAGAGTAAGCTTTCTGAGACATTTTAGAACATGTTTTCAAAAGAAAGTATCTTAAAATAAGTTCTGGAATTATGAGTAATCTAAGCTGATAATTGAATCTGGAATTTAGGGTTCAAAAGGGAACCAAAGAAACCTAAGGAACTTCGGAAAGGAAAGTTCCTAACCAACCAAGGTGAGTGGTTATTGTGTTGTTGTATTGTTGATGTAATTTCTATATATAGGTAAATATATATAGGAGATAATATTAAATTGGCATGATCAGGGATATAAGTTTATCTTGTTACTATGCTTGTTAAGATATTGCTTATATGTTTGTGTTGGAAACTAGAATTGTACCCAGGATATATAGTTAGCATGCTTGAAAAGGTAATTGGCAAGAAAATATAGTCGGCTTCGGCTGGCGAGAAAATATAGTCGGCTTCGATCGGCGGGAAATGATAGTCGGTGACAACCGGCGGGAAATATAGTCAAGTTACCTAAGCATAGTTAGAAAATAGTCGATGTGCACATTGGCGGGATAATAGGGTACAGGGAAAGTTTCCACAGGAATTATTGTTGTGTTAATATACGTGTTAAAGTGCTGAGGAAAAATGTATGATTATGCCAGGGATAATCAGCAGTAAAGCTGGGGATGTGCATATTATGTAATAACCAACGGTTAAGCTGGGGTAATCTAGCGGTCTGGCTGGAGAAATAATTGTTAACTTGTGGTAATGTTCTTGTTGACTATGCATTGATTTCCAAAAGTATATTTTTGTAGTCAAAGTTATTTGTTTATCTAAAGGCACCACTCACTGGGCTTTATAGCTTATGCTTTCCAAATGTTTTTCTTTTTCCCTCCCCTCAGGTAGCGAAAGGTGAGAAGTTCCAGGGTGCTGCTAAAGTCAAGGTCTACCACATGCCACAGTTACACTTTCGGAGGGTTTTACAATTGTTGTTGTAAACTTTATAGTTAAGTCTTGAAGTTGTATAAATGATACATTGTTGTAATAAAATGGGCCTACTTAATCCGTTATTGTTTTCCTTCTTGAGTTAATCAGTTGGTTGTAGAATTTGTTCATTGGTATCAGAGTTATTTCTGCAGGGGTTATTAGGCAGTAAGTGTCAACAAAAGTGTTGGTAACTGCTGAGTCACACCCTTTCTCGGACTCAGAGGGTAGTCTGGGATCGGGTGTGACAACTTGATATCAGAGCATAAGTTTCTGGGACAATTGAGGAATTGGTTTATACTAGCTTAGTATCAAAGCATAAGTTTCTGGGAAAGTTGATACTAGTTTGGTATCAAAGTATATGTTCTAGAAAACTTGAGGGTTGGGTTTAGTAAAACCAGAGGGAAGTGTGGTAGAGTAAAGGTTTAAAGAGCAACCTAAGAATTAGTCAAGGTAGACTAAGAGGAATGGCAGAAGTGGCATGACCTAGCAGGCAACCAGAGCTGGAACTCACAACGTTACCTGAAGATCTACCGAGGAAGGTAAGTATGAATTTAAGTTATTCTAATTTAGTATTTGAGATAGAAATGATTATGTTGTAGATAGTTTGGTTAAACATCTAGCTTACAGATGGCTAGGTGAGGTATTGATGGACAAACTAAGGAGTTGATATCAGAGTAGCGCAGTGGAATCATGACAATAGACAAGGTTATAAGAGTTTGTAATAGAGGGTTTTGTGAAACCTTAAAACAAGAGTTAGTTCGAGTAAATTTCGAGGACGAAATTTTCTTAAGGGGAAAGTAAATGTGAAACCCGGATTTCCATTTTCTCTACTTAAGCAAGTGGTTAAGAAAATTAACTAAGTGAAAGTTAAATCCTATGTTAAAGAGAAGGAAATTTCTAAGTGTTGAATATATTTTCCTTGAGTAGTTTTGAGTTAAGCTTTAATTGGTGAAATTTGACTAAGTGTAAGGTCAAAAAGGACCCATGCGTGAAGTATTAAAAGACATTGACGCATAAGTTGAAAAGGCAACCATGCGTTTGTAAGGTTGGACGCATGATTGGCCAAAATATTGGCAAGAAGCATTGCCAAGAGTTGTCATGTGTTGGAAGCCAAGGAAAAAATTGACTAAATGTTGGACTAGGCATTCCTATGCATTGTCCATAAGATCTTGGAGAGATTACTTGGGCAAAGGGAGAAATTGAAATAAGAGTGACACATGCACTGCTCTTAGAGGTTAGACCAACGTGTAGGCTTGATGGATGTGTTGCATACGTTGGACACGGTGGAATGCATCCATACAGTTGAAGGAAGATAGCCAAGGGTGATGCGTTGGTATGGCGCGAGGGCATGCGAGGGCACGGGGATGTGTGCAGATGCGAGGGTCGCGTTGGCCCCGATGGACGTCTTGGACCAGCCGAGCGTCTTATGCGTCAATGCGGCCGAGTGTCCTATGCATCGATGCGACCGAGCATCCTATGCGTCGATGCTGCCGAGTGACCTATGCGTCGATGACGAGCGAGCTATGCATTGATACTAAGCAACCGTCCTATACGTCGAGGCCGTGCGACCATGCCATGCGTTGGAAGTTGACGATGGCATGCACAATGGATACGTTGGACATAGGCCATGCGATGGGCTAGGTTGGATACATGGTGGTTTGCTCTTGCGATTGTTAAGGCTTGCGATGACAAAGTAAGTGAGTTGTTGTGTTGTAGAAGATTCGATGGTGTTGAGTTGAAAACTAAGTGGAGCCAAGGGTTGCTATACGTTGATGATAAACCATGTGTTGGTGATACACGATACTTGATGGCATACTATATGTTGATGACCTACTATGCATTAAAGATTACACTATGCGTTGATGGCCAACTATGCGCTGATGGCATACTATGCGTTGAACATCCAAGGGTTTGTGGAAGCATATGAAGGATGAGCTCATATCAAGGACGTCATCCGAATATGTGGCTTGTTAGGAGGAATTCTTAAGCCTTAAGTAAAAAAGGTTGTTGCACAAGAGGACATGCAAAATTATGCCCCATATGTTGGCTATGTAGGAGAAGGACATCTAGAGTTGCGTTGATCAAAAGTTGCGTTGATAGTGTGAGGAAGAAACACTTGGACATGCAACCAAGTAGGAGGTGTTGACCTTGGAGAGTTTTTGGACGCCTATAAATAGGGCCAAGGACTTCTTTTCAGATCACAAAATTCAAGACATTGAGAAGAGTGGGAAAGCTGAGAAAACATTGCATTGATAGCAAATCCATGCATTGATCATAAAGCTTCAAGGGGGACGCAGTAGACAGTGAAGTCTGGAAAACAACATCAACTTGGGACGAGAAGTTCTCCCAGTATACTCGTGCGTTTGGAGTGATTTCAAAACCATCTGAAAGCTTTGAAAGTCAGTTTTCAGGGTAGTGCTGCCAAAGAAGAAGCTCCAATGGCTCGGGCTGGAAATTGAGAAGAAGACAGAAGGGTCAGGCTGTCGGGTAAGCTTGGGCCAGTCTTGGAGATTTTGTGATTCTTGTGTTAGCAAATGACTAAGGGTATTGATGGAAAGTAAAAGGAGAAGGAAGAAGAAAAGCACACACAGGTATACATAGAAAACCCTAATACCCAGAAAAAACCACGATACAAAGTTTTCTTATTATAGTGTACATGATACACAGATACACACAAGATACACAGAAACTACATTTAGAAGAAAAAGTGTACATGAGTCCACCTCCAGGGTTCGAGAAATAGTTCAATCACCAGGTATGTAAATTGCGGAAGTCCTTGTATGGGTTGAAACAGTCTCTAAGAGCCTGGTTTGGCAGGTTCACTACTTTTGTAAAGTCACAGGGGTATAGTTAAGGACACTCAGATCACACGCTCTTTACAAAGAAATCAGTATCCGGGAAAATTATAGTTTTGATTGTGTATGTAGATGACATTATTATTTTAGGTGATGATGCTCCAGAAATTGATAAATTGAAAATGAAAATGGCTGAGGAATTTGAAATCAAAGATCTCGGGAGGTTGAGATACTTTCTTGGAATGGAAGAGGCTAGATCGAAAGAAGGTATTTCGGTGTCTCAGTGAAAATACACTCATGGATTTACTTAAGGAGACTGGTATGACGGGCTATAAACTAGTAGACACTCCTATGGAAGCTAATGCTAGACTCAGTAATTTGAGTAACAGTGCTCCGGTTGACAAGGAGAGATATAAGTGACTTATGGGAAGTTAATCTATCTCTCCCACACCAGACCAAATATTGCATATGCAGTCAGTGTAGTTAGTCAGTTCATGCAGTCTCCTTTTTTCAGAAGAAAGTATCTTAAAATAAGTTCTGAAACTATGAGTAATCTAAGCTGATAATTGAATCTGGAATTTAGGGTTCAAAAGGGAACCAAGGAAACTTAAGGAACTTCGGAAAAGAAAGTTCCTAACCAACCAAGGTGAGTGGTTATTGTGTTGTTGTATTGTTGATGTAATTTCTATATATAAGTAAATATATATAGAGGATAATGTTAAATTGGCATGATCAGGGATATAAGTTTATCTTGTTACTATGCTTGTTAAGATATTGCTTATATGTTTGTGTTGGAAACTAGAATTGTACCTGAGATATATAGTTAGCATGCTTGAAAAGGTACTTGGCAGAAAAATATAGTCGACTTCGGCTGGCGAAAAAATATAGTCGGCTTCGACAGGAAATGATAGTTGGTGACGACCGGCGGGAAATATAGTCAAGTTACCTAAGCATAGTTAGAAAATAGTCGATGTGCACATTGGTGGGATAATAGAGTATAGGGAAATTTTCCACTGGAATTCATGTTAAAGTGCTGGGGAAAAATGTATGATCATGCCAGGGATAACAAGCGGTAAAGCTGGGGATGTGCATATTATGTAATAACCAGCGGTTAAGCTGGGGTTGATTATTTTAACCACGATTGAGCTGGGGTAATCTAGCAGTCTGGCTGGAGAAATAATTGTGAACTTGTAGTAATGTTCGTGTTAACTATGCATTGATTTCCAAAAGTATATTTCTGTAGTCAAAGTTATTTTTTTTATCTAAAGGCACCACTCACTGGGCTTTATAGCTCATGCTTTCCAAATGTTTTTCTTTTTCCCTCCCCCCCAAGTAACAAAAGGTGAGGAGTTCCAGGGTGCTGCTAAAGTCAAGGTCTGCCACATGCCACAGTTACACTTCTGGAGGATTTTACAGTTGTTGTTATAAACTTTATAGTTAAGTCTTGAAGTTGTATAAATGATACATTGTTGTAATAAAATGGGCCTACTTAATCCCTTATTGTTTGCCTCCTTGACTTAATCAGTTGGTTGTAGAATTTGTTCATTGGTATCAAAGTTATTTCCGCAAGGGTTATTAGGCCGTAAGTGTCAACAAAAGGATTGATAACTGCTGCAGTCACGCTCTTTCTCGGACTCAGAGGATAGTCTGGGACGGGGTGTGACACTAACATTCTTCCAAACTCACTCACTTGTCCAACACTCTCTGAACCTCTAAGGCGTGTTCCTAAGTGTCTTGAATAGACACTAGCTTATCTTTAAAGGCTTACTTGGTGCCCTTTGATAGCAAGGCTGGCCAAGTGCTGCGCGGTTGGTCGTCTCAATCACTGACCCATGACAATAAGCTTTAATACCAAATGATAAGAAACTTCCAGTAATAGAATCTAACAAACTTGTTATGGAACAAGACCTCTAGATCTAATAATAATAATAAAAAATATATATATATATATAAAAAAAAACTTTCTAAATCAAGATGATCTCAAACCCTAAAAAAGAGTAGATTACAGATTACTTAGATAACCTAATAAAACTAGAGATCAGACAAAGATTGTGACTTCCATCAACCCTTCATCTTTAAGAGTCACTTCACAAGCACAATGGATTAAGTCAAGCTTCAATGACTATAAACATGCAACCAAAACTTCATAGAATTGCAAAAAACTTAGCTCTATGATAAAAGAAAGCTAAATGATTATTTTTACTACATATTTCCAGTCTTCTCTATAAAGACAAATTACATAACCATAGACATTCTATAAGGTATTTCAAGAGTTGTAACATTTCATTTTTATGATCATCGATACAAAAGAACTTAACACTGAAAACACTAAGGGGAGAGGGATATACGCTCCTTTATTCTTGTAATCGTTGAAATTGTACAACTTTTTTGTTAGACACCATAAATATTAATTTGTGTTGTCCATTAGCATTTCAAGATTTTGCAACCATCTAAGAGTAAATGAAATTACATTTAATAGTTTGAAGTCTTTGTTCACTCCAACTCCTTAAGTTCATAATATATATATATAGATAGATTTGGAAATATGTCTAAGTTTATTACAATAAGATATGATTTAGGTATGAATTAGATTAAAAAGGCAACATTGTCGCACAAAATGAAGGTAAATATGAGACTACTTTAGAGAGAGAGAGAGTTGTGATTAGCTGCCATTTTGAAGTGGAATTCCACAGAGAAGTTGCTGCAAAAAGACCAAAATGGAGAGGGAATTTGTGAGTATAATAAATAAGTTTAAAGGAAGGCATCATTTAACTTAATATTATTGATCATCACCTTGATGCAGTTTAAAGTGTACTGCACATCACTTGTTGATATTTGATGATGAAGAACAATTCTAATCCTGCAAAAAAAAATTCTTTTTGTTAAAAAAAGTTAATACATAAATAAATATGTAGACAAGTTGAATTTGTTTTCGCGCATTTTTAGTTTTTTTTTCTTTTTTTATCAATATTGTTGCAGGATTTGAATATTTGACTTTACGAAAATAATATAAAATTTTATGATGGTTGAGATATATTCTTTATCTTTGGTTATGTTTGGTGTCTCTATTTCTTTGAAAAAATAAAAAATATATATATATTTAATTACTAGTATTTTTCTTTGTATTTTAGTTTACTTTCAAATCGGTGTTTTAAAGCCAAAAACACGTCTTCTTACTTTTTATAACACATTTTTTTTAAATTACAAAAATTTATGCATTTTCCCCAAAGTCACATCTAGTATTTATTTTCTTAAATATAAATATTTGTGAAATAATTACTTTTATGCAGTGATTATTAATGATTGTTGACATTAAAAAATTACCATAAATTTTTTAAAATACGAAAATCTCTATTTTTTCAACAAAAAAAAAAAAAATGTGTCTTCTTAGCTTTTATGACACTATTTCTCTCTTTCCTTAGGACTTGCCTCTTGTGTCATGAAAATCTATTTTTCTTGAAATTTGAGTCGTATTTATTTTTTTGGGCCAAAGAAAACAAATTTGTTCTTAGAAAGTAAAAAATTAAAATGAGAAAACATAGATGTTTGTTGTTTTCATTTTTCTAGTTTTCTAGCCATAAAAAACAAAATCAAAATTGTTGTCAAAATGGCTAAACTTTTAAAAAGAAAAAAAATCCTTTAAACGAGTCCAATTCACCCATATTTAAATAATCATGTACATACATCATGTTAATATGTACATGGTTAAAATGAAATATAATAAATTAAAATTCTCCCTAGTGCATTTGGAAAAACCTTTAGGAGTAATTGGATTTTTTCAAAGAAAATATTGATAATGTCTAGTACTCAAGCTTTGAAATATCGATATTGATGGAAATATCGAGGTCTCGATTGTATGAAAATATTATTGAATTATCGATATCAATGAAAACTTCGGAAAACTTTATGGAAATTAATAAAAATCGAAGGAAATTTTTACAATTAGTTAATGAAACATTGATTGTGGTTGAATTAAACAATAATTGACCATTTTTAATCCATTTAGATATATATTGTAACATGTCTATGTACATATTGATGCGAGAATAGAAAATGAAAAAAAAAAATGAAAAAACAATATCAAATATTGAAAATTAATTAAAAATTAAAGTGTAACAAATTGAATTTTAAAGTAATTTTCATTAAATTATTTTAAAATATTTGGGCATTATTTTGATAAATTGAGGCTAAAAGTTTAATTTGAGAGGCAATATAATTAATTTAAAAGATATTTGTAAAAGATTAGAATTTTAATTCAATTTAAGAAAAATTAGATTAATTTACTTAGAGGAAGGTGTGATTTTAAATTTATTAAATATTTAAAAGAATGTAATTTATGTCAACTATTAGATTGTATGTTCCTTCCAATTTTGGTTTGAAGCCAAAGTTAAGTTAAGTATAGAAGTTAATTGGTTTGAGATTAATTTGAAAAGAGATTTGAAATTTTTGGATATTTTGGATAAATATTTAAAAATTAAAAAAAATATATTTGGAAAAGATTTGATAAGAGATTTAGAATTTTTAGATTATTTTAGATTTAATTTAAATTTTTTAGATTATAGAATTTTTAATTTAGTTAAATTGTGAAATTTCTAATTCAATTAGAATATGGACTCCAAAATTAATTAGATTATGGATTTTCTAATTAACTAAAATATGAATTTCCTAGTTAATGAAAATGTATTCCTCAAAAAAGAAATCTAATCTATCTACTACTTCAAGTTATTGAATCCCAAATAATTTAGGATTAGGATTATTTTTCCTCTATAAATACAATCATCCACTTCATTCCAAAGGAATGACAATTAGAGAGAAAAATCCTTGTTACTTTCATTTTTCTAGCAGTTCGTTGTTGTGCATCCGCCGGTCACAATTGCCCACTGCATTTTTATTTGATGAGTTATTAAGACTATGGAACTTTTTGGATTAGTTAAATGTTGGGAATTGGATTTTAAATCATAAGTTATGGTTTATGTGTAGATTTGAATCTTTAAGTGAAGTTTGGAATAAATTTGGAGCAAACAAAGCATTCGGAACATTAATTCAAGTTTTTCTTGGAGATTAATTTATTGGATTATTTTTGGAATTTCAATCCGAGGTAAGTGACTTTCTAGTGGTTCACATTCGAACCAATTGTCCCTACCACTTGGATTGTTTACTTAAAGATTACTTGGACTGTTTCTTAGGCTTGTTTCTTAAGACTATTAAGACTGACTTGACTGATTATTCTAGACTGTTTAAACTAATAATTTATGATTGATTGAACTGCATTGATTTAATGGCATTGACTAATTGGATTTGACGGTTTAATCATGTTGAATGTATTGTTGACTAAAGATATACTGAAAATTTTACCCCTAAGATAATCGATTGTAAAATATAATAAAAGAGTTATATGAAAATTGATGCATGCTAAGTTATAGGGTTCTTGTTAGTTTTTCTTATCTAGGCAGGTGTACACATATGACTCTATATGTGCATATTTATAGAATCATGTACCTTCGGGTTACACACTATGATTGAGGCATGTTCCTTCGAGTTCACGTTTACAACTGATTCGTGTACCTTCGGGTTCATATTTACGACTGATTTGTGTACCATCGGGTTACACATTATGACTGATGTTGTTCCTTCCGAATCATGTTTATGATTGACAGGTAACCATTTGGGATCACTACGATTGAAATAAAATGGGTGTACATCGGTGCCTAGATAAACTAGCTAACAGGTAATCTAGAGGCCCTGATAGCGGGACACTTACTGGGTATTGTTATACTCACCCTTTCCTCTTTTATATTTTTCTTTCAAGCAATGACAGGAATGGAATGGTGAGGAACATAAATGATCTGTGATAGAGCCATATGGGGACATTAGAAAACACTTCCGCACAATTCATGTTTGTTTTTATTTACTTATTTAGATGTCTTACTTTTATTTTATTTGAGTTTGTTGATAGATAATATATTTTATTGTTTTGGTTTTTGGAATATTTTTTTTTTTTGTAAACGTTTTTTTTTATCTCAACTAAACGTGTTGATTATTGGATTTTATTATTAAATTAACATTTCAGTTTAAATTGGTCATTCATGTTTTCACTAAATTTACGTTATAACGATCAACATGTTTTGAATGAAAATGAGTATTTAGATGTAACGACCCATGTCAGAGTACTCGGAGATTCGAGTCGTTACGTAAAGGGCCTGAAATAGTTGCATATAAAATAATGGTAAATTGTTTATAATGGAATGAAATGAATACAAAAATGAAAAAATATAACATTAAACATAAAACAACATAATGGAAAAGAAAGATGAAAAAAGAAAACTGGACAAATAGATAGAGTTCAAGAGAAAATTAAAGGAATATTAGAGAACTCACATGAATTCAAATTTGAGGTGAAATAATGTAAAATTCAATAAAAAAAAATATTTTAATGAAAATATGTGGTTTCTTGAAACTATAGATTTTTTATGATAAAAGACTAAAAACTTCTCTTTTTTCCTTCAACTTCCTTTGAGCTAGAATAGTTAATTGCTAAAAAAATCGAAATTTCAAAATATCCATAGAAATTTTAAGAAATTGGAGGAAAATTGAAATTCCTCCTACTGAAATTTCAAGGCTATCGAAATCTCAAAATTTCGAGATTTTGACCGAAGTTTTAAAGTATGCTAGTGCCTCCAATGAGACAGGTCATCTCAAGATTGGCTATAAATATTAGAGGAAAAAAAAATTAGACCTTGATGAGCTTTCTTGCATCAAAAGAATTCCATGTTCCTCCAAGCTTTTACACAATAACTTTGGTGAGATGTGGGAGTCCTCTTCAATCTCAAAAAATATCTAGGCATAGAATAAAAATAAAATCACTAAAAATCACTAGGTAACATAAATTCAATATAAAATTTAAAATTGTTACATTCTTTTGTTTTTTGTTTTTTCAAATATAGCATTAAATTTGAGTTTTATGGTTGGTTTATATCATATTTGAATCTGAGTTGAGTTCTTACCAACTTTTCAGAATTCTAAATATTTTTACTCAATACTTTTTTGACAAGGATTATATCATTAAAAACAAGGATTTTTAATATAGAAAAAAAAATCTTTTAAGATATGAAATAAAAAAAGGAAAGAGAAAAATATCTCTTTGATCCCTAGATTTTGGATCTAGTTTTCTATTTGATCTCTAAGTATCAAAATATTACACATTTAGCCCTTAAGTTTGATTTTGATTTCAATTTAGTCTCTATGTTTCAAAATGTTACAATTTAACCTTTAAAATTTGAGTTTTGTTTCAATTTGATCATTAGTTTTTAAGATTTACGCTTTTAACTTCGACTTTTTACTAGATACTCAATTTTCGTCTTTAACGTTAATGTCTGTTAATTAATTTCAAATAATTATAATAACTATAATTAATCATGTTTCACTATTTTTCATCACTATTAAAATTAAAATTAAAAATTCACTACATAATTATTTTAAATTAATTAATAGATATTAATATTAATGACTGAAAGTGAGTAACGAATGAAAAAGCGAGGTAAAAAGTGTAAATAATCTTAAAAACTAAATTGAAACAAAACTCAAATCTCCAGAATAAATTAAAATCGTAACATTTTAAAACTTATGAGCTAAATTGAAACAAAACTTAAAACTAAATGTGTAATATCTTGAAGCCTAGGGACCAAATAAAAACTAGATCTAAAATCTCATAACCAGAAAGATATTTTATGAAATTAAAAAAGAACAAATTTCAAAGAGTCAATCTAATCAATTCTACAATATAATTTGGATAAAGACACTCACAATATTTGTCTCAACTGATTTTGGATCCACTTTTAATCCTTTGATTTGGCTCAATCCACCTAAATTATACCCATAAAGAAACAAGAAACAAAAAAGAAAAAGAAAAAGAAAAATTATTGAATATGTAATATATAAAAATTATAGTGAAGGAGTGATGCTTAATTACTAGCTAGTTGTTTGGCTTTGTCATGATCAGCTTCAAGTTTATGAACATTCTCTTTTAAAGCAACAAGTCCAGCTGCACAAAGGATGCCAATTTGCCTCATTCCACCACCCAACGTTTTCCTAACCCTTCTAGCCTGATCTCAATAGGAATAGCATGTGTAAATAAAGTATTATTTTTAATGATCAGGTTAAATTACCATTTTAATCCTTATATTTTGAGACTCATTTCTTTTAGTGGAGATTGTTTTTCTAAAAGATTTATATTGAGAGTCGAGAGATCTAAAATTTGGACATCTTAAAAGTACATAGGCTTCTGAAATGAAACAAGTCTTAAAACACTGGATCAAAATTTTGAATTCTTGAAATCGAATTCATAATGTTGAATGAAGTTCTAGAGATATTTGATGAGTTGCTATTATTCCAAGAGAGTTAGTGAAAAAGAGGATGAAGTCTTCCTTTCCACCTTAGAATGTACTTCACTCATGTTGATGGTTCCATTTGATTCTATTTTAATCTCATTTCCTTGTTGTTTAATTTGTCAAAAAAAGAAAAAAAAGATTTTGTCAACAAAATTCATTAAATATGTTCAATGAAGCCAACATTTTGATATTAGAATATATAGAAGTTGGGGAAAATTGAAACCATATACTTAAATCAAAGGGAAAATTTGAAACCAACTAAAACCTAAATGAAATGTCTCTAATATATAATCTAAGTTGAACTTTATTCTCAATTTCCTCTTGAGGTGTTTTACCATAAATTAAAAACTATTTAAAAATTTCAATTTCCATGCCAATTTTTTTCTTTAAAAACCCAATTGTTGACATAATTCCATTAAAATTTCCAATAATGGTATTAACATAAGGGTACAATTCTTACAAAAGGTTATAAGAGAAAAATTAATGTCAATGTGGAAAAGTAAAAATGTTTACCTTAGAAATAAAGCTTTTAGAACCAATAATAACTGATCCAACAGGTGCACCTAGACCTTTTGATAAGCATACCTGAGTGAAACATTAAAGACATATTATACTAATGCATTAAGTTTTTTAGCTGGAGACTGCAGTGAGAGGAAGGGATAGGCAGAAGACTAGGTGAAGAGAAAGAGTTCGAGAATGAGAGCGAGAGTAAGATAGGCGAAAGCAATAACAAAAGTAAGGTAGTCAGTGAGAACAAGAACAAAAACAAGATATTCAGTTAGAGTGAGAACAAGAACAAGCATTTAGCGAGAGTAAGAGCATGAGAGCTAAAACAATATAGTTAGTGAGTGGTGCGAGAGTGAGAGCAAGATCAAGATGAAACACTTCTTTTTTACTCTGAAGGTAATAGTGTAAAAAGAAGGGCAAGTAGTCAGTCATGTTGCTCAAGAGACACGACCCGTCGCTGACTAAAAAATGCATTGTTGTTGACAAACGCTAGGCATAGTTTTTGTCCAGCTTGGGGTTGCGCTCTTCACATCAATGGAGTTATGTCTTTATTGAAGATACAATTGAATAAAAGATAACAAAAACATCCTATTTTTGTAAATAGTTTTTCAGCTTTCTCGTTTCTTACCAATATTTTTTAAACCACTTTATTTTAGCACTTAAGTAAAGAAAATAAAGCACAATATATGATAGACCTACCGATATTGAGTCAGCAGCTTGTACTAATCGATCAACTGGAACACCCATTGCCTAAAATGAAAATTTTTGTTAATGTATGAAACTCCCCATTATATGACGATTACTTTTTATGTAAAAGAAAAATGGCCTAGAAACGAAAAATGTAAAATCAAACGTTTAAACTACTAAATTAGAGTATATACTTCATATATATATATATATATATATGAAGTATACTGGCAACTATAGCAAATATTATAAAAATATTTAAGGTATAACAAATTGGTTTTCTTCATTATTTAAAATTTTCATAATTTCAATCTTACTCTTATCGTAATATATCAAGTGTTTGAGTGATAGTCGTTGATAGTTTGTAGAAATTCAAGCTATTGTAGCCTTTTACTTAGAATGGTGAGGGATGATGAGCAGAACATGCATTGATATTACTAAGAATTCATGTGAAATAATGAACTTGTGTTGATTTACACTAAAAATTCCCGCTAACTCCATATCATGGATTATCATGCGTTAAAGTGTCTATTTTGTAGTTATCGCAGAAGTCAATCACATGCGCTGATCTCAATGAAGAAAAGTTGGTCGCATGCACTGCCGCAACTACAATGATAACCATGAAGTATGCTCGCAAAGAGTGGATGGAATGCGTTGATTCTTCAGAAGAAACGAATATGAACGAATACCTTGGGATATCTGAGCTACACAGTAGATCTTCTAAAAAGCAATCAGATCATGATGACATTCTCACCTACCGCGTCAGTAATCATGGTGATTCAGAGCGGTATTATCAAAGTTATCAACATTTGGCTCTATAAATAGAGCCTTGAAACCAATACTCAAGCATCTGGGGACTTGCCTTGGGTAGATTCTTGTGATCACAAATGAGAGCATGAACAAAAATTTCTCTGAGAGTTCTTCACTTCCATAACCACCTTCGATTGACGATTGGAGCTTCGCTGGAGATAGAGCTCAAGAGGGCCTATTCCCCCGATCATCCATTGCACCACCGGCAGCTTTGACATACAACTGATGGAAGCAAGAGACTGCCTACATCTAGCCTTCCACCTCTCTTTCTCACCTCTGTATTGTATTACATTTTGGCTTAAGAATTTAATACACTTTGTAATTAGTGCATCTCTCTAATTCCTTCAATATCATTTTCATCATCTTCGTCTCTTTTATCATATTTTTCTTCACCACCATGAGCTAAGTACATATCACAAGATTCATCGCATATTTAATCATGCGTCATAAAGATATGACACATGTAGCAGACCACCCAAAGATGTGTGACGCGTGAGTGTAGAGTGCCAATCCTATTTGCTTAGTGTGAGGTTATCACAATGCTTGTCTATGATCGCTCATAGAAACAAGTATCTATAACCAACTACACAAGAGGGTAAGTAGTTGTGGAACTATTCCTAGAGATAGAAATAACCTTATACTCAATGCAACATCAATCATGCATCATAGAGATATGACATATGTAGCTGACCACTGAGAGCTGCGCGATGCGCGAGTGTGGCGAGCTGGGATTATCCTTGTGACCAAACTTAGGGACTTGGTGATGTCTCCTCTCCAACTCGACTTCCCATGCATCTTATTACACGTTAACAGCTGTCCCGTCTCTAACGATTCTTATAGTTAGACTTCAATTTCTCACTGTCTGTTTAGCTAGGAGTAGGAGTAACGCATAGTTAATCAGCTTCTTTCTTTTTATTTTTATTTCCCACCTCAAACACATCACTTACATTCATCTTTTAGTTGCAAGTCTTCGTGTTCGACCCCGTATCATCCCAAGAAACTTGCGATCTTGTTATACTTGGCGAGAGAGCAAGAAAACTTGTGACAGGAGCGCATGATCATCGCATACACACTTAACACATACTCTTCAAACCATCGTATGATCAACGCATGACCATTAACGCATATCAACAAACTAATTTATCCCCAATAGTCGCATGTAATCAGTCCATGAGTGATAGACTTTTAGTTATAAAAGTTATTCCTATGGCCCTCTGTTTAAAAAATATTTATATTTTTTCAAAAGTTAAAATATTACCATAGATCTTACACAAACGTTTCAAAACTGTCATTTGAGAGTAGCAATCTCTTGTGCATTGAACAAAAAATGGGACTTTACTACACCATTTCAGGCCGGTGTCACACTTTTTTAGATACTAATTTTCGTCCCACATTCAAATGAAATTTTACTTCAATAATGGTTATAAAAAAAAAAAATCTTAAAAAGTCATGTGCATAATATTTAAATTTTGCAATAATTATGAGATTTTCTTTTGAAAACAAGTTTAAGAGAGTATGATGATAAGCTCACCACAGAGGCATTGAAAATACGAGCTCCGTCAATGTGAAGTTTCAAATCATGTTTCTTAGCTAACTCTCCAACTTTGTCGATATATTCTACAGAGAGGCATCTTCCACCAGAACTATTAAAAAAATTCAAAATAAAAAAAATAAAAAAACTGAAAAAAGGTTAAAATAAAAATAACTTATTAGATGAAATATTTACCAGAAAAACTCATAAACTCAACAACATATTTGGATAAAAAAAAAAACCTCATATGAACAATATATTTCATACCTTTTCTCAAAAAGAACATTATATATTCCATACCTAGCCACAAAATTTTCATTCATTTTTCAAATTTTAAAAATAAAATAAATGTCTGATATGCATATATAAAAAAAATGCCAGTCGCGAATCTATGCCACCCTATTCTAAACATAGCTCGACTAATCAAAGCATCTTCTTTGACTTAAAACTAATAATCTCTTCTTTCAATCTCTAAATTTTGCATGGAAATGTCCCTTATCATTTTTTCCATAAATCATTTAAAAAATCTCAAATTGTTCTATAAGTCATATCTTATCTATAGTTGAATTAGTTTATTCATTACATAAATCTCCACTCTGTTATTTCATCCAAGGACTTTGTGGGCCCCACAACTAAAAAAATAATTTTATGAATTATTAACTCTTGAGCCTTGGTAGTCCACAACTCTCCAAGACTCCACAATTTCTTAGAATTAATAACTCCACTCTTTAAACTATATTATATTTTTATTTCATATTTTAGAATATTATAGTAATAATATGAACAATGACATTGATTAAAATTGTCTTCTATATAATATAATTTGTAGGGAAAAAAAATCATGGTGTAGAAAAGTATTTAAAAAGATAAATTAGGTAGAACTATGCAAATTCGAAACTAAATAATCAAAATATTTTAGAAACCAAAAAGCAAAGAGGAAAAGGAAAAATATTTGAAAGTCTATAAACGAAAAATGAATTAAAACACGAAACTATAGAAACGGAAATATTCAAAGTTTAAGAACCAAAACAAAAACATCGAAAGATTCCTGTAAAATTCTTACTTACATTGCATGAGTATTCTCTAGACAAATGAGCCTTGTTGTCGGGAACAAAAGTTGCCCTTTTGGATCTCTTATGGCAGCTTCAATCAAATCAATGTCCATTGTTCCATCATCTTTGTTCTTCACTGTTCTTGAATGGACTCCTCCAATGGTTGCAATGCCTCCATTTTCATATATGTGGATATGAGAATTGTCTCCAAGAATCACTTCACTCCCTCTAATGTCACAGTGCACAATAACACTTATAAGATTCCCCATTGTGCCTGAGGGAACAAATAACCCTCCTTCTTTTCCCATCATCTTTGCCATCTCTTCTTCTAACTCGAGGGCAATTGGGTCATTTCCCAACACATCATCGTCTACCTCTGCAATTGCCATTGCAGCTCGCATTGTCTCGGTCGGTTTTGTCACCGTGTCGGACCGCAGATCCACCTTTCTGCGACTTGCCATCTTCATCAATTATATTATCGCAGCTATCAATTTAAGAAAAGAAAAAGAATCAGAATCAAGTCATTTATGTGTGTGTGTTTTTTTTCTTCTCTTTTTACAAAATAACAACAAGAATTGTTTGGTAGCTATTCATTGTTTATTTGTAAGTAAAAAAAGGAATAGGGATTTGTTTAGTACCAATTTTCTTGTTTTTTTATTCTCACAAAATTTAAATTGAAAAATAAAAATTTACTTGCAAAATAAAAATGTCAAATTAATATGTTATATTTAATTGTTTAAATGTTCTTCATATGCATTTTATGTGTTCAAAAGATGAAATTACTTTTCCATTTTTACTTTAAAAAACTAGAACAAAAATAAGAGCCTGTTATATTCTCAATTCTGGTTAATATGTTTTTTCTTTTTTTTTTTTTTTAATGAAAGAGACACAAAAAATAAAAAAAATAAAAAATAATTGCTGATACATAGTATCAATAATAGACTTTTATCAATTTGTATTACTGATGTCACTAATAGACTTCTATCAATTTCTATCAGCATCTATCAAAAAGATTAAATTTTGTTATTTTGTATAAATAGTTTCCTTTATTTTTCTATTTTTAGAATTTTCTAAGAGTATCATCAATTTTAATTTACTTATATAAAAGTTAATTCTAATTATTCTTTTTAAAAACAATCAAATTTCAATATATTTGTTTAAATGGTCTATTTTTAATTAAAAAATTAGTGAAATTTACTATATTTATGTTATTTAAAATTAAAAAGAAATCTACAATATACATATAAAACAAAATTTTCAAAATTAAAAAGAAAAAAACCTAATAAAAAAAAGGTGTATTTTGTTATTTTTAGATTTGAGCTTCTTACAAAATTTGTTTTCTCAAAACTAAGATCCCAAATACACTTTATTCCTTCTCTTGTATTTATTGTTTTCAAAACATAAACCAAACTAAAAAGAATTTTATGTATACTTCTAAAAAATAAGAAAATAAAAAATAAAAATAGAAAAAGAAAGATATTTTCAAATATAGAAAAATGAACAAAAATATTTACAAGTAATAGCAAAATACTATAATCTATCTGCGATAGACAGTGATAGACCGATATAGATTACAATCTGTATCTATCATAACACAGATAGACATAAATAGTAGTTTATCACGGTCTATCACGATCCATCACAAATAAATTATGATATTTTATAATTATTTATAAATATTTTTAGTAATTTTATCATTTAAAATAATTTTTTATTGGATATGATCATGTGGTTCATATAAATTGGGAAAAGGAAAGTGTACATAAATAATGAAACTACTTACTTTAGAAATGGATAACTAAGAGAGCAGAGTTGCAAGTTGCAATAAATCTCAATCAAAAGAAATTTGAGTGGATCATTCAATTGGAAGTGCTTCAACCACTTCACAAAATTAAAAATTCAAAAGTATTAGTATAAACTTTGTTCATGTCAGGCCTCAACTTCAAAGCTTTTCACAATAAATAGTAAAATTACCAACAAGAGCGTAATTCAATTGACATAATATTTATATTGTCAATTTCGTAGTTTGAGATTCGATTTCTTCATCCACTCTTTAATTACAATACTTTTGCAAAATAAATAAATAGTAAAATTCTATGAACGAAAAACAAAAACAAGATTCTTGAATTTAAACACATGAAAAAATGGAGATAAAAAAAACCAACACGAACAAATAAAGACTAATTACCTTAATCGCCATATATTCGAAACAGAAAAAGGAAAAAAAAAAAAATAGAAGTATTCTTACCTATGGTTTATGGTCTTATGAAAATACCCAGAAAGTTGGAGAAAATAAGATGGATATAATATACTTTGAAATAAATTTGAATCCAAAAAAGGTTTGAAAGCTTTCCCTTTTTATAGGCTTTTAGGGCTTAGAATTTGGGTGTCACTTTATATTTTAATATGAAAAAAAGTCTCTCCAACTTTCCTGGCTGCTGCACTCTTCACACATACCAATTTGAATTTTTCTTCTCTAGTTAATAATTTAGCAAGTTTTTGCTATTTCTATTTTCAAATTTTTTTCTTTTGTTATCTAAATTTCACCTATGATTTAAAAAATAAATCCAACTTTTGATAACTAAAACAAGTAGTTTTTATTTTTTGAATTAGATTAAAAATTCAACAATTGTACTTAAGAAAGATGTAAATCATTCTTAAGAAATTCAAATGATTGTCAAACGGGGTATTAATGGTTGAAGTTAACATAAGTTCGTAGTATTTCCCCATATTCTTTCTTCTCTTTAAGGTTAGAAATTCAAATTTCTATACCTCCATTTGTGTTAAATGGTTTTTCGTTAGAATACCATTTGGGTCCATATATTTTAAAGTTTATTTATTTTTAGTTTTTTTACTTTCAAATGTTCAATTTTAGTTCATAAACATTCAATAAATATTAAATTTAGTTTCTCAAAATTAAATTTTATTGTACTTGACTAAATAATAATATCAATAATTTTAATCCAAGAAATTATAATATGGAATTATGTTACATATATTTATAATAAAAAGTGCGGATAGATAGCAAATTTTCTTTTTGAAAATATCAATGAACAAGTGGTAGGGACTAGATTTAAGATTTATTGATAATATATGGACTAGGATTGGCTAAATAAAAGTATAGAGATTAAAATTGAACCAACTTCAAATTATAAGGACTAAAATGTCATTTAAAAAAAAAAGAAAGAAAGAAAAATTTAATAATTCATTTATGGGTGGGATAGGTAATTCATTTATTTATTTATTTGCAAGGGATAAAATTTTCATTTTTGAGAATCATCACAATTATCTCATCTATCAATAAATAATATTTCAATTGCAAATAATAAAAAAAGAAAAATTAAATGGCGAGACGTATTTGAATTTGAGATTATTTGCTAAATGTGGAGAGTTTTATTTCCTTCAAAATTCGTTTGGTGCTTACAATCCGTGAAACCTACAACTTATTACAACTTTTGCACTTTTTATATATGACCAATTGAGCTAAATTAATGGTCAAAATAGCGATTTTTTTAAAATTATTTACAAATATAATAAAATCTTAGTGAAAAGTCATCAATATCACTAATACACAATCTTTAGCACAAATCGATTTCTTTCCAACTATTTGAATTTGAATTTTTTTCCTTTACTGGTTATCTTTGCAATTTTATTTTGGCCCATTTAAATAAGTTCAATTGTTTTTTATTCGTTTCTTTTCCCACTAAGTCTTTTTTTTTTTTCTCAAAGCATCTCGAAACTGAGTTTTTTAGTTTTTTTTTGTTCAATTTAGTTCTATTTTTTATTATCATTTTTCTTATCAATTGAGTTTCTAGTTAGCTCACAACCTTATTTATTCTAATAGTTGTCTTCATAGTTTTCTTTAGCGTGCGTTTACATCCGTTTTTGTTTTTATTTTTGTTTTTTTTACAATATTAAATTTCTACTTTAATTGTCTCATATCACTGATATCCATCAATAAGTGATAGAAGTTTTCACTAAGACTTGGATTTTGAATTAAGTCTATAAATGATCAACAAATTCTTATCACTAATTGAATTCAACTAGTGATAAGAGTTTGTTGCCGATTAAGAAGGGTAATTGCAATTTAAGAATAATAACCAAGTGTATAATATCATTTAAAAAAAATTACAAATATAGCTAAGTCTATCAGCGATAGACTTCTATCGTTGATAGACTCTTACCAGTGATATGGTTTATCATTGATAGAATCCTATCAATGATATGGTCTATCACTGATAGATATGGTCTTACCAGTGATTTGGTCATATTTGTAATTCTTTTTCGCATTATGTTATATCTGTTAATACTTTGGGTCTAATGTCTATATTTGCAACTGTCCCTATTAAGAATCTATCATTGTTTAACATTATGATTGAAGTATATTATTGATAGGATTCTATCATTGATAGATCAACTTATAGTTTAGTGATGGAAGATTATCATTCATAGACTTAATTGACTACTTATGTTTGCCCGTTGACTTTAATTAGTAATAGAAGTCTATCACTAACGCTATTATCACTACTATGTTACGTGTATTTTGATTGAAGTCTATCATGAATAGTCATTATTACAGATAGAATTCAATCAAGATGTGTATAGTATATGAGTAATAGAAGCTTAGCATTGATAGACTACATGCACAAACTTTATAGTTTTTTACGATTCAGTAGGTGGGGCGGAGAAAAGCCAAAGCTCAACAATATAGTGTTTTTTCCATAGCAATTATTTATTATAATTCCATTGCCAACCATGAATATAACTATAGGAAGTTAAATCAAGATTTCTAATTACTACAAAAAACCAATAAAAGAAAAGAATGTAAATTAATTAGACTGATAACAAACTATAATTGATAGAATTAAATGTCATAGTATAGCCAATTAATGATAGACTGATGTTAATTTGTGATATCAATCTATCAATGAAAAACTTTATTCATATATATCGTATTCTATAACGGATAGAATGATATTCATCTATGATATATTTGAATAGAATATCATCTTATTAGTGAAAGATTAGAGTCTCACTGATATGAGAAGTTAACTAAGAAGTAGAGATAAAAATCTAACACTGATAAATTTTCATGACACATCAATGATAGACTTCTTTTAGTGATACATCTACATGACAAGTCAATTATTAACCGAATAAAAGTTTATCGCTGATAAAATTATATTTCTACATAAAATGACAAGAAAATATCATAGTCTATAAGGGATAGACTTATATCGATGATAAATTTCTGTCAGTGGTAGACATATATTCACATGTAATATCAGTCCATTAGTGATAGACTTTAGGCATATGTTGAAGTCTATTAGTGATACACTACTATCAGGTTAAAATTGAAATTACGGGAAGTTTAAATATAAAAGAAAACCAATTTACTATATATGCAATATCTTTATTATTTTAGCTACATTTGAAATATTTTGTCCAATTTTGCAATTTACTGTAAATACTCCTTTTTATATAATCTATATATTACCTTAACCAAGGTAGTAAGTGTAAAAGTTTCATGTTGGTTAAAAAAAGAGAGATTCATATTATATATAAGTGAAGATAATTACCTCAGTTGATATGAGGTGATTTGGGTAGTTTCAAAAACAAAGTCTTAAAGGTTTATATCTACATATTCAACTTATGTGAATAAATCTATATATATATATATGGGAAACAACGACATGTTGCGTCTTCAACCATATATGTTATCTTTCTCTTTTCAACTTCTCACACCCCCAATCTTTTGTTATTTTGATTTTGATTTGTTTTCTAACCGCCCATAGCTACTTCCTGTCTTTGTTTAGATTTGTTTACATAAACAACACATGTGTAGACAAAAAATTTTCTGGATGTGAATTTAATAACAAAATCTTAAGGATTGTTTTGAAATAAATTATAAAATTTAAAGGTTGAAATTAAACTTTTAAATATTTAAGAGTATAATAAATTGAAGGCTAAATTATACAAAATGTCCCTAAACTTTATATTTTATGTCAAAAATACTCTTAAACTTTCAAAAGTGTCAAAAATACCTTTAAATTACTATATGAGTTCAAAAATACCTTTACCGTTAGTTTTGGATGGAAACCGTTAGTGTTTTATGCCAAAAATATACTTGAACTTTCAAAAGTTTAGAAAATATCCTTAAAGTAAAAAAAAAAAAAGTTCAAAAGATTCTTACTATTATACCAACAGAAACTGTTAATACTGTCTTGCATCTCTATTTTTCTCTTTTTTCATCCATCTCTTCTTCAATATCATCTTTATTCAATATGCACACTTCATTTAAGGTAAATGAACTGAAATTAGAAAAGATCATCTATTTAGCGTTTTGTATGTTTTAAAGGAAGATAATTTTAATTATGGAATTTTGTGAGATTTTATGTTTTAACTTAAAACTTTAGTTTTTATTTTGGTGCTTAGAAAATTGGTGTAAAAATTAGAAAGATAACTAAAGTATTTATATGAAAAAAAATGATTATATTTATATAATTCGTTTAAAAATGGATTATTTTCAAAATCAATAAAACTTCAAACAAATTGATTATCTAACTGTAAGAGCATTTTTAAACTTTAATTTTTAAAAAATTAGACTTATTTTTGTAGCAAGGCATTAACAATTTGTGGGGTATTTTTAAACTTTTGTTTTTAAGTTTAAACGTATTTTGAAACTTTTGAAAGTCTTGAAATATTTTTGAAACAAAACTTTAATGGTTTACATCCAAAACTAATGATAAGATGTTTTATTTTATTTTTAAGTTTAAAGATATTTTTTACATTTTTAAAAGTTCTCGAGCATTTTTTACACAAATTACAAAGATTAGGGGCATTTTTTGTAATCAATCTAAATTGAATAGTTCACAGTATATTTTTTTTTAATAATTGAATCTAAAAGAAATCATACTTGTTTTTTTTTTCTTTCATATGTTATTTTGAACTTTGATTATAATTTCTTATCGTTAAATATTACTAACTTTTTTTGAATTTATGAATTAGCATTATTATTATTTATTAATGTAAATAAAATTAATTATTATTAGATATCATATAACAATAAATGAAATAATATTTATTTCAATAATGGTTTCACACAATAATTTTTTTTTTCTCATTTCGTAAAAATTAATTATTGTTTGATAATTTTTTTAAAAAATATTAATCACATATTAAGTATAGATTAGAGAGACATCCATATATAGTTAAAGTTGTATAATTGATAAAATATCAACAACTCGTTCCATTCTCCTTGTGATATAATTAGATCTATCACATTATTATTTTCTATCAACAAGTCGTTCCATTCTCCTTGTGATATAATTAGATCTATCACATTATTGGTCTACATATTTTCTATCAACAAGTCGTTCCATTCTCCTTGTCTCTTTCTTTTCTTTTCTTTCCTTTTTCCGTTTTTTTTTTTTAATTTCTTTTTTTATCTGATTTTTGTTTCTTCTTTCTTTCTTTCTTTTTTTTTTTTTTCATAAAAATTATGATGTTGAGTTTTGTACCCAAGACTTGAAAGTACCAAATTCATAAGTGACTTAACACCAACATGTCAATCACCAAGTTTGATTATTATAACAAAACATTAAATATAAAAGGAATTTGCAATAGGTGGCAAATAAAAAATGTATGATTAGGGGCGTGCCTTCAACATATGAAAAATTGTAGATATAGCAAAATGCTTAAATTTAAATTTTCGTTTATTTGGTATTCCAATTTTGCCCTTTTAACAAACCTATACTTTTTGGTATATCAGTCAACTAATATACGATATTTAAAGTATATTAGTTACATATTTTTTCTTTGATATGTATACTTTTTGTATTTGTATATTTATGTACCGTAATATTTGTTTACAAAATCAAACGAAGAAGGGTTTAGTTTGGCTGTTCATTGTTTTTACGGAAGTGCCGTTGAGAGGTATTCCAAATAAAAAAAGGGACCGTATGAATGTTTGTAAAGGATAAGGAAATGGACAATAAAGTGGTTAGTAGTTATCATTGATAGAAGCTACCGCTGATAGCATGTTATCTGTAACAACCCAAGTATGTGCATAAATTACAAGCTAACATTTTTTATTTTGTAAGGCTTGTTAGAGAAGACCAATTTTAGATTTAATATATAAGGTTAAAAGTTGGTCCATAGATATCCTTGAATAATTGACAAATAAAATCTTAATTAAACAAATATCTAAACAAGTAAATATCTAAAAAATAAATAAAGATGACATAGAACAATATTTCAGAAGAAAAATCTAGTAAGTTTGTAAAGAAAAATAAATTATTATATGACTATGTCGGTTAAGTAAAGAAATAAATTAAAGGAAATAAAAAATATATATATACCAATGTATACATGTATGTCAGTTGAAATAAATAATAGTAAGTAAATAATAATAACAACAATAATAATAATAATAAATAAATAATATGTAGAAGGTTTAAGATAATAATGATACATTTTTTTAAAAAAAAGAAGAGATAAATATAAAACAAGATAAACATTAAAAAAAAAAAAGAAAAGAAAAGAAAAGAAAAGAAAGAGATAAATATAAAAGTAGATAAATATTAAAAAAAAAAATATAAAAGAAGATAAACATATTTAATATATATATAGTACAAAAAAAATAGCTACAACTACTAATAAAGATGGTAAACTAATTAAAAAAAAAAAAACAAGAATGAAGAAAGAAGAAAGAAAGAAAAGATAAAACATAAAAATAAAAAGAGATAAACATAAAAAAGAGATAATATTAACAAGAAGATAACATAAAAAACAAATAAATAAATATAAAAAGGCAGATAATATAAATAGATAAACATTAAAAAAAAAGAGTATAATAATAAAAGAAGATAAACACAAAAAAAAAAAAGAAGATAAATCTAAACAAGATAAATCAAATAAATATATATATATATAATATATATATTAAGAGAGGCTCGAAAAAAACTTCCTTATAAGTAGAGAAGTGGCGCACTTTGTTAATAATAATAATAAAAAAAGAATCAAGAGCATTTCAAGATCATAGGAACAATTAGGATTGCAGTAAATGTAAGTAGTTTATCTTACCTTCTCTTTAAGTGTTTTATGGTAGTGTACCTTTGATATGTTACTTTTTTATGTTCTTATTTATGTTACATTACATGTTTAAAACACGTTTCTCATCAAGGGACCCCATACATTATGTTTGTTCACGATTATGTTAAGATCAAGTTTTAATTAGGTATAGGTTATGCTTCCAGGGCTGACAAGGCATGCATGGTTGCATCCCTCTAGGCCCAATCTTACGTTATGTTTATGCTAGGGATTAACAGGGTATTTATGATTGCACCCCTCTAGTCCAACCTTACGTTATGTTAATGGTTGATGTTGGATGCGACTCTGGCCCTACTGACTGCATGACTCGCTAATCATCAGATGGGTTAGTTTTCGCTTAAGTCCTCATCTTCCTACTAGGGCAGAGGAACTTACGTTGGAAGCATAACCGACCACCTCATGTTATTATAAGTTTATGTTTTGGGTTCCAATCATATGTTTTCATGACATGTTGCATGTGACTGTGCATTTGGTCACTACCTTAATTGAGAACTACTTATTGGGTATATTATATACTCATCCTATTTTTGTAGGTAAGGACACAACGTAGGTGGCATGAGTGGACGTCGCTCAAGTGGCCAACCATAAAACTCACTATTTTGGTCATAAAGACATTTTGTTCCACTACGCTAATGTTTAAGGATCCAGTGTTTTGTAAAATAAACTTTTGTATAATTTTGATACTTGATTCATAAAATTTTAGATGAGTTCTTTTGAAATTTTTACCAAAACGTATCCTATGATAAAAAATCTAAGTATGCATGTCGTAGCAGTCGAATCTTGTTATGTAAGGATCTGGTCATTACAGTTTGGTATCAGAGTATTTAGGCCAAATAGGCTCTATTGCATTAGAAGAGTCGTGGGATTTGATGGTTCGACCTGTTAAGTGATGCCCATAGTTATGCTAAATATGCTGGTAAGTAGGATTTTCAAATAAGTAATTTAGTATATAATTTAATTAACATAAGTATGAGTAAATAAATAAAAATGTAGGATTAGATTATTTCCTTGTTATGAAATAATGTGTGTACCAGATGGCACCACAACGAGTTCCAACACGACAAGGCAGATCTCGAAATGAACCCACAGGGATCAAAATCTAGAACATGGATAAATGCATTAAGTGTTACTTACACCAGAAGCACTACAAATACAATCAAGAATATGGGTAATAGAAGCACAACCTCGTCAACTGCACCAATAATCAATGATACAAATGACTCGAAAATCATTCGAGAATTCAGGAAGTTCAATCCTTCAATATTTGACGAATCATCCGTGGATCCAACTATAGCATAGAATTGGATAATAGAAATAGAAATAGAAATTATTTTCCACCACATGAACATCCCAGAAGAACAGAAAGTAAATTGTGGCACCTTCATGTTAAGAGGTGATGCAAAGTTTTGATCAGAATCTACACAAAGAACAATTAAAGGTTTGATCTCGTATTTCCCATTGACAGTAAGATACCCGAAGGAAGTGGAATTTCTTAATCTTCGTCAAGGGAACATGTCAGTGGCGGAGTTTGAACGAAAATTCGATCACTTGTCTCATTTTGTTCCCCGGCTAGTAGACACGGAAGAGAAAAAGGTGGAAAGGTTTATCAGGGGATTGAGAGAAGGCATTCGAGATACGGTCACTACCTTCTGACACAAAGAGTATGCACTTGCCCTCGAGTCGGCCTTACTCATGGGAGTAAATCTCGATGCCAAAACGTCAATTCCTGAATGAGGATTAATGCCAAATCAAAAGAAGAAATTCTACCAACAAAGCTTCCAATGTTCACAACGACAAGCTAAAAATACCCAAGACACTCAGGCATATATTCACAACAGAAGAGCCAAATTTTCTCATATCTTAAGTGTGGAAATTATGGAAAATACCATCAGGGGCAATTTCTTCAAAACTTAGGAGTATGTTTCCATTGTGGCCAGACAGGTCACTATGCAAAGGCTTGCCCAAAGCTCGTCACCCAAGTATCAACTGCTCAGACCACCCAACCTACGAATAATAAGGTTATCCAGCAGTAGAAAGGATGGGTGTTTGCTATTACACGTCAAGAGGCAGAAAACCAAGATACAGTTGTTACAAGTATATTACCCATCCTCGGGTATTATGCCTTCACTTTAATTGATTCAGGCTCTAGTCATTCATTCATATCTACAACATTTGTAAAACATGCTCAACTAACATCAAAGCCAAGGCTACATTCTATCTATAGCTACTCCATCTATGTTGGCCAGCTCAGTTGTGGAAAACTGCGAGTTGTCAGCATCGGACATAAACTAGGGGTGACTCTTATCATTCTAGACATAAGTGATTTTGACATAATACTAGGTATGGACTGGTTAGTAGCAAACTATGCAAGCATGGTTTGCCAAAATTTAAATTTAAGAGTTCTAATATACAATCAACCCCAAGAATAATTTTAGCCTTAAAAATTAAGCATTTGATCAACCATGGGGCTTGGGCATATTTAGAAAGCGTGGTGGATTTACGAAACCAAAAGGATGAAATTAAAGCCATTCCTATAATAAGAGAGTTTGAAGATGTATTCCTAGAAGAGCTTCCAGGTGTACCAACTAGTCGAGAAATAGAATTTTGTATAGACCTAATTCTCGAAGCTGAACCAATATCTAAAGCACCATATAGAATGGTGCCTGCAAAGTTAAAAGAACTCAAAATACAATTACAATAATTGTTAGATAGGGGATTTATATGTCCTAGTGTGTCTCCATGGAGAGCACCTGTCTTATTTGTTAAGAAAAAGGATCAATCAATGCGTTTATGTATAGATTATCGAAAGTTAAATAAGTTGACAATAAAGAATAAACACCCACTCCCACACATTGATGACTTATTTGACCAATTACAAGGAGCCTTAGTATTCTCCAAAATAGACTTACGATTTAGATATCATTAACTACAAATCAAGGAATCTGATATTCCCAATACTGCTTTCCGAATAAGATATGGGCATTATGAATTAGTTGTGATGCTCTTTGGATTAACTAATGCCTTAGCAACCTTCATGGACTTGATGAATAGAATTTTTAAGGACCATCTTGATAACTTCGTAATCGTGTTCATTGATGATATCCTGGTACATGAAAAACATCTTAGGGATGTCCTTTCTACATTGAGAACAAAGAAATTGTATGCCAAAATTCTCCAAGTGTGAGTTTTGGGTGCGACAAGTTGCCTACCTAGGGCATATTATAAAACAAGAAGAAATCTCAGTGGATCCTGCTAAGATTGAAACAGTTAGCAAGTGGGCTTGCCCAACAATGGTCAATGAGGTGCAAAGCTTTCTTGGATTAGTAGGATATTATAGATGATTTGTGAAGAATTTCTCAAGTATAGCATTACCCTTAACTAATCTCACCAAGAAGAATAATCCTTTTGTTTGGAACCAAGCATGTGAACAAAGCTTCCAAGAACTAAAAGAAAGATTAACCACAACCCTTATTCTCACTATACCTATTGGATCAGGGGGTTTAACTGTCTATAGTGACGCATCGAAAAAGGGGCTTGGTTACGTCTTGATGCAGCACGGTGAAGTAATAGCATATACTTTAAGACAACTTAAACCTTATGAACAAAACTACCTTGTCCATGACTTGGAGTTAGCAATAGTAATCTTCACTTTAAAGACATGGAGACATTATTTATATGGGGAAAAGATCCAAATCTACACTGATCATAAAAGCCTTAGGTACTTTTTTACCTAGAAGAAGTTACATATGAGGCAAAGAAGATGGCTAGAGTTGGTCAAAGACTATGACTATGAGATCCTCTATCATTCGGGAAAAGCTAACATTGTGACTGATGCTCTTAGCTGAAAGTCAGCTCACACGGAAACTCTGAGTACCAACTTCAAACACATAATGAATGACCTGGAAAGAGCTGAAATCTCACTAATACCAGAAACCATCACAACCCGAATAGAACAACTAACTGCAAGTCCTACTTTAAGGCAAAGGATAATTGATTCACAACAAACAGATACATACCTAAACAACCAACTGCAATCAGAGAATGGAGAAACCAGTGAATTCTCTACAGCCCCAGATTTTACACTGCCGTGGACGTCTATGTGTACCAGATGAAGAATAAATCAAGAAAGAACTATTGAAGGAAGCCCACGTGTCATGCTTTTCAATACATCCTGGGAGTACCAAGATGTATCAAGACTTGAAAGCACATTACTGGTAGCGTAACATGAAAAGGGACATAGCTGACTATGTAAATAAATTTTTGGTTTGTCAACATGTGAAAGTTCTAAGGCAACGACATAAGGACTCCTCTAGCCTCTAAATGTTCCAAAACGGAAATGGGAGCATATTTCCATGGACTTCATCTCAGGACCCCCGAGAACTGTTAAAGGCCACAACATGATCTGCGTGATTATGGATTGACTTACCAAGTTGGCCCTACCCTGCAAGACTACTCACACTACGGAAGCACTAGCTCAAATGTACTTAAAAGAGATCATCCAGTTACATGGAGTCCCAATATCAATTGTTTCGGACTAGGACCCTCGTTTTATTTTCGAGTTATGAAAGAGTTTGTAAAGCAATGGGCACCCAACTAAATTTCAGTACAATCTTCCATTCACAAACTGATGGCCAAACAGAATGAGTTAATTAGATCCTAGAAGACATGTTGAGGGCATGTGCTTTGGATTTTACTGGAACGTGTGATTCGCAACTGCACTTTATAGAGTTTTCCAATAATAATAGTCATTAGGCTACGATTGGTATGGCTCCCTTTGAAGCCCTATATGGAAAGAAGTGCAGATCTTCGGTACACTGGGATGAAGTAGGGGAGCGAACACTACTAGGGCCTGAGTTGGTGCAACAAACAACGGAGGTAATTAAGTTAATTAGGGAAGTAATGCGAATAGCTCAAAGCAGACAAAATATTGATAACCGTAAAAAAGAGCTAGAATTCAAAGTAGGAGATCATGTATTTCTAAAGGTAGCACCAATGAAAGGCATTATGCGTTTAGGACGAAAAGGCAAACTTAGCCCTCACTTTATTGGACCTTTTGAAATATTAGAACATGTTGGCCAAGTAGCTTATCAATTGATGTTACCATCAACCCTTTCTACAATACATAATGTCTTTCATGTATCGATGCTTCGAAAATACGTGTTTGACCCATCACATGTAGTAAATTATGACCCCTACAAATAAGTGAAAACTTGGAGTATGAAGAGACTCCAATCTGCATCCTAGCAAGAGAGAAGAAGTCACTTCGTAGTTGGGAAATAAGTTTAGTGAAGGTTCTCTAGAGAAATCAACAAGTAGAAGAAGCTACATAGGAACGAGAAGAAGAAATGAGAGCCAAATACCCTTATCTATTTAGGAACCAAGAAACTTTCGAGGACGAAAGTTCTTAAGGGGGGAAGAATGTAACAACCTAAGTATGTGCATAAATTAAAAGCTATTTTTTTTTTTTTTATTATTTTGTAAGACTTGTTAGAGAAGACCAATTTTAGATTTAATACATAAGGTTAAAAGTTGGTCCATAGATATCTTTGAATAATTGAAAAATAAAATCTTAATTAAACAAATATCTAAACAAATAAATATCTAAGAAATAAATAAAGATGACCTAGAAAGATATTTCAGAAGAAAAATCTAGTCAGCTTCTAAAGCAAAATAAATTATTATATGCATATGTCGATTAAATAAGGAAATAAGTTCAAGGAAATAAATATATATATACCAATATATACATGTATGTCGGTTGAAATAAATAATAGTAAGTAAATAACAATAACAATAATAATAATAATGATAATAATAAATAATATGTAAAAGGTTTAAGATAATAATGATACATTTAAAAAAAAAAAGAAAAAGAAAAGAAAGAGATAAATATAAAAGTAGATAAACATTAAAAAAAAAAAAAGATAAATATAAAAGAAGATAAACACACACACACACATATATATATAGAAAAAAAAGAGAAGATAAATATAAAAGAAGATAAACATAAAAAAAAAAAAGAAAGAAAGAAAGAAAGAAAGGGTGGTCGTTAAAACTTCCCTATAAATAGGGAAGTGAGGCACTTTGAAAAGAAAAGAAAAAAAAAATCAAGAGCATTTCAAGACCAAACCATAAGGAACAATTAGGATTGCAGTAAAGGTAAGTAGTTTATCTCACCTTCTCTTTAAGTGTTTTATGGTAGTGTACCTTTGATATGTTGCTTTATTATGTTCTTATTTATGTTGTATTACATGTTTAAAACACGTTTCTCATCAAGGGACCCCATGCATTATGTTTGTTCACGATTATGTTAAGATCAAGTTTTAATTAGGTATAGGTTATGCTTCCAAGGCTGACAGGGCATGTATGGTTGCACCCCTCTAGGCTCAATCTTACGTTATGTTTATGCTAGAGATTAGCAAGGTATGTATGGTTGCACCCCTCTAGTCCAACCTTACGTTATCTTACTACTGGAACTGCCCACGTGTCAGGCAATGTAGATTTACTAATGATTTGATGAGGGTTTTATGTTTACGTATGTCTGCTGATATGAGGATTTAAAAGAATAGATGAGAGATATTCAAATGCTATCATGAGTTGAGTATATTATTATTCGATGAGATTCTATTTGATCTGAGGATGATGAGATGTATATGTATGTTGTGGGACTATGATGACTGTTGGGGTTGATGCCCTAAAGTCTCCTGTTCTATAGTTTGTAAACAGTTTGTACGAATGCTTGTGTTGTTAATATATGATATTTACTTCACATCTTGTATTTTGCTTATTTACTTGTTTTATTTGCTTTACCACAAACCAATAAACATAAAATCCTTGGTTATCTGTATGTGACTCAAGCATGTACGTGGTGACATACAAGTGGATCACGTCTTAAGTGATAATCAAAATGGTCTGTAGTATAGAAGGGAAACCTTATCCTGGTAATGCTATAGACGTGGCCCGCTTTGTGGAATGGTTACAAGTGTTGTGACTTGTCACAAATGGTCTGATCCTGATCATTCGTGTTGGAGACATGCGAACGGGGGCATCCTATACAAAGAGTTTGTATAAGACCTGACCACGAAGTGTTAACGTCTCGCTATATAACACCGTTCATGACAGATACTTCACTTCATTAGGATGACCATAGGTAATATGACCTCAATCCTGAGTGAGTTGGGAACTCTTGCCATTGAGGGCGGTCTTTTGATTTGTATGGGTGCGAGTGGCCAAGTCGCCGATTCAAACCTACCATTTTGGAGATTCGTCTGATTTGGAAGCTGGGAACTCAGCTACACAAGATGGAATTCACTTCTTCCCCGAGGCAGGGGTAAGTAGATATATAGCTCTCTTAAGGGCCGATTTCAGGGTTTGAACGATGTGGCGCCACACACCTTCTCTTGGCTCGAGAGGTGTTCACACATAGTTGGACTATGTTGTATTGTTCATTAGAGGAATCAGTAGTACTTAAGAAGTGAGATGTAACTACAGGGAAAAATGGTAATTTGTTCCAGTTATACTTACGATCATCTATGAAGGGTCATCATACTCATGATTGGTTATATCCGATGGACATAGAAATATATCTGTGGTAAGAAGAGTTCAGCTGTTGGTCTTTAGTGGAATGTCTGACAGTTAACAGTTGGTGGATCTTGTGGCTAAAGAGTTTAGTCAACTATACACGTACCATTGAAGCTTCTAGCCACAGGTCCATTAGGTCCCCTGGGTAGCTTGGATAAAGTCGAGAACCAGTATTTGGGTTAATTTGAAATGTTCAAATTGACATGAGAAAGTTCGATTATATATGATATAATTGGACTGGTTAATTATATATGATATAATTGGCTAAATGTATGAGATACATTATTTTAGAGGAAATAAGATATAAGTATGATTTATTTCAACTAAAGGAGAAAATACTATAATAGATATGTGATATCAAACTATAGGATAAAAATATAATATGATTATATTTATTAATTAAATAGTTGGTTAATTATAAGATAATTATGCCAAATTTCACGTTCGGGCATGGGTTAGTGGGCAACATCAGTTGTAGTAACCGATGAGTTAAAATGAAAATAGTTTTCATTTTTGCATCGTCCGTCATTCGCCCAAAAAATTTTCGTGAGAGTGTGCTGGTGAAACTTCTAGCCGATCACTTAAGAAAATCGAGAGACTATACGATAGTTCTTCTCCACCTAAACGATCGTCCACCTCACGCTAAACGATCGCACACTCTCGCCTACACGATCGGATAGCTTCTCTAAACGATCGTATAGTGTGCCGGTTTTACTAAACGATCGTGTACTCTTTCCTAAATGATCGACCAATAAATCCTACACGATCGTGTAGCTCCTCCTAAACGATAAACACTTCTATTATGCGATAGCATTGTTTGCCCTTCGACTTGCTTATCACCTACACGATTTGTGCTTCCTTCTTCCTCTACCAAATTCACCAAGGCCCACCCTTTGGGTTTTCACTCCGAGAATACCCAGGGCTCATTACTGGTAGTGTCATCCCCACGACATTCCTGTGCGGTTGTTCGTGCTGCTGCTGGGCGTTGGTAGATTGCTTGGAGTTTCCGCTGCGTTTTAGTTTCGAAGATTGAAGATCGTCTTCAACTGGTATGGAACTCTGTCCCTTTGTTAATTTGTTGTTCGTAGCATGCTGATAATTAGATTTGTTTGCATAACTGTATGTGTTGAATGTATATTATTGTATTTTGGTCACAGTGAGATCGCAACGATCCGAACGCGCTCATAGAACTCTATGATATGAGATCCTTCAGAGATGTATATGTATGTTATATAACTATGATGATGAGGGATATATGTATGTTATATAACCATGTTATAATACTCGTGATGCTGTAATCGTGATAGTATCCTCACTATTACTTAGATGCCCACTAGAGGTTGTATTTCCTTCGGGATTTACTAGAGGTTGTGTTTCCTTCGGGATTCACTAGAGGTTGTGGGTCCTACGAGACTTACTAGAGATGTGAGCATACTTAACTACAGTAGGATAGAAATCAGTTTTTCATGTATGTTATGTATGTGTCCCATGAGGACTAGAGCAGTTTATATGTTCCACCAAAGGTAGGCATCTATGTCCCTGACCCCAGTAGTGGGGTTACTTACTGAGTATTTTATACTCATCCTTTCTAATGTTGTTGTTTCAGGTAAAGGTAGAGATGCACCGATGGTTGACAAGCGGAATCTGTGATCGAGCCACTGGGACCAGTTGTATGCTTTCGCTCATGATATTTAGATTCCTTTTCATGTTTTTAACTTTCAGTTTTGATGTTTGAAACTTACTACTAAGATTTGTTTTCAGACCTATTTATTATCATTTATGATTTATGTGTACCCTATCGTCTATTTTTAATATTTGAATTTAATGAATGTCTTTTGAAATTACCTTATTTATTTAGCATTTAATTCACTATAAAAGGGTGTCGTTTTAAGTTCCATGCATGCATGTGTTTAGTAACGGCCTAACTAGAGTCCTAGGGACTTGGGTCGTTACAGTTGGTCCATGCAGCAGAGTAAGTGTTGGACCATGCAGGCAAGCGCGCAAGGTTGCGCTGGAGCATGTGGGTGCGATTAGGTGAATGCATGAAGCATGCGTTGATGTGGCATAAGATGGGCGCATAGGCAGTATGACGTAAAGGATTAGCCATGCGATGGGTAGTAGGCATAGGCTGGAAGCTTGGCCGCATAGGAGGCTTAAGAATTTAGCTAAGTGTTCAACGCACAGTGGGCTTAGCATTGAAAGGTAAGGTTGCTCACTAAGACAAAGTAAGCTAATTATGGAATGTTAGTCCCAAAAAGGGGGCTAATGCTAATGAATATAATCCATTGTGATGTCCACAGATTTGACATCAAAAGAAGCAGTACATTAAGAGAATTGCCAAAGATAGTGAGTGACTTTAAATGCTTTAAATGTTTTAAGTAAATTGCTAATGCTTTATGAATGTTTTAGCAATACATGTTTACTGAAAGCTATTTATGAAAACTATTCTCAAATAGTTTCCAAGTAACGCATCTCTCTTTAATGTTATGTTTATGCTATGTATTTTAATGATCATGAGTATGTGTTAGTACCGAATGCTTTAGGACTAATTCATAAAGAGAATAAGAATGTGCCTGAGAACATTCAAATAGCTCAGTACTGAGGACTAAATAACAAGGTATTCGAGCTTAGTCTTAGATGTGTGAGTTCAGTATGAATAGCTTAGTACTGAAGGACTAGATGAGAAGGTACTGACGCTCAGTCTTATATTTGAATAGCTCAATACTGAAGAACATAGAGAATGTATCTGAGCAGCTCGATACTAAAGGACACAGAGAAGGTATCTAAGCGATAGTACCTAAGGTATGACGGTACTTAACTAGAACCACGTGCACGTAAGTGGAGTTTTCGTTGGTAGTGTTGAGATTACTCCACACCAACTAAGGATTGTCGTTGAGGGATCAAGGAAAAGGGTTCTCTCTCAACTAAGGGTATAGGGTTCCTTTTCAGTTAAGTAGTAATGCAGTTAAGTATAGTAAATAGTGAGCAAGATGGCCACTCTCAACTAAGGCATACTTCAGCAAAGCATAAATTATGCTTTGTCATGTTAATGATTACGTGAATAATGGTTGCCTAAGTTTGTGTTTTTAGATAAAGCTTTTAGTTTTAATATCAGATTTATGTATGATAGTTATGTTTTAATAGTTAGTCACTCACTGGGCTTCTAGCTCATGTTTTCAAATGTTTTTCCCCCCAGGTAACGGTCAGTTCCCAGAAGCCATCTTTGCTGCTGCTTTGCCACTCAAAGACTCAGGTTGAAGGAAACCTAGGTGAGGACTCTATATTTGTTAGTACACATGTTGTGAATCCTGAGCCCTAATTTCTCTACTTGAGTATGTTCCCTACTGACACCACTATGGTGAATAGGTGGATGTGAGAATTAATGTGTAATTGTAGAGAAAAGGATGAAAATTTAGAAGAAAAGTTTGAATTTGAAAGCTTGACTCTTGGGTAAAGCTTGAAAAAATTGGCTAAGTATAACCCATGCATTGGAGGCTAGAAAATTGGCTAAGTAATGTGCCATGCATTAGCCATGCTCACTTTAGAGGTTATTTGGACATTGAAGGAAGCCAAAGTGTGGCCAAGAGAAAAGCTATGCGTGGGAAAGCATGCGATAACTAATGTCTTGAGAGGTTAGCAAAGCATGCGCCAGCCTCAAGTGTGCGTAGGCAATGGGCGCTGGACGTTGGAGTTGCGCGCGCTGGACGATCGTGTAGCAGTGAGTGACGCTAGACGATGAGGTAGACGATCGTGTAGCAAATAAGCGGCGCTACACAATGGGGTATGTGATCGTCTAGTAAGTGAGCGGAGCTACACGAGGAGGTATGCAATCGTATAGTCGGGCATTGGACGATTGTTTAGTAAATGTGCGGAGTTAAGCGATGCGATAGGTGATCATGTAGTAAATGCCCGAAGCTAAGCGAAGTGGTAGGCGATCGTGTAGTAGATGCACGGTGTTAGACTATGCGAAGGGTCATGCTAAATGATAGCACTATGCGTTGGACGATAGCGTTAAGTGATGAGGCGTTGGAACTACACATCAAATCAGCGCTAGACGATGACGTTGGGCGATGGCACTACACGATGGGCATGTGCGCTAGACGATAGCCGTGCTGCGTTAGACGATAGTCGTGTGCGCTAGATTATGGGTGTCAGCACTACACGATGGATCAGTGGTGCTATGCGTTGGGCAAGATCTTCGGGTCACAAACATCAGCGTGAAGTCAATAAACGATGAGCTAAACGATGGTGAGCTAAACGATTGGACTGTATTGATCGGAATTAATCACCGATTAAAATTACCAGATGTCCTCAGCACCGGATTTGACTCTACGAAAGTTGAAGGTGTTGGGCTAGCATTTAATGAGAGGCGGTGAAAAGCAGTATAAAAAGGGGAGGTAGAAACTTCAAACGATCAGTGTGGTCAATTCCTTCATGCAAATTTAGAGTTCTTGGTGTCCTTGGAAAGCTCTGAGAGTCTACTTTCGGAGGTGATGAAGTCCTCATTGGATTAAGGTTGGAGAAGGAGAAAAAGTACCAGAGGTTCTGTTCTCAGGTGAATCCAGGCCATTGTTAAAGAATTGAGTCTCTAGGACAGATACGAGAAGTATGAAGTTGAAATTTTGAGGTAAGATTCCTGAGACGATTCTTAACAAGTTTTAGAAGAACATTTCTTTAGATGAGCTCTAGAATTCGAGTTATTAATTTCGTAAGATGAATCTAGAATTTTATGAACAAGCAGGCAGCTGCTTGAGTTGAGTAAGTTGACAGCTCGAAGGAAACACTTGGACAGACTAAGGGTAGTTTTTCCATGTGTTGGACCTGCTGTGTAGGCCAAGGATAGCATGTAGTAGAGTCTTGGATGCATAAGCAGCCTTGAGGAAAACCATATACAGTTGTAAGAACACTTAGAGAGAAAAGTGTTCATTGCATAAGTGGTGTTGCGTTTGTGAAGAGCAGTTGGAAGGTTTGCATGAGCCAAATCTCAAAGAAATTCCTAAGTGTCTAAACCTACAGTAAGGTGCTCTGTTGTGAAAGTCTTCAAAAGGAAGGTTAAACACAAAGCTTACTTAAGGTTTAGTCTCAAAAGGGAGACTTATGCTAGTAGCTAATATATGCTTTTGTGTCCACAGGATTAACACCAGTAATAGAAGCATATCGACCTTTAAGGAATAGTTCTAAAAGTTGTGAGTGACTAAATATTTACAATGTTTTAAGAAACCATGTTCTAAAGAAAGATCTTTCAAATAAAGACATGTTTTCTATGCTTTTTAAAGAAAGCCATTGTATGACTAGTTTTACTTGAAACTCGATACCGAAGGACATTTGAGAAGGTATCTGAGCAGCTCGATACTGAAGAACATATTTTGAGAAGGTAACTAAGAAAAAGTACCTAAGGTATGATGGTAACTTAGTATGGCCACGTGCACATAGGTAGTTAAAGTCAGAGATTGAGCATAAGGGTTCTCTTTTGACTAGTAGCTGACGTTGGGATTTAACCACAACAGTGGTTATTCTCAACTAAGGAACAGTTTTAATGTTTTCTGATAAAAACAGCTTTATATGCTTTATGCTTGGAAAATGTTTATACTTTAGTACAAGGTTACTGTAGAAATTTATATTTTAGTTTAATCTGTTTATTGAGACTTTTGCATGAGAATTAGTTTTCTTTCTTAAGTCACTCACTGGGCTAGCAAGCTCACCCCATTTTCAAATGTTTTCCTTTCCTCCAGGTAGCGGTCAAATCCTCAGGAGGTAGCTCTGCATCTGCTCTGCCACTAAAGGACAAAGATATTGTAACCTGTCTGTTAGGTGGTTACAGTAAATATTGTACACATGTTACAGTTTTTCATATAGGGACTAAGGTTTTGGGTATCGAGACTTGTGAAACTAGTAGTATAATCTCTCTAAACATATTGTGTGTAAACTTAATGTTTTTAGCTTAGAGGCATTAGCTGTGTATGAGTTTGCACATTGGTATCAGAGTTATTTCCGCAAGAGTTATTAGGCAGTAAGTGTCAGCAAAAGGGTTGATAACTGCTGCAGTCATATACTTTCCTAGGCTTAGAGAGTAGTCTGGGACGGGGTGTGACACATGTGTCTATCATATAGGGACTAGTGTTGTATGTTGGGCTCACTAAGTTGTAATATACATAAGTGTATGTATGATTAATGCTTAAAACCTTGTAATGTAAGTGTGTAAAGTTTCGACTAATCTGTTCAGTATGTTGAAAATGTATGTATTCAGGGTTCGAAACAAGTGAAATAGGTTTGTTAGGCAGTAAGTACCAACAAAAGGGTTTGCAATTGCTACAATCACATCTCGTTCCAGGTTAAAAAGGTATAAATACCACCACAAGGTTTCTCTTCAATTCATAACACAAATTCTCTCCAAATGACATTAGAAAGAGTGTTTGAGGGCAGATTTGGAAAAAGCTTAGCATTCATGAAGAGCATGGGTTGATAGCAAGACTATGCATTGATCAAGTGGTTCCAAAAGGTGGAGATGCTATGGGACAGTGAGGTCATAAAGTAGCATCAACTTAGAACGAGAAGTTCTCCCAAATTACTCGTGCGTTTTGATTGATTCCAAAGCCACTTGAAAGCTCTGAGAGTCTAGTTTTCAAGGCAGAGCTATCGAAAAGAAGCTCAAAGGAATCGTGCTAGAGAGTGAAGGAAAGATAGAAGGGTCGATCTCTCGGGTAAGCTTAGGCCAGTCTTGATGATTTGAAGATTCCAACCAAACCATGAGGAGTTCTGAGTTTAGATTTTAAAGGTTCAAAAGGGAGCCCGAGGAAACCAAGGAACTTGGAAAGAGAAAAGTTCCTGCCAGTCAAGGTGAGTGGTATTTCCTTTAAGATCTTAAGCATATGTTTTAGAATATATGATATATGTTTATATTGTGAATGAGTAACAAGAACGAGCATGAGAGTATGTGACCGGGATGGTCAGGGGTTCAACAGACTTAGTTCTTGAGCCCAGAGCAGAATCTCATGGGATGGTCAGGGAGCCATGAGGTCTAGTTCCTTAGCCTATGAGAGGAACCTCGTATAGGATGGTTAGAGGGCCGACGGGTTAACTTCTGAGCGTATAAGAAGGGAACTATGTGCACATAGGGAACATAGGAGAGTATGCATTTATACTTAGTATCAGTTTAACTATCTACCGTGTTTTTAGGTAGGGTTGAGAACAGACTCATTCGAGATAGAGGTTTGGATGTTAACCTCGTAATTGTAATATGCTTGTATTTTTATGAGTTGAAAGAGACTCTAGAAGTTGCTTACCACTCACTAAGCTTCTTGAAGCTCATTCTTTTCTTTCATGTTTTTCTTCCCAAGTAGCAAAAGATGAGGAGTTTCAGGGTGCTGCTAAGGTCAAGGTCTACCATGCCACAGTCACACTTCCGATTTAAAGTTGTTGATGTAAACTTTGTAGTTAAATTTGGGAATTGTATGAAATTTATATTTTTTGTAATAAGATGAGTTTAGTCAAATAGTTTTTTATATCCATGGCTTAAATATTAATGAGTGCAAAAGGTTTAGAGGGGCAGTAAGTATCACAAAAGGGTGGTATCTGCCGTCCTCACGCCTCCCTTCGGTTTTTAGAGGTAGGCTTGGGAGAGGGTGTGACATTGTAATTTTGTTAAAATACATAATCTGTTTGTGTTTACTGTAAACTAAGTTTAAAATCAAAATGGGATTTGGATGAACCGCTTCCACTCATGGATCTCTGTAAATGATAATGGGCAGAAATGTACGTTATCATAGTGCTAAGTTCTTAAATAATGTTGGATTGTGTTGATGAAATATGTTAATTGTGTCCATTAAGCATAAATTTCATAATATTGCGATCACATACGTTCATCGCATTAGAACAGTTGATTTTTGTATTTTTGTACGGAATATGCATTGACGCAATGCAAGAATTGCGATCATAGGAAATCATTGGTCAAGTGCAACTTCATCACAAGGCTTGCGATGATTGTGTTTGTAAACATTCACCCAAGAAGGATTGCCGCAACTTGGTCAGCGCAACATGGTGGGCACATCTCGGTGCAAGGCCAATTAAGTGCGATGGGACAGAAAGTTGATGACAGTCGAATCCAAATTAAGTTGACAGCCGATAACGGTCACAAAGTACATTCAGCTTCTCAGTGACAATTATCCAGCGCATCAGTCAGGAATTAAAGTCGTCCCATCTGTAAAACCATGAGAGAGAAGCCACCTTTCACCATGGATGCTCTATAAATACCAAGGGTATTCTTCAGAAAAAGGGGTTCACCGTTTTAACGATCTTTTGTTCCACAAGTTCACGCCTCTGTCCATAGTTTTCCTTTCCATTTTAAGGCGAAGCAAGAGAAGAGTGGTAACGCCGGAGATCACTTAGGGCAACTCGAGAGAGAACTTTAGGGCGTAGATGCAGAGATCAGGCCGATTCTCGCGAGAGCGAGATTATTTTTTTAGCACGAGTAGAAAAATAGTGTAAACACTTGGTAGCAAGAGATTGTTATCAGGCTCTTTATTCTATACTTGCATTTTTATTTTGTACTTTATCTTCATATTTATACAATGGAAGTTCTATTCCTACATCTGTTTACTCTCTTAATATGCATGAGTAGCTAAACTAGTCGAATGGGTTGAGAAGAACTAAGCTAACATGACCTAGGAAATTCATTGCTTGCGATTGTCTTGTTTTATGTTGTGCAAATACCCTTTTGAGTTACTCGAGAGAGAGTCTAAAGAAAGAACCTAATGACTCGAGAGAGCTAGGTTAGAATCTGGACTCAAAAGAGCAAGATTAGACTTGCATAAACAAGAGATAGGGACTTAGAGATAAGCTCTGTTTGTCAACGAATCGCATGCATCCTAGAGATAGAAATGATATTATGTGATCGCCTTATTTGTGTGAGTGCTATCCTGTCATCGCATAAATAAGAATAGAGGCTTATGTGTAGGTCCTATAGACTTATTGCATATATCGCATGCATTCTAGTATTAGAAGCCGTAGCTTTCGCATCGAGAGATGGTTTACTATTGTATACATATTGCATGATCGCAATGCATGAACGCATTATAGGAAGTGTTAGCCGAAACCCTTCTCAACCCGTTCACTGCATATTCATCGCATCTCCCGTTTACCAACTCTTTTCAAATTCCGCTGCATTTATTTATTTTTCATCAACGCAAACAATAAACCCAACAATTTATTTATTTATTCGGTTACCGCAAAGTCTTCATAAAAATTACCAACGCAATCTGCTTTCACAAGTCCCTATGTTCGACCCTGGACTTACTAGGAAACTCAGAGGAATTTACACTTGAATTCCACTGGGGAAACTTGAGTGCACAACACAATTTCATCAATGCATAGCATTCACATTTCTACTTCATACAACCAAGCATCAAGTTTTTGGCGTCGTTGCCAGGGACTTCGGCAAAATAGTTTGCTAATGGTAATTTTTTTGATTTCTTTGCAGACTCTCAATCTCTGACGAATTACGACCCAGAGATTGAGAGAACGTTTAGAAGGAAATTGAGAGACCGCCAACAGCAACCACAATTAGACAAAGAAAAGATGGCGGAGCAGCTTGGAAATGGAGCACCAAATGATAACAATGTCATGGCAAATCCAATTCTGTTGGCAAACGATCACAATAGGCCCATTAGGGACTATGCATCGCCAAACTTCTATGATTTCTCTCTGGGAATCACGAGGCCTGCCCTCGACGGAAGTAGATTCGAAATGAAACCGGTGATGCTGCAGATGATCCAGATTGCAGGTCAATTCGGAGGAAGGCGTTGTGAGGACCGTATGCCCACTTCTGAAGTTTTATTGAAATCTTCAATACTTTTGTGTTCCCGAACATCTCTGTCGAAGAAGTTCGACTAACGTTGTTCCCATTTTCTTCTCTCTGTGATCAGGCTAGGAAATGGCTGTATTCTCTCGAACTGGGAGAGATCACTTCTTGGGAACAAGTAGTGGAGAAATTTATGAAGAAGAATTTTCCGCCTACCGAGAATGCCAGACGAAGGAAATTGATTACAAATTTTGAATAAGACATGGATGAATCACTCAGCGATGCTTGGACGAGGTTTAAGAGGTTGGTCTGGGACTATCCACATAATGGGTTGCCAGACTTCCTTCAAATGGAGATCTATCATAGTTTGAATCCCGCTTTACAGACTGCTGCCAATGCGGTAGCCGCGGGTGGTCTACTTGATAAAACATATGACGAGGCGAAGAATATCTTAGATCGCATCTCTAAGAATCATGAAAATTGGAGAGAGAGTGACCAGAGATTGAGACTCAAAGACACGTGGCAAATAATGGTGCCATTGCTTCATTAAAGAACCAGATGACCGTAATAATGAATTTAATCCAAGGAACTGCAATCAGCAGTCCAACACCACAAACTGGGCAAATCAACGCAATCAGTTAAAACACCACAAGGTGTGTGACTTGCGGTGATGGGCATGCGATGGAAGATTGCCTGAAAAATCCACAATCTATCTATTTTGTAAAGAATAACCTTTTTTCGAACACCTATAGCCCCGGGTGGAGAAACCACCCCAATTTTACTTGGAAGAATCAACAAAAAAAATTTCAACCTGTGGCGCAAAAAGAAGGACCACCAGGATTCTTCCCACGCAACAACGGTCAAACGAGCAACCAAGCAAGTAGCTCACAACCACTGCAATCCTCTTCTTTGGAGAGCCTATTAAAGCAATACATAGAAAAAAACGAGACCGTACTTCAAATTCAGGCCACGTCCATCCGTAATCTCGAATTATATATGGGCCATATTGTGTGTGAGTTGCAGAATAGACCGCAAGGGGCTTTTCCAAGTTCAACTGAACTTCCATGCAACCCGGGGGGATCAAGTAAAGAGCAATGTCAGGTTATGACATTGTGCAGTAGGAAGACTGTGGAGGGAGAAAAGAAGGAGCTTAGTAGAACAACTTCCATTGCGGCTGAACCTGAGATTGCGGTGATGCAAGAAGAAGAAAGAGAAAAAGAAGTAGTAGAACCAAAGGTTGCGTCGACCTTAAAGCCAACTAAAATGAGAATCGTGAAAGTTCAGTTACCCCCTTTCCCACAGAGACTAAGGAAGAAAAAGAACGAAGAGGTACAGTACCAACGCTTCTTATCTATGTTAAAGCAATTACATGTTAATATTCTTTTCAGTGAAGCGATTGAGGAAATGCCTGCCTATGCCAAGTTTCTGAAGGATATGGTAACTAAGAAGAGGGGATCTGAAAAATTTACCACGGTGGCGTTAACGCAAAGTTCAAAATCCATCATTCCACCGAAGATGACCGATCCTGGGAGCTTTACCATTCCATACTCCATAGAAGGACTATACATCGGGCAAGTCCTATGTGACTTGGGAGCCAGCATAAATTTGATGCCTCTGTCAATCTTTAGACAATTGAATGTGGGGCAACTTGTGCCCATAACAGTGACTCTCCAACTGGCCGACAGATCTCTGGTTCATCCAGAGGGAAAGGTGAAGGATGTGCTGATAACCATCGATAAATTTATCCTACTAGCTGACTTCATCATTTTAGACTACGAGGCCGACAAAGATGTACCCATCGTTCTGGGGTGACCTTTTCTATCAATGGGTCATGCTTAAATTGATATGCATAAAGGGGAAATCACTTTGAGTCTCAATGGACCGAAGCTCAAGTTTAATATAATTCATGCCATGAAGTTTTCGGATGAAGGAGACCTGCATGACTTTGATGATGACCAAAATTCGATTGAAGAAGAAAAGTTTGATGAAGAGAATGAAGAAGAGGATGCCAACGCATCCGTTGCTGCCTGCAATGTGATCATAACAAAAAAAAAAAAAAACAAGGAAGAAGAAATGATCGCAAAGCAAGAAGAAGAGCCAACAGAAAAAGAAGAAAGAAAAATGATGCAACCTTCCCTAGTGGAGCCACCAACACTTGAATTGAAGACCCTACCAACCCATTTGAAGTATGCATTTTTGGGGCAGAATGAGAAGCTGCCAGTTATCTTTTCGTCTGCGCTCAACGAAGATCAGGAGAATGCGTTGATGAGCATTCTAAGGAAGCATGTGTGAGCAATTGGCTGGACGCTCATCGACATTAGAGGTATTAGCCTTGCAACTGCATGCACCACATTTGTCTTGAAGATGATCAAAAAGCAATAATTGAACATCAATGCAGACTCAACCCTGCGATGAAGAAGGTTGTCAAGAAGGAGATTATCAAATGGCTAGATGCGGGCATTATCTATCCTATAGCAGATAGCATGTGGGTCAGCCCCGGGCAATGTGTGCCAAAGAAAGGTGGAATAACGGTAGTCCCAAATGAGAACAACGAATTAATACCACAAAAGACCATCACTGGATGGCGTATATGCATGGACTACCACAAGGTGAATGCGGCCACAAAGAAAGATCATTTCTCTCTGCCATTCATCGACCAAATGCTAGACCGACTAACAGGGAATGATTTCTACTACTTCCTAGATGGTTATGCCAGATACAATCAAATCATGATAGCTCCAGAAGATCAAGATAAGACCACATTCACCTACCCATATGGGACATTTGCTTTTCGCAGCATGCCGTTTGGCCTATGCCACGCCAAACACGTTCTAAAGGTGCATGATAACTTGTAGAAATACAAGTTATTTTGGCTCTTAAGTTGGAACAACTAAAGTTTTTAATGATAAAATCTCCTCATTTTTGGAAGAAACGCATGGAATTACTCAAACATTAGCAAACTCATGCAAAAGAATGTTTATTACTAAATATTGTGGCACTAACGCATTATATTGCAAGATTTCAACAAGAAGCTAATACATGTGTAAGAAGTGTCACAGGCAAAAGTTCTAACGCATGGGTCATGCGTCGGAGGGATTCAACGCAAAGAAGATTCATTGATTCAGGCTGTTTGTGTCAAATCACCACTTGCAAGCATGGGCACCTGCAACTGGCGGTGTCTGAAAAGCTTCTGAGTGTCAGGCGGCTGACCAGGGCATGGACTTTAATGATGCCCATCACCAAGCTGGAGATGACCAACGACTATAAATAGATGAAATCCCTCTAGAGTTCGAAATATACACAGAAATTTCAAGTTCTCAATCTCATAATTAGTGTAGTCGTAGTGTTAGATCTTTAGAAGTTGTGTTGTGGTGCCAAGAAGATCAAAAGGGAAGATAACCACCATCACCACCGGTCAAGGAGCGGAGGAAGCCGAGCTTGAGAAAGACACTTCATCCAATTCCTATACAACTGATTGTACACAACTAGAATTGAGCCAAAGAGATACAAAAGATTGTACTTTGCGGCTTGACTCAGTTCCTTTCATCTCATTTATCGCTTTCATTTCATCTGATTAAATGTTGCTTTTGAAAAGATAATCTCCTTCTTTATAAATCCATATATTTGATCCATCACACTTTGCCATTGTTTATTTCTTGTTTATGTTGAATGCATCTATACTTTATGTAAAACTTCATTTCAAACGCCTAAGCCAACTTGATCAATTGGTAAAAGCATCCTTAGCTTAGATTATTCGAAAGAGTAAATAAGCCAGCATCAAGTAAAATGCCTAATACATCTAGAGATAGACTTATTGGTGTTTATTGCATTCTGTGTTCGACGCATGCATCCTAGAGATAGGTTTTTTATGTTATTCACATTGAGAAGTGTCAAATAAGAGTCTAATGCATAAACAAAGATAAGCAAGCCACCTCATCCACATCACATTCTGGTTCGTGTACATTCATCTTAGATCGACGCATACCACTTACATTAAAATCTGTTTTCACATGATCCATCGGTCACTACTCTAACTCTTTTGTATCTTCTTGCACAAGCACAACACCTTAGTGTAAATAACACATTTCTTCATATATTTTAGGAAACTCCTACAACAGCTACAACGCAAGGTCTGCGTTAACTTAACCTGAATCCTTGAGTTCGATACTGGACTTACTAGGAACCTAAATTGGATTTATACTTGGGTCTAATTTAGGAAAACTTGAACGTTAATAGAAGGAGTGTCGTGCGTTCTGTTGCACATCTCTAATGCATCAACACGTTACAAATACATAAACGTATCATAGCATCAACGCATCATTCATACTTAGAACTTATTCTTCTAATTTATTTTATACAATACACTCCTAGCTCGAATCACGATAGCAACGAACAGTGCATGGTGGCCATCTTTTCAGATTATCTCGAGGACTCCGTGGAAATATTTATGGACGACTTCTCCGTTTATGGGAATACTTATGAAGTCTGCCTAGCCAATTTAGAGAAGATTCTGAAGAGATGTGAAGAGACGAATCTGGTGCTCAACTGGGAAAATGGCATTTCATGGTTAAGAAGGGCATAGTGTTGGGACATAAGGTCTCCTGGGATGGGTTGGAGGTGGACAAAGCAAATATGGAAGCAATTGAAAAACTTCCACCTCCAACCAGCGTGAAGGCTGTGCGAAGCTTCTTGGGGAATGCTGGATTCTACAGATGCTTTGTCAAAGATCTGTCTCTTATACACATCTAGATGTGTATAAGAGAAAGGTATAGTGTTGGGACATAAGGTCTCCTGGGATGGGTTGGAGGTGGACAAAGCAAAAATAGAAGCAATTGAAAAACTTGCACCTCCAACCAGGGTCAAGTCTGTGCGAAGCTTCTTGGGGCACGTTGAATTCTACAGACGATTTGTCAAAGACTTTTCTAAGATATCACGACCACTGAGTGCATTGTTAGAGGTTGATAGGAAATTTGAGTTTGACAACAACTGCCTCAACGCATTTCAAGTTTTGAAGAATGCGCTGATTACCGCACCCATATTGATTGCGCCGGATTGGACACTTTCTTTTGAAATAATGTACGACGCAAGCGGGTATGCGATAGGAGCAGCTTTAGCGCAAAAGAGAAAAACAATTTTGCATCTCATCGCATATGCGAGTAAAACATTAAACCCTGCTTAAACAAATTATACCACCACAGAGAAAGAACTCCTGACTGTAATTTTTGCGTTCGAAAAATTTCGGGCATATCTTTTGGGAACAAGGTACTCATCCACACTGATTACTCGACGATCAAATACTTAATGACAAAGAAGGACAAAAAACCGAGGTTGATCTGATGGGTTCTCCTCCTTCAAGGATTTGATATAGAAATAATTGACCGAAAGAGGATAGAGAATCAAGTTACGGATCACTTATCTAGACTGGAAAATCCTGAAGTTGACCGTAATGAGTCTGAGGTGAGTGTCATATTCCCAGATGAGCAGCTATTCCATATAGAAGAATGGCCTTGGTATGCAGACATAGTCAATTATTTGGTTTGTGAGCAATTTTCTGAAGATTACACCTACCACCAACAGAAGCTCAAGAATGAATGCAGCCACTATTATTGGGATGAGTTAAATCTGTATAAAAGAGGTGCAGACCAGATTCTTCGATTATGCGTACTAAATGCTACTCAACAATGCATATTGTCACAATGCCACGACTCACCATATGGTGGGCATTTTGGAGGGTAGCGCACCGCAGCCAAAGTTTTATAAAGTGGATCCTTCTGGCCTACATTGTTCAAGGATGTGGCTAACTACGTAATGAAATGTGATCGGTGCCAACGCACAGGTAACATTTCATGGAAAAATGCAATACCAATGAACACTATCTTAGAGCTTGAATTATTCGACGTATGGGGGATTGATTTCATGGGAGCATTCCCTCCTTCAAATTGGAAACATTATATTTTACTAGCCGTAGATTATGTCTCCAAGTGGGTAGAGGCCATAACATGCGCCGCAAGTGATGCGATGGTAGTCTCCCAGTTCTTGAAGAAAAATATTTTTACTCATTTTGGCAATCCTCGTGCCATCATAAGTGAATGGAAGGATCCCACTTTGTCAATCACAATATCAAGGAGAGCTATTGCGTAAGTACAACATTCTCCACAAATTGGCCACCGCATACCATCCGCAAATGAATGGTCAGGCCGAGTGTCCAATCGAGAAATTAAGCTGAAACTTGAAAAGGTAAGTAAAGCCTTCGCGGAAAGATTGGGCAACGAAGCTTGACGATGCGTTATGGGCCATACCAGATCGTATTTAAACACACCAATAGGATATCCCCATATGCGTTGGTATTTGGGTAAGGCGTGTCATTTGCCTTTGGAGCTGGAAATATAAGGCACTGTGGGCAGTAAAGAAGCCTGAACTTTGATTTGAAGAAGGCAGGCGAAGCACGAAAAACGCAATTGGTCGAGCTAAAAGAATGGAAGAATAACACATATGAAAATGTGAAGATTTATAAAGAGCGCACCAAGCGCTGGCACGACCAACGCATATGCGGTAAGAACCTCCAAGTCGGGCAAAAGGTCTTACTCTTCAACTCACGTCTGTGACTCTTCCCGGGAAAACTAAAGTCACGTTGGTCCGGACCATTCATAATTGGACAAGTATTCCACATGGCATGGTTGAGTTATCAAATGATGACGGAACCAATATATTCAAAGTCAATAGGCAGCGAGTAAAGGCATATCATGGAGAAGGCTGGCATCGCCAAGTCGACTCCGTGGAACTAAAGAACTTTGAATAAAGAAGGAAGTAGGTGGTCCCTGCGTTATCAAATGATTGCAATCTATCGGGGACGCAAGTTTTGGGAAGCATCAACTCTTCAATTCTTCTCCACTAATCGGAATTTTCACTATATCTTTTCAATCTTGATCTATCCTTATTTTACTATTACTATCTTGATTTCTATTTCTACAAAAAAAAAAAAGGAGATTGGGATAATGAGTTTTGTTTTGTTTAAAATAATTTGATCCTTTCTTTGTTTTTCTTGCAATAATCGAGGCACTGGATTGCAGAGATGTTACGTGAAGAAGCTACTTATCTTACTCCATCACCGCAATCCATAGAAGATAGATCGCCGCAAAGATGGATGCGTCAATACACAATGTGGGTGACAACGCAAAAATTTGGGGGTGTATTATTCCTTACCTTTATTTCAAATTTTGCGCTATCACATTGCATTTTAGCTTTCAAAGTTTTATCACCGCATCCTCTTTGATCACCGTAATCATTTGACATAGATAAATTTAGTAGGTTACCGCATAATGTCTCTTTGCCAAGTATGATTTCAATGATGAAAAATATGCTTCTATGTCTTTCATATATACTAGAGGCAACTTAATCTGAAGATAGTCACCTTGTAAAATATTTCTAAAAGTTAGGAGTTTGCTAGCTCTCTTTCAAACTCTCTTTACAACGCATTCTAAGAACATCGCATGACTTATTTTAATCTTTTGGCAATAAGAACATTGCCGTATTTTAAATTTGGGGGTGAGGTATTTATTTTCGACCTTGCTATTTTGAAAACAAAAATTAAGAATAACAACTTCATTGTCAACGCAATGGGAAACCCATGTTAATAAGAGTTAAGTTGTGAAAGACACTTACCCGTAGTTGGATGTTCACATGACACATGTGGGGGCAAGCCAAAACGAAAGTAAGTCACCAGGATCAACGCATAAATAAATGACCGCAACTCCACTGCTAAATAGGCATGAGTTTAGTATGAGAAAAAGTACATGCTCGTAGTTGGATGTCCGCATGACACCCGTGGGGGCAAGCCAAAATGAAGGCAAGGCACTTGGATCAACACAAGGTCAGAAAAAAATAGCAATGAAGAAAATTTTTATGCAAGGATAAAATCATTTGACACCCCGGAAAAAATTTTCTTTTTGAATCAAATCATGTGATGTTCTGGAATTTAGTAAAGTCCTTTTGAAAGGTAAGCTTGCAGTCCCTAGGTCTTAGAAATATTTTAAGAAGAGACTTGAATAAGACTTAAGGAAATTCTGGTATATAGGATTTGAATGAAGTATTCTTGAGAAATCTAGGAGAAGAACATTGCGGTTGACTTGCTAAAGGAATCTTTAGCTTATGCTTGAAGACAAGCATTGTTTAAATTTGGGGGTGTGATAACAGGCAGAAATGCACATTATCGTAGTGCTAAGTTCTTAAACAATTTTGGATTGCATTGATGAAATATGTTAATCTGTGTCCATTAAGCATCAATATCATAATATTGCGGTTACATGCGTTTATCGCATTAGAACAATTGATTTTTGTATTTTTGTGCAGAATATGCGTTGATGCAATGCAAGAATTGCGATCATAGAAAATCATTGGTCGAGCACAACTTCATCGCAAGGCTTTGCGATGATTGTGTTCACAAACATTCACCGGAGAAGGATCGCCACAACTTGGTCAATGCAACATGGTGGGCGCATCTGGATGAAAGGTCAATTAAGCGCGATGGGACAGAAAACTGATGACAGTCTAATCCAAATTATGTTGACAGCCGATAACGGTTACAACGTACATTCATCTTTTCGGTGACAATTACTCTGTGTATCAGTCAGGAATTAAAGCCATCCCATCTGTACAACCATGAGAGAGAAGCCGCCTTTCACCATGGATGCTTTATAAATACAAAGGGCATTCTTCAGAAAAGGGGTTCACCGTTTTAACGATCTTTTGTTCCACAAGTTCACGTCTCTGTCCATAGTTTTCCTTTCCATTTTAAGGCACAGCAAGAGAAGAGTGGTGGCGCCGAAGATCGCTCAGGGAACCTCAAGAGAGAACCTTAGGGTGTAGAAGAAGAGAGTGGGCCGACTCTCGCGAGAGCGAGATTATCTTTTGAGCACGAGTAGAAAAACAGTGTAAATGCCTGGAAGCAAGAGATTGCTACCTGGCTCTTTATTCTATACTTGAATTGTTATTTTGTACTCCATCTTCATATTTATACAATGGGTGTTCTATTTCTACATTTGTTCACTCTCTTAATATGCATGAGTAGCTAAACTAGTTGAATGGGTTGAGAAGAACTAAGCTAACATGACCTAGGAAGTTCATTGCTTGCGATTGTCTTGTTTTATGCTGTGCAAAATACCCTTTAGAGTTACTCGAGAGAGAGTCTAAAGAAAGAACCTAATGACTCGAGAGAGCTAGGTTAGAATCTAGACTCGAAATAGCAAGATTAGACTTGCATAAACAAGAGATAGGGACTTAGAGATAAGCTCTGTTTGTCAACTTGCATCGCATGCATCCGAGAGATAGGAATGATATTGTGTGGTTGCCTTATTTGTGTGAGTGCTATCCTGTCATCGCATAAATAAGAATAGAGGCTTATGTGTAGGTCCTATAGACTTATCGCATATATCGCATGCGTTCTAATATTAGAAGCCGTAGCATTCGCATCGAGAGATGGTTTACTGTTGTATGCATGTTGCATAATCACAAAGCATGAAATACATTCTAGGAAATGTTAGCCGAAACCCTTCTCAACCCGTTCACTGCATATTCATCGCATTTCCCGTTTACCAACTCTTTTCAAACTGCTCCGCATTTATTTATTTTTCATCAACATAAACAACAAACCCAACTATTTATTTATTTATCCGGTTACTGCAAAGTCTTCATAAAAATTAACAACGCAATCTGTTTTCACAAGTCCCTGTGTTCGACCCTGGATTTACCAGGAAACTCAGAGGAATTTACACTTGAATTTCACTGGAGAAACTTGAGTGTACAACGCAATTTCATCAATGCATAGCATCCACATTTCCACTTCATAAAACCAAGCATCAGTAAATGAGTTCCTTCAGTTCCAATCGTTGTCGTCACCGATGTTGTTTGGGTCTTTGTTGTCGTGGGCGTTCTTTCGTTGGTTGGTCATCGTCGTGGGCATTTTTTTTGGTGGTTGGTCATCATCGTCAGCATTCTTCGACAATGTTGATTGGGTCTTCGGTGGTTGGATTTGTAGATTTGGGTCATTGTTCGTTGGATCTGTAGATTTGGGTCATCGTCAAATTGTTTGGGTCTTTCTCTTCTCCTTGGATCTGTAGATTTAGTTGAGTTCTTTCTGTGGAAGTTAGTGGTGGAGTTCCCCATCCATAGATTCCAGTGGGTCGTCACTGACATGGTGGATTTCACCATCCATAGCTTCCGTAAGTGGTGGAGTTCTCTCTTCTACTTGGATCTGTAGATTCCAGTGGGTTAGCTCACTGTCCGTCCAACTTGTTCCATTCGTGGAGGTGGGTCGCCGTCGTTGGATCTATAGATTTAGTTGTGGGCTTTTCTAATCTAGTCGTCTATTTTCTTGATTTACTCGTGAGTCTTCCGATCCAGTCGTCGGTGTTGTACCTTCGCCAGATCTACCGTTTCAACTCTGTTTGCAAGGTTCGACGCACGTCGTTGTTCCAATTTTCTTTTCATATGTATTTTCAATTTAGTAATTTAAAGTTATTTCATTTATTTTATTTTTATTCTAATGATTAAGCTTCTTGAAATTTTGAAATGTTGGAATTAAATAAGTTGAAGGATATATACTTGGTTGGTAGTCTTGCTTGGTATGGTTCAAGTGTATATCAAAATCTTTTTTTTTTCAATTATATATAAACTAATTTGGTCTTACTTGGTTGATTAAACTTGATTGGTGTGGTTTAATTGTTATTTTATTCATTTTATTTTTATTCCAATGATTAAGCTTCTTGAAATTTGTTAATGTTGGAATGAAATTAGTTCTAGAACATGTACTTTATTGATAATCTTGTTTGGTGTGATTAAAGTGTATATTAGAACCAATTTGTTAATGTTTTAGGTCTTATTGTTGATTATGGTTAAATTTAAAAGCTTACGGTTACATAATTTTTCGTTATTATTGTTTGTCTTTTTTGTAGATTAAGTTGTATATTTTACAATCATGGATAAGTTATGGATGAAAATGAATAGAATGTCAGTTGAGTATGGTTTAGGGGTTGAGATGTTTATTAAAAATGGTCTACCACATTCAAATATACCGAATGTCATGAGTTGTCCATGTTTGAAGTGTGTGAATGCAAAGACTTTAAATGTGAACACAATAAGAGATCACATATTTTTTAATGGTATAGATCAAAGTTATCAGACATAGATTTTTCATGGTGAATCATTACTGATTAAGAGAAAAATGAAAATGTGTCTACTAGTGAAAGAGACAAAGTTGATAAGGATGATGATGATGTTGATGATGTTGATGATGGTTATGGTAGGAGCATTCAACAATTAAGAGTGTTAACCACTCCTTCAAATATACAAACACCAATTACACCATCAAACTCTTGAATGGACATGCCATACTACATGAACCAGTAGACATGATCAGTATCAATTTGAACGAGCAAATATTTGAAAGAGACAAATTTGTTTATTTAGGTTATGATGATCTGATCCACTATGGCAATATGGTTGAAATTGGTTAATGTGTATATTGACATACATTGTAGAAGTATTACTCATCTAGATTCACAATCTTCATGTATATTTTCTTTTTTCATGTTCTTTGTTTAAGTATCTTTGGAATGAATGTGGCCGTGATATTACCAAGAAGTTTTTCTTAATTTTATTTTTTATAATTGATCAAGAAAAAATATCGCACATGTGAAGTCTCTTGATCTTCGATCTAGAAATTTAGCCAACCGACTAGAATTGGCTAATTTGGACAAAGTTGTTCTTATTCCATATAACACATGGTAAGTAAATATAAGTTCTTTAGTTATTTTTAATTTGCATTATACGCGTACTACTATTTCAAAATTGTTGCTTATTATAGTTATCATTGGATATTAATTGTAATCAATCTTCAAGAAAATTGTGTTGATGTTTTGGACTCCATTCGAAGTAAAGTTCAAGAGGATTTTCATGGAGTTATAAATATGTAAGTGCTGAACTTTCTTGGCTCTTAATTCAAGTATTTATGTTTGACTAATGTTTTCAAACTATTTACTGGATTAAAAACATGGTAAGCCAAACACGATCTCCAACACCATCAGTCTTCTCCAAAATGGAAACCTATATAGGTAAATTTGTATTCATGTTTTAACGATTTATATTCATTCAAACATAAGAATAATTATTTTCAACTTCTTCATATGCAGTGCCCCTATCAATTAGATTATGTAGGATGCGGGTGCTATGTGCAAAAGTATATACACGAAATAGTGCATAATCCTACTACTTCTATTACTAGCCTCGTACGTTAATTATTTATTTATTTTATACTAGATTTAATTTAATAAATGATGTAAACTTATGTTGAGTTTATCTTTTTTTTTTTTTTTTTTTTTTTAGTTCAATACAAAAAATGCATATACCTAAGGAGAGATTGACGTAATTCAAACACACGTTTTGTTGGCCTATTTGTGTAAGGATGTACTTCTTGTTTTTTTGTCTCAATAGAATGTAAATGCTAGTTTAGAATGAATCTTGACGAGTTTTGAATAAAATATGCAAGTTTCGAATGAATCTGAAGTACTAATCGTTGGTTTGTGGATAAACGAATTGTTATCTAACCATGATCTTTTATTGGAAGATTTATGTATAATTTTTTTGTTTATGGGTATTTGGTGCAAGTATTCATGGAAGTACTAATTGATATTTGTGAATGGAAGAAATGATTATTAATATATAGAGGTGGTTGATATTTCTGATTGTAGTTTTCGAGAGGCGGGTGGTTGCATATGAGTGTTGGATATGATAATTATAATTATTGTTCTATGAAAGTGTGTTATCGATATACAAATGTTGGTTAGCATGTTTATTTCATATTTGATAAGTACGTATAGAATGGATTGGAAATATTAATTCTTGTTTGTGGATAAATTATTATAGAAGTGTGCTTCATTGTAGGTAACTTTGTACTCAATTTTGTGGTAGAGTGTATTGTTCTATCTATTATTATATTTCAGCTTTGAGTTCAGTGAATTTATATGTGGAAGATAAATATTGTTGGCTTGCCATACAGAATATAACAAGCACACATTACATTGAATAATTTTTTAATAAAAAACAATGACAAATATTTCTTGACCCAACACGAGACATATAATGTTGTTTTTAACTTTTTGATCGACATTAAAAATGAATTGGACAATGACATTTTAAAATAAGCAGACAATAATTATGGGCTTTAATGTCGGTTGAAAATCGACATTGAAGATCATGTTATAAAGGTCTTTCATGTCAGTTTTCTTTAATGGCAGTTTTAAACTGACATTGAAGATGGTGTACAATGTCGGTTTAAAAGCGACATTAAAGACCTTTTATATCACGATCTTCAATGTCGGTTATCAACCGACATTAAAGCCTTTTAATGTCAGTTTTAAACTGACATTAAAGTCCAAAATTCTTATGGTGATCTTATTATTGGGTTTTATGTCCTAAAACTCGTGGTTTGTATACAATAAACTTATTTGGTTAATCAATATAGATGTTGTTGTAGTTTGATTCAATAAAGTTGTTATTGAATGCATGAATTACTCGTTTCGTTTTAAAAATAACCTAAATCTAATAAACTAAAATCATGGTTATTTCACGAGTACTAGAACTTTATGTGGAGACATAAGAGAGGATCAAGTTCGAGTAAATAGCCAAAATGGTCTATAATATACAGATAAGGCTGGGTACCTTATTCTGGGGACACTATTGGATGCGACCCACTTTATAGATGTTACAATTTTTGTAAAATGCTACAAACGAAGTGATCTCGATTCATTCATGTGGAGACATGTGAGTGGAGCGTCCTATGAAAAGAGTTTGTATAAGATCGAACTAAGAAATAAGTCACTCTTACTTTATAGCACTGTTTACTGTTTAAGATCGACTATTTCATAAAAGATGACCTAGGTAACTTGACCTTAATCCTGAACTAACTATGAACTCCTGTTTATTTAGGATTATCTTTAGATTTTCATGGGTGAGGGGTTGGCTCCTGGCTCAATAAGCCTCTCATTTCAGGGTAAGTTGGGTAGATAGCTGAGGACATAGGGCACAAGATGAAATTCCCTCCTACCTGCTTTTAGGGATAGTAGAGAGGTTGTTCCCTTAAGTGCTAACTACGGTCTTGAACAAGGGGTCCCGCCCTCTCATTGGCCTGAGTGGGACTCAATTTAGTGATTGGATCACAAACCAATTGTTCATTAGAGAATTAGTGAGACTTAAGGAACAAAATATAATCTCGGGGTAAATTAGCTTATGACCCAGTCGTTATTATGGACAACTTGTGAAATGTTGACTTACTGATTATGGTTATATCCAGTGGACACAATATATAGTGAGGGAAGTGCAACTATTCGGCTTTAGTGAAGTGACCCGATAGTTAACGAATGTTGGTTAATTAGGTTAAAGAGTTTAATCGGTTAATCTCGAATTGTTGGAGCCCATGATCTGTGGGTCCATTAGGTCCCCCTACTAGTTTACAAACAGATTTAACTTTAAAATAGCGTAATGAGAGAATTTGAAATAAATTCAAACTAAGGGAATTAGTAATTATATACGATATAATTACACGTTTAATTATCGAATTAAATAAAATTGGAAAACTGGATAATATTTAAATTCGATTTAACTATTAATTACATGAATAGAGATTCATGGTTATAGAATTGGTGTTCAATTAATTTAATATTTGATATTAAATTAATCTAATTAATTAAATAGTTTAATTAATTAGTTGGAATTAATTTTATCAAACAATTAATAGTTGGAATTAAATTTTTGTCAAAATTAATTTTATAAATTTTTCAAATTTTTGAGATTTTATTTCACATTATTTTTTTTAGTTTAAAATCAATTAAATTGAAAATTGAATTTCAATTTTAAGAAATTGATTTTAAACTAAAGAAATTGGAAAAATTGGACTTAGTGGGTTTATGTCACACCCCGCCCCAGACCACCCTCTTAGCCTAGGAAAGGGCATGATTGCAGCAGTTATCAACCCTTTGGCTGACACTTACTGCCTAATAACTCTGGTGGAATAACTTTGATACCAAAATATAACTTATACACAGCAAAATATCTTTGGGCCAAAATTTATTAATTCAGAAACATAACAAGTTTAGGGTCATTACAACATCAGATTCATAAGTCCCAAGCCCAAAAACTGTAGTCCTTATATGAACAACAGTAACATGTGTACAATATTTACAGTAACCACCTAAACCAACGGGCTACAAAATCTTTATCCTTTAGTGGCAGAGAAGATGCAGAGCCTTCTGAGGATTTGACCACTACCTGGGAAAAAAAGAAAACATTTGAAAATGGGGTGAGCTTGCGCCCAGTGAGTGACTTAAGAAAGATAATTGATTCTTATACAAAATCTCAATAAAGAGTTCAACTGAAATATAAGCTTCTACAGTACTTGTACTACTGCAGTATAAACATTTTCCAAGCATAGCATATAAAGCTGTTTTAATCATAAAACAGTAAAACTATTTCTCAGTTGAAAGTAACCCCACTGTGAGTAAAACTAATCCCAACACCAACTACTAGTCAAGAGAGAACCCTTTTACTCAATCTCTGACTCTAACTACCTACGTGCACGTGGTCATACTAAGTATCGTCATACCTTAGGTACTTCTGCTCAGATACCTTCTCAAATGTCTTTCAGTATCGAGCTACTAGGATACCTTCTCAAACGTCCTTCAGTATCTGGTTGGTCTGTTACCTTCTCAAACGTCCTTCAGTACCAATAGATACCTTCTCAAATGTCCTTCAACATCTTGTTGGGTGGATACCATCTCAAATGTCCTTCGGTATCGTGTTTTATGTAAAACTAGTCATAAATGACTTTCTCTTTAAAGCATGTAAAGTATAACACATATAAAAACATACCTTTAAAGATATTAATGCATACTGGGTATATTTAACACATATAAATAGCTTTTCAACATACTTCCCTCACATGCATGCGTTTAAAACATAAATCATAGTTTGCTTGGAAATTACTTTGAAAAACTAGCTGGCATGAAAATAATCTTCTCTAAAACATGCTTTCTATAAAACATTGTAAATCAAACATTTTAAGTAAATGTTTTAGTCAAACGTTTTAGTCACTCACCTCAATCGCTTAGGAACTTTTCACTCTAGTAGTTCCTTTTCTACCTCGGGCTCCCTTTTTACCCCAGAATTCAGATCCAACTTACAGCTCCAATTACTCATAGTTCTAGACCTTATTTTGAGATACTTCCTTCTACAAACATATTAAATGTCTCAGGAATCTTACCCTAAAATTTGAGCTCAGAACTCCTCGTGGTTCGGCCGGAATTACAAAATCTCCAAGACTGGCCCAAGTTTAACCGACAGCCTGAACCTTATCTACTTCTCCGTTTTCAGCCGGATCCCTTCGAGCTTGAAGCCGTACCCTGAAAACTAGACTTCTAGAGCTTTCAGGTGGCTTTGAAATCACTACAAACGCACGAGTCAATTGGGAGAACTCCTCGTCCGAAGTTGATGTTGCTTTCTGTCCAATGCCTCCTCTTTGAAATTCTAAGACCAATGCATGGATTTTGTTCTCAACGCACGTTTTCCTCAACTTTCCCACTCTTTCCAAATGTAATTTGAGTTTTGTTCTAAAGAATGAAGCCTTTGGTCCTATTTATAGGCGTCCAAACCTTCCCCAAAGTTGACACCTCCTACTTGGCTGCATGTCCAAGTGTTCCTCTCTCATACTACCAACACATTTTCTTCTAAGTGTCTTCCTCCTATGAAACCAATGCTTGAGCCTCCAATTGCATGTCCTAAAATGCAACCACCTCAAATTCTTAAGGCTTAAGGCTTCCTCCCAAGAAGACACCTGGTTTGATGACATTTTCTATGTGACCTCACCCTTTGTATGCATCCAACTCTTGGATGCTCAACACCTAGTCCACAACCCACGCATAGCCTATAATCAATGCATAGCAAGCCAATTCACTACCATCACAATCCAACTTAGCCATCGCAAGAGCTAGCCATCACCAACGCATAGGGTGACCATCCATCCTCGACGCATGGCTCACTACGTAGCATCGCATGGCTTGCTTGGCATGGGTGCATGGTGCTGGCCACCGATGCATAGGTGTGCTTGGTCGCTTGACGCATGGGCGTGCTTGGCCACATGGGCTGCGCGCGGCACTTTGAAGCTTGATCGAGTGCACGGATGCATGGGCGTGCTGCCTCTACGCATAGGCGTGTGGCTTGTGCTAGTCGCTCGCTCGCACGGCTACTTGGACGCACGCATAGGTTGCACGCTTAGCTTACTCAGCAGCGCATGGCAACGCTCGACGCATGCGCGCATGGGCGCTCGGCAGGTACGCGCAACGCACGGGGCATGGCTGCTCGTCAGGCACGTGCAACACACGACGCATTTTTTTGATAGCGCGCTCAGCACGCGGGTGTGCCTACTTGATGTATCTCGCTCTCAATGATCTCACTCTCGTTGATCTCGCTCTCAACGATCTTGCTCTCAACGATCTCACTCTCGTTAATCTTTCTCTCAACGATCTCACTCTTAACGATCTTACTCTCAACGGTCTCGCTCTTAGTGCTCTCAACGATCTCACTCTTAGCTACTGCGAGTGTTGTTTATCTCCATGCAATCACTACACGATTGCCCACCTCATTGTATTTTCATCCCTACAAACGCAGGTCACCTTTCTTCTCATTCCATACTAGTTTTCACATCAACCCACTTATCACACAAATTTCAATAGGGAACACACTTAAGTAGAGAAATTAGGATTCGAGGTTCATATTCACCTCCCTCTTATGAAAATTTCGTCCTCGAAATTTCGCTACAAGTTCGTCAATTAAACAACTGCGGATACTTGTTTCTGATTTGCTCTTCGGCTTCCCATGTTGCTTCTTCCGTATTATGGTTTCACCATAGCACCTTTACCAATGGAATTGTCTTATTCCTTAAGACCTGTTCTTTTTTGTCAAGAATCTCCACTGGTTCTTCTTCATAAGACAAATTCTCTTTCAACTATACCGGTTGCTCAGGAAACACATGGGTCGGATTTGGCACATACTTTCTAATCATTGCCACATGAAACACATCATGAATACGAGATAACTCTGAATGTAAATCCAATCGATATGCCATTGGGCCAACTCTTTCTATTATCTCATAAGGTCCAATATATCTCGGGCTTAATTTTCCTTTCATACCGAACCTGAGTATTCCCTTCCACGAAGATAATTTCAGAAATACTTTATCACCAACTTCGAACTCTAATTCTCTTCTTCGCTTATCAGCGTAACTCTTTTGCTTATCCCCAGCCGCTTTAAGATCATCTTTTATAATCTTAACGTTGTCTGATGTCAGTTGTACAAGTTCTGGACCTAGTAATTTTCTCTCCCTGACTTCATCCCAACATATCGGAGTCCTACATGGTCTCCCGTATAGTGCTTCATACGGTGCCATTTCGATACTCGAATGGTAACTGTTGTTATATGAAAATTCGATTAACGACAGATGCGTATCCCCACTGCCCTTAAATTGCAATATACACACTCTCAGCATGTCTTCTAGTGTCTGAATTGTCCGCTCAGACTGACCATCCGTCTGTGGATGAAAAGTGGTACTAAAATATAACTTGGTTCCCATAGCTCTCTGCAAACTAGGCCAAAATTTCGATGTAAATCTGGAGTCTCGATCTGATACTATTGAAACTGGAGCTCCAAACTGACTCCTAATTCGATCAACATACAACTTAGCTAATTGGTCTAGGGTAAAAGTAACTTTAACAGGTAAAAACTTAGTGGTTTTTGTCAATCTATCCACAATTACCTATATACCATCATAGCTCACTGGTGTCTTAGGTAATCCAAACAGGAAATCCATCGTAATATGCTCCCATTTACACTCTGGTACTGGGAGTGGATTAAGTAATCCTACTGGCCTCTGTTTGTCTGGTTTAACTTGTTGACATATTAGACACCTGTCAACATACTCCGCTATTTCTCTTTTCATACCTGGCCACCAGTACGATCTCTTTAATGTTTTGTACGTCTTCGTACTGCCCAGATGCATAGCATAGGCCAAACTATGTGCTTCTTCTAGGATAGCTTGTTTAAGTGCTAAGTCCTTGGGTACGCATATCCTACCTTCTTTTAGTAGCCCTTTGTTAGCTCTTAATTGGTAGTCCGTCCTCAATCCTTTATCTACTTCTTCAGCTAACTTCTGAAGATCGGAATCCTTTAATTGTTCACGTAGAATATCTTCTACGAGCGTAGGACGTACTTGAAATGAAGCTAGTAACCCTCCTTTTTGACCGATTGATAATGCTGCCCTAGCAGTATACAACTCATGAATTAATGTACCCTTCACTGAATTGATACTAGCTCTAGCTGATCTAATTTTTCGACTTAAAGCATCAACTACTACATTTGCTTTACCTGGGTGATAGTCAATATGGTACAGTCATAGTCTTTGATAAACTCGAGCCATCTTCTCTGTCTCAAGTTTAGTTCCTTCTGATCAAAGATATGCTTTAGACTTTTATGATCCATAAATATATGACACCGCTCACCAAACAGGTAATGTCTCCACAACTTTAAAGCTAACACAGCTGCTGCTAATTCCAAATCATGTGTAGGGTAGTTACATTTATGCTTCTTTAATTGTCGAGAAGCATAATCTACTACCTTTCCCTCCTACATTAGCACACATCCTAACCCTTGTCGGGATGCATCATAATAAACCTCAAACTCTTTACCTAGTGTAGGTAGAGTTAATACTGGTGCTGACACCAACCTCTGTTTCAATACTTGAAAACTATGCTTACATTCTGGCGACCACTCAAACTTCACATCTTTTCTGGTCAGGTTTGTCAATGGAAGAGCTATCTTAGAAAAGCCCTCCACGAATCTCCTATAATAACCTGCTAAGCCTAGAAAACTGCGTACTTCGGTTACATTCAGCGGTCGTTCGCAATTAACTATTGCTTCTATCTTTTAGGAATCAATGCTAACTCCGTCAGCTGAAATTATATGCCCAACGAATACAACTTGATTTAACCAAAAATCACAATTACTAAATTTGGCATATAACTTATTTTTCCTTAGAATTTGTAACACCATCCTCAGATGTTCTTTGTGGTTCTCCGCACTACTAGAATATACTAGTATGTCATCTATGAAAACTATCACAAACTGATCCAGATAATGATGAAATATCCTATTCATCAAATCCTTAAATACTGCAGGAGAATTTGTCAATCCAAACGGCATTACTAGGAACTCAAAATGTCCATATCTAGTTTTGAATGCAGTCTTTGGAACATTTGTGTCTTTCACCTTCAACTGGTGATAACCTGATCTCAAATCTATCTTAGAGAACACTGTGGCTCCCTTTAGCTGATCGAATAGATCATCTATACGAGGAAATGGGTACTTATTCTTAATGGTCACCTTATTCAACTGTCTATATTCTATGCATAATCTAAGAGTACCGTCTTTCTTCTTAACAAACAAGACTGGCGCTCCCCAAGACGACACACTGGGTCTAATGTACCCCTTATCTACAAGTTCCTGTAACTGAACTTTTAGTTCCTTCAGTTTTGTTGGTGCCATTCTATATGGTGCCTGGGATATAGGTGCTATACTCGGAACTAACTCAATAGTGAACTCTATTTCCCTGTCAGGTGGTAAGCCTGGTAACTCTTCAGGGAATTCATCTAAGAATTCTTGTACCACAGGTACATCCTTAGGTCTCAGTTTCTTATCCTGTGAAACTACTACATAGGCTAAATAGGCTTCACATCCCTTACTCAACAGCTTTCTAGCCTTCACAGCCGATATTAAACTTCCTGGAAGTATTCTTTTACTTCCAACCAAGGTTATTTCTTTTTTATTTGGTTTTCTAAACACTATTTCTCTTCTAAAACAATCCATAGTGGCATAGTATTTACTTAGGAAATCCATACCTAAGATAACATCAAACACTAGTAATTCTAGTGGAATCAAGTCAACCCAAAAACTCTGATTTCCAAGAATTACTTCAAAATTCCTATAATACTCATGTACCACTAGAGTATCTCCTACAGGCGTAGAAATAAACAAATCCTCATTCATACGCTCAGGCACTCTATCTAATATAAGGCACACATGCTAGATATGAATGAATGCGTAGCACCAGGATCAAATAATGCATAAGCGGATTGATTACATAAAGTTATCGTACCAGTTATGACTTCTGAAGCCTCTTCTACTTCCTGGTGTGTCATAGCGTAAAGTCTACCCGTTACTACTACTGTTACTGTTTCTATTGGGATCGTCCAGCTACCCCTTTCTACTTAGCTACACTAGATCCTTCACCTCTAGTTCCGGTCGCTCTAGGTTGGTCTACAGTCTGGGTAACTCCTCTTTGCTCACTCTGTGCTCCATGACCTAGTTGAGGACAATCTCTCTTGAAATGCCCGTTTGTCCGCACTGAAAGCACACATTACTATTTCCATAACATACTCCTGTATGGGGTCTACCACAGTTTACACACAGTGGTCTCTTTCCTGTACTAGTTACGGACTCACTAGCACGACCTAATACCGTTCTACCACTTGGTTCAGCTGTAGGTCTTGACCTCTTTCGACCTGAACTTTGTTGGCTCATGCCTCCAAAACTCCTCATACCCGACTGTTCAGAGAACGGGGATCTAAAACTCTTACTCCTCGTTTCTTCAGGCTTCCTAAACTATCCTTCACCTGGCTGGAGTATATCTACCCTCGCTACACTCTACTCTAGTCGGATAGCGGTCTCCACTAACTGAGTGAAATTCACCCAATTGAATTTAGAGGTAACAAGTGTACGTATCTTTCTTCTTAGGCCATTCTCAAATCTCCTACACCTCTTCTTTTCTTTCGCGATGATCGGAAGGGCATACTGAGATAACTTAGTAAATTTTTGCTCATACTCAGCAACCGTCATCACTCCCTGAGTTAACCTAAAGAAGTCCTCCCTCTTTGCTTCTTTAAAAGCACTAGGGTAGTATTTATCCTCAAATACTTGTCTGAACTCAGCCCAAGTGATATTTTCCAAACTACTCCTTCTAGCTTCTATCACGTTCCACCACTTTTTAACCCCTTTCTGCAGCAAGAAAGCCGCTAACTCGACCTTACAATCCTCAGGGTATCTCATAACCTTAAAACATTTCTTAATCAAATTCAACCAAACCTCAACATCTACTGGATCTGTGGCTCCATCGAACGTCGTGGCTCTTAAAAATTTCAACCTCTCGACACCGAATTTCTTCTCTGGGTCGGTCTGAATCAATCCTACACTCGTCGCCAATCTCTGAGCGATTCTATCAAACACTCGATCCTCCATCTAGGGATCTACACCTACCCGTGGTGTACTCGACTCATTTGCAGAAGTCACTTCTTGCTCTATTGAGTCTCTAACTCTTTTCCCCTTCGGATCTGGGTCCTGTCTAGCTTCAGGACCTCCACTGGTAGAGACAACATTCCTCTCCTCAGCATATTTACCTAATTATTAAGTACACATGTTAGGGACTTACTTATGGGACTTAACCTAATGCATGAACTCTCCCTTTCATCCAAAACCTTTTTCTTTAGTACTAAGCTAGTATCAATTTCCCAGAAACTTATGCTTTGATATCAAGCTGTCACACCGCACCCCAGACCACCCTTTTAGCCTAGGAAAGGGTATGACTGCAGCAGTTATCAACCCTTTGGCTGACACTTACTGTCTAATAACTCTGGCGGAATAACTTTGATACCAAAATATAACTTATACATAGCGGAATATCTTTGGGCCAAAATTTATTAATTCAGAAACATAACAAATTTAGAGTCATTACAACACCAGATTCATAAGTCCCAAGCCCAAAAACCGTAGTCCCTACATGAACAAAAGTAACACGTGTACAATATTTACAGTAACCACCTAAATCGACAGGTACAAAATCTTTATCCTTTAGTGGCAGAGCAGATGCAGAGCTTATCTTTTGAGGATTTGACCGCTACCTGGGGAAAAGGAAAACATTTGAAAATGAGGTGAGCTTGCATCCAGTGAGTGACTTAAGAAAGATAATTGATTATCATCCAAAATCTCAAGAAAGAGTTCAATTGAAATATAAGCTTTACAGTACTTGTACTATAGTGTAAACATTTTCCAAGCATAAAGCATATAAAGTTGTTTTAATCATAAAACAGTAAAACTATTTCTCAGTTGAAAGTAACCCCACTGTGGGTAAAACTAATCCCAACACCAACTACTAGTCAAGAGAGAACCCTTTTGCTCAATCTCAAACTCTAACTACCTACGTGCACGTGGCTATACTAAGTACTGTCATACCTTAGGTACTTCTGCTCAGATACCTTCTCAAATGTCCTTCAGTAGTTTGCTACTAGGATACCTTTTCAAACGTCCTTCAGTATCCGGTTGGTTTGGTACCTTCTCAAACATCCTTTAGTACCAATAGATATCTTCTCAAATGTCCTTCAGTATCTAGTTGGGCGGATACCTTCTCAAATGTCCTTCGGTATCGCGTTTTAAGTAAAACTAGTCATAAATGACTTTCTCTTTAAAGCATGTAAAGATAACACATATAAAAACACAGCTTTAAAGATACTAACGCATACTGGGTATATTTAACATATATAAATAGCTTTTCAACAAACTTCCCTCACATGCATGCGTTTAAAACATAAATCATAGTTTGCTTAGAAATTACTTTGTAAAACTAGTTGGCATGAGAATAATCTTCTCTAAAACATGCTTTCTATAAAACATTGTAAATCAAACATTTTAAGCAAATGTTTTAGTCAAACTTTTTAGTCACTCACCTCGATCGCTTAGGAACTTTTCACTCTAGTAGTTCCTTTTCTTTTTTGGGCTCCCTTCTCACCCCTAGAATTCAGATCTAAATTACAACTCAGATTACTTATTGTTCTAGATCTTATTTTGAGATACTTCCTTCTACAAACATATTCTAAACTGTCTCAGGAATCTTACCCTAAAACTTGAGCTCATAACTCCTCGTGGTTCGGTCGGAATCCAAGAATCTCCAAGACTGGCCTAAGTTTAACTAACAACTTGACCCTTCTATCTTCTTCTCCGTTTTTAGCCCAATCCTTTCGAGCTTGAAGCTGTGTCCTGAAAACTAGACTTCCAGAGCTTTCAGGTGGCTTTGGAATTACTCCAAACGCACGAGTCAATTGGGAGAACTTCTCATCCTAAGTTGATGTTGCTTTCTGTCCAATGCCTCCTCTTTGAAATTCTAAGACCAAGGCATGGATTTTGCTCTCAACGCACGTTTTCCTCAACTTTCCCACTCTTTCCAAATGTAATTTGAGTTTTGTTCTGAAGAATGAAGCCTTTGTCCTATTTATGGGCATCCAAACCTTCCCCAAATTTGACACCTCATACTTGGCTGCATATCCAAGTGTTCCTCTCTCATACTACCAACACATTTTCTTCTAAGTGTCTTCCTCCTATGAAACCAACGCATGAGCCTCCAATTGCATGTCCTAAAATTAAACCACCTCAAATTCTTAAGGCTTAAGGCTTCCTCCCAAGAAGGCACCTGGTTTGATGACGTTTTCTATGTGACCTCACTCTTTGTATGCGTCCAACTCTTAGATGCTCAAAGCCTAGTCCACAACCCACACATAGCCTATAATCAACGCATAGCAAGCCAATTCACTACCATCACAATCCAACTTAGCCATTGCAAGAGCTAGCCATCACCAACGCATAGGGTGATCGTTCATCATCAACGCATGGCTCACTAAGTAGCATCACACAACTTACTTGGCATGGGCACATGGTGCTAGCCACTGACGCATAGGTGTGCTTGGCCGCTCGACGCATGGGCGTGCTTGGCCGCATGGGCTGTGTGCGACGCTTTGAAGCTTGGCTGAGTGCACGGACACATGGGCGTGCTACCTCGATGTATAGACGTGCGGCTTGTGTTGCTCGCTCGCTCGCACGGTTGCTTGGACGCACGCATAGGTTGTGTGCTTGGCTTACTCAGCAGCACATGGAAACGCTCGACGCATGTGCGCATGGGCGCTCGACAGGTGTGCACAATGCACGGGGCATGGCTGCTCATCAGGCGCGCTTAATGCACGGTGCATTCCTTCGATAGTGCATGGGTGTGCCTACTCAACGCATCTCGCTCTTGCTGATCTCGCTCTTGCTGATCTCGCTCTCAACGATCTCGCTCTCAACGATCTCGCTCTTAACGATCTTGCTCTCAACGGTCTCGCTCTCAGCACTCTCAACGATCTCGCTCTTAGCTATTGCGAGCGTCGTTTGTCTCCGTGCAATCACTACACGATTGCCCACCTCATTGGATTTTCATCCCTACAAACGCAGGTCGCCTTTCTTCTCATTCCATACTAGTTTTCACATCAACCCACTTATCACATAAATTTCAATAGGGAAGACACTTGAGTAGAGAAATTAGGATTCGGGGTTCACAGTTTATCTCACATGAGACACCCAATTTCCACTCAAAATCAAAGTGTTTGGTGTCATCCTCACATCAATTTTAACATTGCATAATGGAATTGAATAAAAACTCAATTCATTTTGCTTAAGATGGGACATGCAAAGGTTTTTTGGGTTGAGTTTTGTTGAAGAAGAGTTCTTCAACCTTTTTCCACAAAAACTAGAAAAACTCCACAAAGATTCCCTTGAATTTGGCTCATTTTGGGTTCTACCACCCAATCTAAGGTCCTAGAGAATAGTAGGGAAGATCAAGTGGTGGTCTACAAGGAGTTGCTGTCGAAATTCAAGCTGAATTTGAAGTTGAAGAGAGTTCTTAAAAGGTATATTTTCAAACCCTACCTTTCGTTTTTAAAAATGCTTTCTTAGTTGCTAAAATTGATGAATTAGAGTGCTTAATGATTCTGTTTGCTTCCGCTAAGTGCATACTAACTCCAACACTTTTATCAATGATGTTATCAGAAAAAGAAGCTATCAGCCACAATATGAGTGATATGAGTGATATCGGTGATAGAAGTTAGGTGAAATCTATATATTGAGTTTCTTTGAAAGTTCATAGCATTGAAGTCTATCATTGGTAGCCCTAAGTGTTAATATTTCAAGATTGATTCTGATTGATGAAAGTCTATTAGTGATATGACTAATAGCTGCTATCAGTGATAGCCATGATAGAAGATTATTAATGATAACTACTGTGTTAATTTTTCAAAGTTGATAGTCATTTATGAAAGTCTATCAATGATAGCCACTAATTGTTTTCCATCACAGGTATAACTCAATCTTTCAAAGTTGTTGGTTTTCTTTCAATGTTGATAACTACTTATAACTCATTGCAAGATTGTTTCCAATTGATGAAAATATATCAATGATATCTACTGATAACTGATAACAAATTTAAAGTTAATATTTCAAGATTGTATTAATATTTCTCAAATTGAAAGCTACTACTAACAGCAACTATCAATGATAGCAATTGATAGCAGCTATCAGTTATAGCTTTCAATTTTAGAAAATCATGAAGAAGCGAGTAAAATGGTGGCTAGGCATGGGCCTTTTAGTCTTTTACCATTTTTGTTCTATATATGCAATTATTTTATCCTTGTACTACATATTCTATTATTTTGGGCTTGAATTCCATTTATGCAACTAGCCCATTTTTTTCTACTTAAGTAAAAATGACACAAGAAATAGAAAAAAAAAGGCTTGATAATCATCTATAACATGCTCATCGTTCCGCCGTAGGTAGCTAAAAATAAGGATTGATCCACAAAGTTTTGCTAATTTTTAGGGTGTTATTAGTGTATTAAATATTAAATTTTATTGAAACTTGTTATAGGTCATTTTCGAATCAATAATCATGAGCTCGAGAAAGTAGGAAGAGCATAAGAATAGGCCAATGGGCAGAGGAGGAAACAAAGGAGAAACATTGGGCCAAAAGGCCCAACTTGCCGTTTGGCCCAATTCACCCCCTCGACCTTGGAGGCTGAGGTCGAGGCGGACATTTTTCCATCTCGAAAGAGTTACCTCTCAGAGGCCGTGATTTGAGTCCCCTTGGCCAGTCCGGATCGACGTTTCCTAATCCCCTTTACCTTCCTTACTCCTATTTGGGATTAGGAATTCAAAGCCACCACACTATAAAAAGGGGGCGATAAACACATCCAGAGGCATAGTTCTTCTTTCCCATCTCTAGCTTATGCTGACCCTTTGCTAAATATTGACTTAAGCATCAAAGGTTCTGTGGCAGGCACCACCCTAGTATTTTCTTTTCTTGTCTTGCAGGTTATCTTCCTTCCCCGAAATTATGAATTCACTATTAAAGGCATGTGAAAGTCAAGTGAGTTTCCTTGTCTGAATTTTGTCATCAACAAAACTCATTATGCTTTAGTCAAAATGTAACATATAAACTATTCAAAATATTACGAATATATATTAGTTTTTTTTAATATAATAGAAGTAGTGATTAGAAACAAAAATCTCTTGATTGCTAATCCATCGTTTTAGTAAGAATATATATTAGTTATCTATAACTAATCAATTGTCGGCTATATGCAGTAAGTCCACGAAGTCTTGATAAAATATTTAGCACATTTATAGTGCAAGTGTGAAATTTCATTCTAATTAAGTTTTAATGGAATAAGTCATTCATATGTATATATATTTTGAGTATAATAAAAATAAAAAAATTGCTTCGTAATCACTAATATAATTATGGTATACTTACTTTAACGAGTCTAACATATATATTATTCAAAATATTTGAAGAATATATATTAATTATCTATAATATATCAATGGTCCGGCTGTAGTATCTAAAAATAAAGATAAGGATCCACAACGTCTTGCTAATCTTGAGGTCATTACAACATTATTAGTGCATCAAGTATTAAATCTTATTTTAATTAACATGTTTTAGGCAAACAAATAAGTTAAATGTGACATATATATTATTCAAATTATTTTAAGCAGGAAAGATAAGCACGCACTAGTTCCAAAAAAAAAAAAAAAAAAAAAAAATAGATAAATAAGCATGCACTATGAATTTTAGAATTGATCTGTTTATGCGCATGCATTGGATTAGCATGAATGAGTATATTCTTTAATTGAAAATTTCAATAAAAAAACTGAAAATTTGACATAGCTTTTAAGACCAACCAAGTTTCAGTTTAAAAATTCAATTTACTCCAACATTTTTTTTCTTTTAAAATCTATATTTATAAATGTATTATTTTTTTTAAAAAAAATTATCTTTTTAGTCTCAAAATTTTGAAGAATATGTGTATTTGATTTCTATGTTTAAAATGTACATTTTTAGTCTAAAATTTGTAAAAATAAGTCTATTTGGTTCATGAGTTTTCAAAATGTAACATTTTGGTCAAGTTTATAAACATAAGTTTAAAAGGTCCTTGAAGTATTTTTTGTCTAGTTTTTTAAAAATAATTATATGACATTTAAAATTAGTAAAAGAATATTTTTAGAGAGGACATGATTTTTTAAAATTATTCTTCTAATTTAAAATGTAAAATAATTATTCAAAATAATAGTATAAAGTTATGTGAGAGACTTTTTAAACCTATTTTTAAAAATTCAAAGATTAAAAAGGTACATTTTGAAAATTCAAGAACCAAATGGGTCTATTCTTAGAAACTCAGAGACTAAAAAAGGTACATTTTTTAAACTCAGGGCATATTCTTTTAAAGTTGAGGACCAAAAGCGTAATTTTTCATTTTTTTGGGGCTAGTTGCATATATAGAATGAAAAATGGTAAAAGACCAAAAACCCACGCCCATTCACCATTTTGCGTGCTGCTTCCTAGTTTTCTCAAATTCAAAGCTATCACTAATTTTCTCAAATTGAAAGCTGTCACTGATAGCTGCTATCAGTGATAAATTTCAATTTGAGAAGTGTGCTATTAGTGAGTATACGAATAACTACTATTAGTAGTTATCACTGGTAGCTGGTATTAGTAGTTATCACTGGTAGTTGCTATTAGTGGTAGCTTTTCGATTTGAGAAGTGTGCTATCAGTTGCTATTAGTTGAATGTCACTGATAGCTGCTATTAGTGATACCTTTCAATTTCAGAAGTTTGCTATTAGTTGCTATTGCTGATAGCTGCAATTAGTGATACTGCTATCAATGATAACTTTTAATTTAAGAAACGTGTTATTAGTTGCTATCAATAATGCTGCTATTGATGAATAACTGATAGTTGCTATCAATAATAACTTTCAATTCGAGAAATATGTTATTAGTTGCTATCATTGATAACTGTTATTAGTGAGGCTCTATTAGTTATAGCTTTCAATTTGAGAAACGGATTATCAATTGCTATCACTAATATATTTTTATTAGGGATAGCCAAATAGTGGCTATTGCTGATATGAAATCAATGGTAATGTTTTGATTTTTTTTTTTTGTTGTTTGAATTTGATATCATGTCTTGTTTGTAAATAATCAAGGTCTTTTGATTAGTTTATTGATACATGTAGTGTTTTATGTTGTTATTGATGCATATATGTATAGAATGATATCCTTCTACATTAATAGTCATAAAGGATACCATTGATAGCTACTATTAGTGATATCTTTCTATTGCTATCAATATAAAGGATATCACTGATAATATTTATGTACTATGTAATGTAGCATTTGAGATGAAATGACTCCTCAAGATTGTGTGATTGTGTTAGAATTGATGTCCTAAATCTCGTAGGGTCCTATAGTTTATAATTGTATTGTATAAACATTTTCTTTATGTAATAAAATATATGATGTTATCTTTCAAAATTAGTTGAATTAACCACAAACCAATAAACTAACATCCAAGGTTATCTTGTAGCTTAAACATGTATGTAGAGACATACAGGTGGATCATGTTTAAGTGATAGCATAAATGGTCTGTATTAGATGTTGTTGGGTTGTGTGTCCTAAAACTCGCAGTTGTAAAGTTAAATGCATTCTATTATCAATAAAGATGTTATTCAACATTTCTTCAATAAAGTAGTTATTGAATCTTTAAATTGCATTCATACAATCTAAATTGCATTCATTCACCCACACCAGTTTCCCCTTTAACCCCTTATGAGGGAAAAGAATCATGTTTCACTGACCCACAACCTCCCTCACTATGCCTAAATGAGCCACAACCCAAGCACTTACGCGACTTCCACTCATATGACACATGTACCACAAAATCTTGACCTCTCATCCTGATAGTAACCAACAAAGGCAACAAAGCATCTCCATCTACCTTCACACAAACACGGGCATACGAACACCTCTTCCTATCCCTCGTAGCCTCATCCAAATGAATGGGTCTACCCATAGCACTCACAACCACTGCCAATCCTTTATTAGTCCACAACTCTAAAGGAATACGAGCTAAATGAATCCAGATTGGAAGAGACTCAAAAACAAAAGTTTTGGAGACAATACCTGGAAACCATTTACGCAGCAAAATAGGTTTGCCTCCTAGATGCCAAGGGTCGTTCTCCAGCGCCCAATCCTGAGACTCATCACGATGGAATTGAAACAGAATTAATCCATTGTCCAAAATAGTAATAGTAGGCATCTCAATACGTCCCCAAGTTCAGAGAAATCACTGGATAAGGCAGACGAGCATCAACAAACAGTACTCACTAGTGTTCTCCCCCATATTTCCTCTCCTACACCACGCACCTCATCAGACGGTTCCACCATAACAACACTACCATCAACATATAGGGGCATGAACTCAAGGCTGGGCGATGATTTCGATCCAAATAATCCAACCTATGAAGAGTTACCTGATCGGCTCCCAAGGCTTGAGAACTGGCCTTATTTAGACTCAATCGACCATGAGAAGTCAACGAAGCACCACCAACAGACCAGACCGAGCTGCTCCCGGTCCAACACCTCCCCAATTGGATGTCGTTGTCGTACCACCCTTCACACTGCCTAATGAAAAAGGCCCAGATTGAGACGCCCCACCACCCATTGCAGTCTCAAGCGACCCAGCCGTAAACGACCCATGACTACTACGCAACCATCCGGATAACCCAGCCCACAGACACGTGATTCGGACAAGACGCACGCATCGAAGGCCCAACTCCTAGCCCACACTCTTCAGAACCCGACCCGCCATCTCCACAAATCGAAGACCATGGACACGGCCCATGCATCTTCAACCCACCATTCAAAACCCCACCCACTTCAGAAATGGCCCACTCGCAACCGTAAGATAGCCCACGATCCTCACCACTTATACGCAGCCTAACATCCAACCCCAACCTAACTCTTTCTAACCTTCCACCTAAAACCCGGTTCGACCCACCCGAGCGGTTCCCTCCCAGTTCTAACTCATCTTCTTCTTCGATAGCCTGTCTTCCCCCTCCTATTGGAATTGGTATCCTAATTCTCCTGGAGTCTCATTGTTTGTAATTATACACATTATTTTATGAATAAAATAACTGTTATTTCATTCTGGCATTTACTCATATCAAATAAACAAAGTTCCATGGTTATTTTATGTATACTTAAGCATGTATATGTGATATACAAATAGATCATGCCTTAAGTGATAACCTAGATAGGTTTGTAGTATAAGGATTAAGGTGGGATACCTGATCTTGGTGACACTATGGATACAGCTCGCTTTGTAGAGGTTTGCAAGTGTTGTAAACTATTACAGATGGTAGATCCTAACTATTCACGTGGAGACATACGAGCGGGGGTATCCTATACAAAGAGTTTGTATAAGACCGGACCATGAGATGACTAGACTCAGTATGTAACGCCGTTGATATAGGAGACTTACATCTTACCTAAATGACCGTAGGTGACATGACCTTAATCCTGAGTGTTTTGAGAACTCCTGCCTTTGAGGGCAGTCCTTTGATTAGTATGGGTGAGAGTGGCCAGATTGCCAACTCAACATGCCTATCTTTTTAGGGACTTGTCTGATGTAGGAGCTGGGAACTCAATTATGCAAGATGGAATTCACTTCTTCCCCGAAGCATGGGTAAGTAGAGAGATTTCTCCCTTAAAGGATGATTCTGGGGCTTGAACATAGTGGCCACATCTTCTCTTTGGAAGAGAGGACTCATTCATGGTAGAATTATGACTTATGTTCATTAGAGGATTTAGTGGTACTTAAGGAGTTAGATGTAACTACATGGGCATAATGGTTATTGGCTAAGCTGTACTTACGAGCGATCTGTGTGTTGGGTTTTATGTCTTAAAACTCATAGTTTGTAAATTGATAAACATAATCTATTCTATTTTGTTTTTTGATAAAATTGTTATTGAAATTGTAATCTTGAATCTAATAAACTAAGGTCCTGAGGCTATTTAATGTAGACTTGAACTTTATGAGATGACATAAAACATGGATCAAGTTCGAGTATATAGCCTAAAATGGTCTATAGTATAGGGATAAGGTTGGGCGCCTTGTTCTCAGGACATATGGATGCGGCCTACTTTGTAGTTAGTACAAACGATATCATCTTGAATCGTTCATATAGAGATATGTGAGTGGGGGCATCTTATGCAATGAGTTTGTATAAGACTAGACCACGACTTAGTCACTTTTGCTTTATAACACCGTTTACTGTATAAAACTGACTAATTCAAATTTGATGACCTAGGTAACTCGATCTCAATCCTGAGCTAACTATGAACTCTTGTTTATTCTAGATTATCCTTAGTTCTGCATGAGTGAGAGCAGCTCAACAGCACTGGCTTAATAAGCATCCCATTTCAGGGGTAAGACCAGGTAAATAGCTGGGGACATAGGGTGCAAGACGGAATTCACTCCTACCTGTCACTATTGGTAGTAGATAGATTGTTCCCTTAAATGCTGACTTTGAAATTAGAAAAAGGGGCCCCACCCTCTCAATAGGCTGAGAAGGACTCGATTTGTTGGTTGGACCACAAATCAATTGTTTTTTAGAGATTCAGTGGGACTGAAGGAAAAAAAAGTGTTCTCGAGGGTAAAACGGTATTTTGACCCAGCCAAGACCACGAACAACTTGTGAAAGATTGATTTACTAGTTATGGTTATATCAGATGGACAGAAATATATCTACAATGAGGGGAGTGCAACTATGGGACTTTAGTGAAATGACCCGTTAGTTAACAAATGTTGATTAATTAGGTTAAAGAGTTTTATCGGTTAATCTCGGATTATTGGAGCCCATGATCTGTAGGTCCATTAGGTCCCCCTACTAGCTCATATGGATTAAACTTAGAACAGTATGTTGGATTAATTCGAATTGTTCGAATTAATAAAAGGGATTAAAACCGACAAGTATATGCGATATCACTATCGGTTTTTTATGGCGCTCTACATTCAAATGTGATTTGAATTTTGAAAATATGAATGCGGATTCATGTTCGGGAGGTCAAAATTAATAAAGAGGGTCAAAACTGTAAAAAGTCAAAGGGTTAACTTTTTTACTAGGAAAAGTCAAATTTTGACTTTGACCAAATGGAAAAACACCATTTTGCACTTGACTAGAGTTAGTGGAATTATCCAACATTTTTGTTGGATAATCTCACTAACTTAAGTGGACTATGTGTAAATATTATAGAATGACACATAGCCCACTTTAGTTTAGTGCTTTGTGAGGTGCTGATTTTTTGTGAGTTTTTACATGCATTATATGCATGTAATTGTTTTATAAAAGGAATTTTTATAAAACAAGTTTCTTCTTCTTTTCTTTTTAGCAAGCTGAATTTTCTATAATTTTGGTTTCCAAAATTCTCAAAAAAATTCCATTTTTTCTCACATTAACCTTGAACCTCCCTTGCTTCTATTTTCATTGCTTCATTCATTGGGTCCCACAACCAGGTTCTGAGTCCAAAATATAGTAAGGAAATTCTAGTGGTGGTCTAGTAGAGTTTGGGTCAAGATTCAGCAAGAAAAAGTTTTTTTTCGGGAGCTACAAAGGTTGTACACTATCCCTTTTAGTTTACTTTTTTTTTTTTTGCATGCTAATTTCCTTTTAGTTAGAAGAAATTAGAGTGTAATTAGATCCTTATTCCGCTGCATATTTCTCGTGTTCCATCATGTGGTATCAGAGCATGCTTTAATTACGCTAAATATCTTTTGGTGGGTATTTTTTCTTTTAAATGTTGAATGAAATGTGGACTAAAGTGGATATATTACGATTTTGGCATTGTATTTCTTTAAATTTCTTGTGGAAATTTGTAATTGCTTACATGTTTATGAGCATTAATGTGTGAAAAAGGGTTTGTAATTGTTAGTCATTAGAGTTGAAATTAGGTTGTAATTTCTCAGTTTTAGGAGATTGGACAGCTTCAAAAATTAAAGAATTTTGGTTCCAGACCCGACGACCCGTCCGCCAGCCCGAGGTCCTACCCAGTTCGGAGTAACCTCGCCCCCGCAGCTGTCGATGAAGTCTCCGACCCGGTTTCACTTGCCCACTCCCGCCTCCATGACCCACGTGCCCATGCATTTTTCGTTCGACCTGACTCGGCCCGCGCTTCCATTGACCATGCCAGCACACGTTGACTGGTCGGTCCAGACGGTCTGGATCGGTTCATTTGACCTGGTTTAGCCGGTTTGATCGGTTCAACTTGGTTTTTGGTGTTTTTGGGCCGGTTCGAGTGGTTTCTGAGCAGTTCCAAATGGTTCAAAGTGTTTGAAGCCGGTTCCAGGAAGTTAGTTGTTGATTCTGTAATAAATTAGTTATTTGTTTGTTTTTAATGCCAAAATCGGTCCACTTTAGTGTTGTTTACCTATTATGCATGTGATGTATAATGTTGGTTGATTATGTGTGCATATAGTATGCCATAAAGTTTTAAAACCCCACCATAGGAAAAGCATGTGACATACATTTGTTATATGTTATAAGTGTTATAAAATATATACTATGCATGCTTAGTTTTAATATAAGTGTTATATTAAAGCATCTTTGTTTGAAGGAAACATGTTATAGATGAATGCTCTAGGGTTATAATTGTTATAACTTATTTTATAATTGTTATAAAATAACCTAGACTTCTAAAATCTATAATAAAGATAAGATGCATGCTCACTTAGGGTTAACCATTGAGGAATCCCAATTTTCATAGAAAATAGGTTGATATCTTATAAAACCGAAGTTACAAGAAAACTCACCCGGCAAGATCTTGGCAAAAAGTCAGATAAAATGACTAAGGTGGAAGTTTTTAAGTTGACGGTTCATGGAACACCTACTACCTGGTGATCGAGCTGACGTCTGAGTTAGGTTAAACCGGTTTTATGAGCATGCGTGAGCGGTGTGAGGTAATAAAATTTTATTTATCACCTAGACATCGTAGGTTAAAAATCTAGTATAGAAGTTATACTCGGATGAATCACCTATACTTAGATATTTTTAAGTTAGCCGAAATGTATCGCTAAGTATTTTATACCCTAACCGTCTAGAACACTTCAGCTGGAGAGAAGTAATGTACTTTTAGCTCTAGCATCCCTAAGAGTTCACATTGTGAGATTCATGCTTAGCTTTGGGCCGCCTTGTGAGCGAAATCCATTCAGAGAGTGTTTGCATGAGTCAATACCAAGGTGAATAGGGGAAGTTGTTCATAGTAAGTGGGAGAAGGAAGTGTGTCAACACATCCTACAGTCTCTTCCATTAGGTCGCACCGTGAGATTCCTATAATGCGCCTGTATGTCTGTCCTGGAGCGACCTTACCAATTGGAGGGTTGTATTATAGGATTTGGAACTCCGTGAACTCTAGAAATTGATAGGGTCTCTTAGGTCCGTTTTCATTCTGTCTTTCCAACTTCGGGAGCATAATGATTCTGATCTTTAAGGTCTAAAAATGGAGGGTCACACTTACGAGATTTACTAATTGTTATTAAATTATTGACCAAAGTAGCGATAACTAAGTTACTATAGGAATAAGTATAGGTGGTAGTATCTAGTCAAGATAGTCTTGGTTCAACGGAGGAATAGTCTATCACCCCTAGGTGAAGGTTATTCTAAACCGTTGAAATATCGTTGCAAATATAATAATGATGGGTACATTCTTTTTTTGCTAAACTTGATTGGATTTTAAAGATTAATATTTTTTACTAAAAAGGATATGTTTTTCTTTTCAGCATGATTAGCTCTTTATTTCAACTATTAGCTTCGAAAAACTTAACGACAACAACTATTCAACATAGAAAACAAATATGAATCCAATACTAGTAATAGATGACCTGAAATTTGTCTTAACTGAGGAATGTCCTCAGGCCCCTGCCTAGAAAAAGAAGCACAAGGTAAATATGATTTACTAGTTGTTGAAACATGTGTAGTGGAGTATGATACCTCAACCTGGATATTGGATTCAGGAGCCACTAATCATATTTGCTTCTATTTTCAGGAAACTAGTTCCTGGAAAAAGCTTGAAGAAGGCGAGATCACCCTCAAGGTTGGAACAGGAGAGGTTGTCTCAACCGAAGCAGTGGGAGACTTGAAGTTGTTTTTCAACGATAGATATATCATAATTAAAAATGTTTTGTATGCTCCTAACGTGAGACGGAATTTAATATATATAACATGTATATTAGAACAAACAAATAAAATATCTTTTGAAATTAATGAAGCGTTCATTTTCAGAAAAAGGTATTCAAATTTTTTCTGGCATACTTGAAAACAACTTATCTAAGTTAAGACCAACTAAAGGAAAATTTGTCTTAAATACTGAGATGTTTAGAACAGCCGAAACTCAAAATAAAAGACAAAAAGTTTCTTCTAATGCTTATCTATGGCACTTAAGACTTGGCCACATAAATCTCAAAAGGATTGAGAGGTTGGTAAAGAATGGACTCCTAAATCAATTAGAAGACAATTCATTACCTCCATGTGAGTCTTGTCTTGAGGGAAAAATGATTAAGAGATCTTTTACTGGAATAGGTCTCAGAGCCTCAATACCCTTAAAGCTCATATATTCGGACCTCTGTGTACCGATGGATGACAAAGCTCGAGGTGGGTATGAATATTTCATCAGTTTATTGATGACTATTGAAGGTATGGTCATATTTACCTAATGCATCACAAGTCTGATTCTTTTGAAAAGTTCAAAGAATATAAGGGTGAGGTTGAGAACCAGTTAAGTAAAACAATTAAGATACTACGATCAGATCGAGGTGGGGAATACATGGACTTAAGATTCCAGGACTATATGATAGAACACGAAATCAAGTCACAACTCTCTATACCTAATATGCCTCAGCAGAACGATGTATCTGAAAGAAGAAACTGAACCTTGTTGGACATGGTTCGCTCAATGATGAGCTTTGCTAAGTTACCTTATTCCTTTTGATGACATGCATTAGAAACTGCTGTCTATATTTTGTATAACGTTCCCTCTAAAAGTGTTTCAGAAACACCTTATGAGCTATGGAAAGGGCGTAAAGGCAGTTTACGTCACTTTAGCATTTGGGGATGCCCGACACACGTATTGGTGCAAAATCCTAAAAAATTGGAACGTCGTTCAAAACTATGCCTATTTGTAGGTTATCCAAAAGAAACAAAAGGTGGTCTATTTTACGATCCT